>NW_008795857.1:4241889-4262256 GCF_000699145.1 Aptenodytes forsteri | reverse complement strand
ATGGGTGGTTAAACATCCAGTCTCGCACTCCCCTTATCCAGCCGTGCTTCGGTGTCCCTGTTACAGCGCATCTGCAAGCCCAATGTATGTGGGACCCGTGGCCAGACCCCGGGGCTGGGTGCCCTGGGCATCCTCCTGAGCACAGGAGGTTCAGCCCGGCTGGGCTAGAAGGGCTTGCACCGCTGTGAGCTGTTGGTGGATGTTCCTCCTGTGTGGGGTTTTTCTACAAAGGGAACATCTTACAGCATTTGCAGAGCTTCTGTGCTGTAACTTGGTATCAGCGTGGAGCTAGGCCTTCAGCAGCACTGTTTCTCCTTACCATCCTTGAGGCTACCCTTTACCCTGAGACATCAGTTTTGGTTAAGTCAGGTCCATGTCAGCCTTTTTGTTTTTAAATGGTGAAGTGGTTAGGGGAAGCCTATCTAAAATGGGAGACCTAATATTGTAAGAAGTTAATTTGTTGATGTAACTTGATTTTACCTGGTAAGTAAAGCTGCGTAGCCTGAATATAAAAGCTGTGTAAGGGGAAGCGAGCTCCCCCATGAGAAGCCTCACTAGCGACAGGATATTTCTGGGAGATATTTACGGCAACCCTGGACATGCAAAGCCCCTATAGCGATGCATCGTGTCAAATTCAACATTGCTAGAGTCTTGGTCCAGGAGGACAAGTTTCTACATGAGGAAAATCTGCTGCTGCAGAGGACTCTCACTGGGTGTTTGGAGACAAGTTTCTTCCTCAGAGTCCCCATGCAAGGCCAGCATGGAGGCTCTGCTGTGGACAAAGGGGATTGCTCCATTTGCACCAATGCTGCCATTTCTTTAGACATTGAAGCCTTCGGTCTTCAAGGCTGCCTGTCAAACACTTTTCATTAGAAGCAAATTCTCTTGGGTTGGAATTTGCCTCTGGACAGACTGAGAACCACTCCCAAATACCACTCGTCCTGATTACGCCCTCCATGTTGGTGGCACTGGTATTGAGGCTCTGTACGGGGCCTCTCACCCGTGTTTCCCTGCGAGGATATGTGTGCAGCCCTCCTTGCTTTCCCTCTGGACTGTGGCCCCTCTAAAGCAAGTGTCCCTGGAAATTTTTTTTGCCTCTTCTGGACTTGCTGCTCATGGGAGATGGGGAAGGAGCGCTCCGAGCGCCCCATGATCAGGGCAGGCTGGGGCTTGCTGGCAGCATTTAGGCAGGATCTCCCCGCTCACCCAATTCATCTACGCCACAACCATATGCTGTTATTAGGTGATATGTTTCGGTATCTTCATTGTGTAATTAGTCACATGCTCGTAAACAATGTAAATACCCTCTAATGAGTTGGTAACTTAATCATTCAGTAATGACTTTGAATGTCAGGAACTGTCCACACAGAGCAGCTGCTACTTAAAATATTTTTTTTTTTCTTTTTCTGTGTGGCAAAACCAGCTAACATCTTTGTTCCTTATTTTTCCTAACACTCTGCAGGCTCTTCTGCTCATAAGCCACTTGGCTTGAGTAGATTTACTCACCAATTAATCCAGAAAATTTGGCCCCACTGTTTCATGCTATTGCTGATTTTTTTTTTTTTAAAGAAACATGTAACAAGTTTCTCTTCTATTTTTTTAAAATTTTATTCTAGTGTTGATAATCATGGATGAATCCTTGGCCCTATTCTTCTTTGACCTTGCTATTTTTGAAAGTCTTTTTCAGGGTAAATATTTAGGCCAAATTCTTACTTAGGCAGGAGCTGCTCTGCACATAACAGCAAGGATTTCAAAATGGCCGTGGCAAAAACTAAATCTAAAAAAACCCTAAATCAGTTTATTTTTCACATATTTCTTGTTTTTCTTTAAACACATTTCCAGCCCAAAGAGTCACCAAGAATAGCTTGGGACTGTGAACTCTGAAGGCTTAAAGACTCAGTGGCAGACATGAAAGCTTCAGCTTACCATGTTGGATTTTAATTTTTTATTTTTAAACAAAGCTCATGAAGTATTTTGAGCCTGATTTGTGCTTTTGGATGCCTGGGATTGCCATTACTGTGTTAGAATGGTGCTTTACTGTCTTTCTGGTGTGCTTTTTAATCAGTGACGTTTTCTTCTGCTGCCGACATGGGGAGGGGAGCCCAGACCCTCTGCCAGCTTCCCCCCAGCACTGCCCATCCCCTTGGCCTTTGGCATTTCCTATCGTCGCATTGGAAAAACGGAGCTTGAGCACTTTTCAGACCTTCAACTTCTAACCATAGCCATGCTCCTACTTTTGTGTAAAATAGACTGTGCCATTCTTTTCCAGATACATTTATGAATTGCTGATGCACGTCCTTGTCTTTTTTTGACATATTTGTGTATTTGCGGAGTGAGGCTGCCATGGTAGATAACCAGAGGAAAGCAGTTCTGTTTGGGAATGACTTTCAAAGCTTCCTAATTAGCTCTCAGTCTGCGTTGGGACAAAGCCACAATATTTCAGCTATTCTGGCAGAAAGAGTGTTGTGTCAAATTTCCATTTCTTGTGTGTGAAATGTGATTTTCAGACTGAAACTTACATTTTTCAGAGCTGGAATATGATGGGCGCGTGCTAGTGTTTGTGCCTAGGGAAATGGCTTGAGAGATGCCTGGATTCAAGCCTCTGCCCAATCTCATTTTGAGCAAAATATCTATCCCTGATCATGTACAATCAGCTATGGGACGGAGCCTGATCCAAGGCTTGGGTGTTCCCTCTGGCACTGACCACTGGGAGTCTGCTGCTCCTTTCTGCCCCCACCAAGCAAAAAGTGCATGTGCATAGGGGAGGAACAGCTGTGCTGTGTCAAACCAAAGGTTCATGGAGCCCAGCAGCCTGTCTCCAACGATGGCTGATAGTGCATGCACAACAAAGAGCATAATTTGAAGGCAAATGTATAGCGATATGTCTCCCAAATGTTCCCCAGCCTCCCACAATTTGTACTTGGGGACTTTCTGAGGCAGACCTAGTATCTTTGTTGAGGTGGGTTTTTTTCTTTTTCCATACATTTGTCTTGCTGTTTTTTGAAACCCTGTAAACTTCTAGTACCCACAGCATCCTGTGGCAAGGACTTCCACAGTGTAACTACCTGTTGTGTAAACGGACACCTCCTACTGCTTGTTTTGCTTGCTGCTTTCATTTGATGCCCCCCTGGTTCTTGTAAGGCATGTTAACAATTTCCTTGGATGAGTTTTCACCGAGGCCTACCTGCCTCTCATGCTTTTGGTTGCAAATAAATACACTGTAGCATATTCTCACCCAAAGGAATGGAAAGATGTGTCCTAATCGGGCAGAGGTGTTAGTCTGTCTCCTCCTCTTCTATGTGCCTTCTAGGCTCTTTTACAAAAATCTGGGAGCACGATGCAGCTATATGAGCTTGGGTTTTTTGCTGGTGAGCACAAACAAAAATGCTTTGAGCCTCTAAACCTACAGGGGTAATTCCCTGTCTCTGCATATTGGTTTGGTATGTCCTCCCATTAGGTATGGAGACCCCAGTGAAAGCCTGTTCTCAGTAGGTGGCATTTTGTATCAGAAGATGCTTTCTGCCAGCAAAGTCTCCCTAGACACAGGCCCTGAGATTGCAATGGATATGATCTAGGACAGCACACAAACACATGCTTAACTTTAATCCACACGTGCTTAAGTGCCTTTTGAATATAGCTTTGCTCCACGTTTGTTGCTAGATGTTATTAAAGGACCAACAAAACCCAACTGCTGAGTTCCTACTTTACATTCCTCTCCTTGGGCAGCAAAGCTGGCATGTATATTGTTTTTGGGAGTCCTCCACATGGCCACTGACACCTAAAGCAGGAGTTGCCTGGATGATAACTAGCTTTATTAGCTGTTTTGTATAAGCAACAGGCACCCTGGGTGGTGCTGGGTCTTGCTTAAGCGGCTCCACAGCCACCCAGCCACTGGCCTTCTGCAGCAGGGCTTCATGGTATCCCCCTGAAACACGCTCCTAGCCAGCCCTGAAAGGCACCCCACATTGCCGCAGGAAGACATTTCCCTGTGGTTGTAGCTCCCTGTCTGTGTGTCACCGCACTGGGACGTGCTGCGGGCAGTGTGTTTTGGCAGCAGAGGAGTGGAGCCGTTCCTAGAATGCCAGTGATGCTGCGCTGCAGGTTGCTTGACCCTACCTGGTGCACTTTGCGTAATAGAAACTGTCTGTTATCACGCTGGAGATACGAAGCTGTGATTATGACAGTTGCAATAATGCACAGCCTCCCTACTCTGGTGCGTTAGGCACGCGGCATTTGTTCATGTTCGTGTGCTGGGGACACACAGCGCTTACAAAATTTAAGCACGCTGCTCCATGAGATACTCTACCAGGGAGTGAGTGGTGCCTGGTTGTACCTCGCGTCTGGAGCTGCTGCAAAGGTGTAATGTAGCCCAGACTCTGGCACGCGTTCCTGCTTGGGGCTCTTATAAAGGTATATAATAAATATAATGCACAGGGTATTGTTTTTTATGGCATCTGAGGCACAGAGTGATTATGGCGGGGCATCCGTGCCCATGTTCCATTGTGGTCCTGGTCTGCCCTGCTTCCCTCAGTAATGTGTTTCTTGCGACTCAGGCAAGTGGGAGGTTATTCACAGCTCAGTGCCTACCAGCGTTCCCAGCAGCTTAATTCCCTCACAGAATTTTCCACTCCTTATGTGAGGCAGTTAAAATAGAAAGGGAGAGATGGCAGCGCTCTCTGGGATAGGGAGCCAGCACAGCTCAACGATTTCGGAGCGTGCTGAGGGGTAAGAAGCCAACCAGAGCTGGTTTTTCCCATTGCTTCTTGCTGTGGATGTTTTCCATCTGCTGCCGGGGGGTAAGCTGCAGATGAGTGGGACTTTGGCAAGGGATAGGGCAGGAAGTGTTTATTGCACAGAGGACTTGACTAAGCGAAGGGGCCTCAGAGTTGGCAGCTAGGGCCAACTTGGTGAAATCTTGGCTGAGTTTCTGTTTACCATGTGGACCTGAAGAGTCATGCCTGCAACCAAGTGAGTAACACTTCCAATCATGTATCTGGGGCATTTCAGCCCTCGTCATGTTTTTAAGCAGCCCATGAGTTTATGATTGATTATTTGTCATCTCAAGTGATACATTTATGTCTTGCCTCCTGATGAACTCTCAGCAGTTTGTTTCTTGGAAATCCCCAATGCGTCAAAATAAGAGTTAACTTCATTTTCTTGGGACATGTTGGTCACCTCATTTATGGTCTTGGATGTTGAGTCTTATGCATCACCTCTTGCTGCTGGCCTTGGAAGGTAAGCCTCATACTTGGAAAGAGGTACCTACTAGAAACAGGATTTCCCGCTATTCTTGCAGATGTTCCCCACAGTGAAAGTCCTTGGCTGGGACAGCGCAGGGAGGCGAGCACACAGATGGTGAGAGCGCAGCCAAGGTGAATTCCAATTTCCATTCAAGCAGAAACCTTCGAAGTATTTGGGCCTTTCTAAACAGGAGTGTGTTGAACTCTTCCTTATTAAGTCAGCGACACAAGAGAATGCCTTGCATGTTTTCCACGGGGATTCAGCCTCTTCTTGGCCTATTGTCTAAACTTCTATCAACGACCTTTTAAAAGAGCAGCTGAAATTCAGTCAGACACAATTAATAGATACTTTGCTTACACTTGACAGACATGCAAGGTAAGAATGAGGATGTTAGCATGCCGGCCATGCGAACGAGAACTTTGGCACGCTAAAGTATTCTTGGCCGGTTCTGGTGGTGTCCTAAACCAAAGGACAAACCACAGCACAACCCCCAGAAATGTTCTAATGCTTCACAAATCCTGAGGTGTTTTGAAGGCCTCCAACTCATAGTGGCTCCCACGCTCAGCACTGCGCACTGTGCTGATGTACACACAAAAGCCTCTTCAGCAGATGAGAGCCATCGGCTACTGAGTACTGACACTCGGTGACACCTGGAGCGAGCCTTACCTGGCTGCATGGAAGGTGTCAGACAGGCCTGGCTATGTGGCACATCTCACTAATTGCTAGCAGTTTCCCATGTCCCGTGCATGTTGTCAGTACCAATAACCTGACCACACACTTCCAAACATTTTCATTTCTTAAGGTTTAAATAAAACAATTCCCACCCTTTTTATTGGGCTCTTTATATATGTGAGCATTATATGTGTGTGTGTATATATGTATATATTCCATTAGAGATGTATTATGTACTTTTTCTTTGCAGATATTTCTGCAGAAATGAAGGCTTGCTAAGTCCTTATCTATCATCTTGTGCTATTAGTGTTGCAGTGGCCTGCCTGTCAAGTTCAGGGTCCCATTCTGGAAATGCTGAGCAAATCTTCACTAATGTCAGACTCCTCCCCAAAGAGAAAACAGTTTAAATGAAGTAGATGGACAAACCCTGAGAGAGAAAATACAAAAGGGAATTGTTTGTCTAAGATTATGCAGAAGGTCCTGGAGAGAGCTGCGAAGGGGACTCAGGTCTCCCGACCCTCAGGCCAAAGCTTTAGCTACTTGACAAAGCCCTGTATCCCCAAGTGATCCACCAAAATCTCCAGAGGTAACCTTCATTTCAACTTGGCCTTGAAAGTCTGCAAAAAGGCCCTTCAAAACAAGTGAGTATTTGGCAAACAATTTGCATAATGCATTTGTTTGGGAACATGTTGATCCTCTTACGGGCTGCCAGCAAAGCAGATGCAAGGTGGAGTTTTTGATTCATTCACTCATGAGAGAGTGAAGAGTTTGGTCAAGTGAGGATGGGCCTGGCCAGGTGGCTCTGCACGCTAGGATGACTGAGGCTAGGACTTTCTGCTGGGTGAAGTACACACTTTAACTGAGGGTCAGCACAAACACACATTGCAGGGTATTTTTAAAACTCATTTTCCGAAGGAAACAATGCCTGTTTGGCAGTCCATCCTTCCCTCTTCACGTAGCTCTGCAACATGTCAGCCAGTTTCAACCACATCTGAAAGAGCAGTAGAGTTTTCAAAAACACTAACTTTGTGGCTGTCAGAGTAGATGAAATGATGCAAACCAGTGATTTATGAAGGAAAAAGAGGGAGAACCCAGCTGTTGTACCTTCTGTTAGACATCAGCTGGCCACACCATCACCACACGTGAACATGACCTGCCCACCAGCAGGTATCTAGCTCTAGATTATGCACACCGCTATTGTCTCTTGCATGTTGTGGGACAAGGGTTAATGCAGTGGGTGAGGAGAAGATGTCTGGGGACAAAGGACACCCCCTTCTTCCCAGGAACCCCGGGCTTTGTTACCCCTGTTTCTCAAAGAGCAACTTGTTTCCTTTATGTGTGGGCAGTGCTAAGGAATAGCTGAGCTTGGCGCCTCGCCGCGAGCCTGGGAGTCCCTGTCTCCTGCGGGAGTGAGTTCCAGCATCCAGGGCCAGCTCCAGGGCATGCTCTGTGTCCCACACACGTTCCTCCCTCCATTGTTCGATGGTGGTCTCAGCCTGCCGGGACAACATTGTCAGCAGTGGCCAAAGTGGATAATGAGCAGAGGGAGAGCTGGGAGGACAGCAAAAGTCTACCAGGAGAGTAATGAATGATGGCCTCAACCACCCAAATAATAATTGGCTGTTTGAAGTACCAACTCAAATGAAAACAGGTTGGGCAAGCTTCTGAGAGCACTTGGGCCAACTATACATTGCTCAGGGCATGCTGAGCACACCGCACACCTTCATTAAGTAAGCACTGGCCATCGGTGTGGTGAGAGAAGCCCTCCACACCAGGATGTTCACTCAAAGTCATCCGGGACATCCAGCCCATCTCACCACAGGAGCTGTCAGGCACCACTAAGTGAGGACACCCAAGGACTTTCTAAGCGAGAGTTACGTGACTGCGCATCTGAGCCATGGGGACATGTCAGACTGGCCTGGCTACTAGTCCGTGAGAGCCTGAGAGTCTGGCTATTAATTTCAGGGACTGGGATCAGATCCATGGTTGGAAGCACAAGCTCTCTGCAATGAAATGACTGCACCCTGGGGCTGCCTTGTGCGTGGCCTTTGCGTGCCTCATGTTATCTGATAGTTCAGATAAAAGCCCAATTCCCCTTTAAACTTTTAAGCGCTTTATAAATTATCAGAGGGCTTTAATCTCTTTTTTCATGAGATAAAGGGCCTTCTAAGCCCCAAACTCTAATTGAGTGGCTTTGGTTGTTTTGTTTTAAGTCCCTCTTCGGAGGAAAGCAGGCCCGTCACCCTGAGAAATGCCTTCCAAGGTGATCTCAGCTGGAGTCGAGTTCAGCTGTGGTGTTGGGGATGGGCCCAAGCAAAGGCTTTGGTTGGTTTGTGCTCACAGAGGAAAGCATGGAAAAAGGATGGAGCAAACAGTGGATACTGATTTATCCACTTCTACACTCCTTTAATTTAGCAGGGGCATGGCAACTTTGGAAAAGCCTGCTGGCTGTTGCTGGCCCTACTGTCAAAACTGCCCAGAGATATTTGCATCTCTGGTTAAGCTGATCCATAGCTATTCATTTAGCAAACTCCTTTTGGACATGGTGGTTCCGCCTTGAGCATTCACTGTGCTCCAAAGGGACACGAACATCAGACATGAGAGAGTGGCCTCAGGAAACCCTTTTGGAGTTTGCAGTTGAGCATATCTGCACCATCCAAAGGATTCCCCTCATGGCAGGGGACAGAAGGTTCCCACGGCACCTGCACATCCACTCAGAGCAGCTGGTATTTCAAGCAGACTTACACAGAGCTGTTCATGAGTGAACTGATGCCTGGGAGCCGTCTGTGGGAATTATCTGATGAATAGTTTCATAGAACAAACAGCAGAGATTGAAAGAGGAATAAGAGAGTCAGAAAGAGAGATGTCTGAAACAGGGTGAGATGCAGCAGAAAGAAATTACTCTGCAATGAATTATGTGGTGGGGACTTGGCAAAGAGTATTATTCAGACCCTGTCCCCCAGACTGGAGGGAAGGCTCTTCTGGTCCCACCTCTTTCATCCTCAGAAATTGCCCCATGCCTCCTACACAGTCATCCAGATTTACAGCATCCAGTGTAACAAAGTGTGGTCATTGTGATGGCAGCTTCCAGCACTCGGGACAGGCTGAGAATGAGTGCGGTCCTGTCTGCGTCAGGATAACCATTTGTAACCCCCGCAGAGAGGCTGGACAGCCTGCACAGCACAAGGCTTACGTTGCAGGGAGCTCCCAGTCCTGTGCCAGGTCTCAGAGGAAGACATAGACAGGGGAGAGCAGTCATCAAAAGACAGGGGTGAAGCGTTGGGTGATGCTAGCATTAACTCAGGCTAGGGAGAAGCAGTCCATGCTGGGGATTTTACATGGCACAACAAGGCATTGTCACACTGGAGTCAGTCTCTGTTTGAACAACAGAGGATAAAATCACTAAGATGTCCCAAAGCCATCGCAGTGGCGTGCAGAACGTGGCACACGTCTTCCAGCATGCCCCATGTCCTCAAGGAACCTAGGGGGAGACCAAACCACCCCTGTGCTATGAATGAACTCACACAGGGCATTGGTACATAACAGGAACAGGCTGACACAGGCAGGAGAGCACTGTTCACAGAACAAATAGCCATGCTGTAACAGACTTGATCCTGATCCTTATGGAAAACCTAGGAAACACCTTCAAAAGATGAGTACGGAATTAAAATGTGTGACTTTAATAGGTGCTAGAAACCAAAGATGCAACACCAATACTGGTTTTACAATTTTCCCCAGCTCCCCACTCTTCCACTAATCCCTTGCTATTCCCCCATCAAGAACTTCTGCCTCTACTTATTAGATGGAAACTAACAGCCTTTACCCCTCTCCCTTGCTAATATTTCCTACTGCTGTGGATACACTAACAACCCCCTTTCCTTCAAAACACCTAGTTGATTGACACACTGAAGTTAAACTTGGAATGCTTGTTTGCAGTCTGTACTTAGCTTGAGGTTTGATGTGTCTCTTTCAGACCTGAAGAAGAGCTCAAGCTCCTGACAGCTTGTCTGTCTTTTCCCAAATACATCAGTTGGTCTAATTAGAAAACCCCACTACTCTCCCTACAAACCTTGCTGTGCTAATAAAGAAGCCAGGAGAGGAAAATGCTCCTATTCCATCTCCCACCCCATGAATACCCATCACTCTGGATCATGATTCTTTTACCCTCCATCTCCCTTTGCTATATCCATCACTATCAGTATGGCTAGGCATAGCTATGAATAAATATTTAGCAGAACAAGGAAGACGTGGACACAAATGTCTTGGCTAAAATCAGAGGGTGCAGCATTTCTGCAAAACAACAGCCCTGTGTTATTATTTTCTGTATGCGGCATTTGCTATCCCGGCTCACTGTCATGGCCAGAGCAGGGAGAAGGGAGTCGTGCGGCATTTGCTATCCCGGCTCACTGTCACGGCCAGAGCAGGGAGTCAGGACACCTGGGTTCCTCTCATAACTCTGCATACAGCTTATCTGTTGTCTGTGGGAAATTTGCCTCATGTTCAGTGTCTGTTTTCTTCCCTGCAATAGGAAGAAGTAATAATTATTACCCAGCCTCTCTGATCCGTTGAGAGGTGAAACTGATACTCACAAAGTGCCTACGGGTCCTGGTATGAAGGGCGCTATGTGCATTAACGCTGTGGTTTACTCTGCTTTCTGCTTTCTGGACCGCTGATGTGAAAGCTGAATCTGGAAAACTGAACCTCCAAATACCCTGAAAGATGCAGCTCAGTAGCCCTTGGCAAAAAGTGCCGTGGCCCTCCTTTAGCCAGCTTCCCTCTCTAGAGCTGAGGAGTGCCCAAGGGTGTGCGGGTGTCTGGGCTTGCTGTGCTATGGCCAGCTCTTCTGGGAGAGGGCATCTGCAGGCCACGCTCCCCGCTCTGGCACGTCTATCCAAAAGCATAGTGCCTGAGGCGGGAGGCTTCAAAATAGCCCGATTCCTCTCCTGGGTGCAGGGTAAAAGAATCAGAGGCCCAAGTCTCAGAGGCAGGCTCAGTATTGCTTAGGACTAGCAGAGATGAAGGTGCTGTAAGAGCCTACATAGCAATAGAGGTTAAAAATATTGTCAAACCTCCCCAGTGAGGAAGTGATGGAATTAAGGTTGTCTTTGCATCTAGGATTTAACTCCCTGGTGCGTAAGGAGATCAGATACTACAGTTATATCATCACGTTGTATTTTTTCTATGGGTTTTTCTGACTTACATGGATCTCAGGACTGGTGGATGTAAATTAGGCATCTCTAGGGAAGGTAACCAGAGCTGTTTGTGGGACACAATCTTGGTCACAGCAGAAATCAAAAGGTGTGTGAAGTGAATGAAGTTAGGGGAGGCCTGGAAAGTGTTTTCAGTTAATGTTTGGCAATTGGGACTGGGTGATTCAGCAAGATTTTACAAGACTTATGTTCTGCAGAGAAAGTAAAATTTCCATCAATGCCCCCCACCCCAAACCCATTGACATGGAGAGATGCAGAAGTTCCAGTGTAGGACCAGTTCAGTTCGGCACTTGGGAGCTACGTGTGGACAAACAGCACACTCACTTTGGGCAGAAACTTTGCAGCATGGAGCCACCAACTCTGCCAAATCTGTTCTGTATGAGTATCGAGCTCATAACTGGATCAAAATTCAGGGATGTTTTTCTTGGGGACAGCAGAGACATATTCTTGGCAGCTAGGCACTTCCCTTGCCTAATTTCAAGTTCTTGCTTTAAACTGTAAACTCTCAGTTAACCAGTTGTAAGCGCTGATTTTTTTAGCATGGACAGAATAACCTCTTTTTCTTCCTTGTATCCTGAAAACGGTCAAAATCCCTAAGTGTGTGTGGGTCTTTTTTTTTTTTTTTCTTTCTTTTTCTTTTAACAGGCTAAGGCAGATGCCTGGTCTGGAAAATGTCAGCCCAAGTGGTGAAAGTGGCAAGTTACAAGCAATTGAAACCAGGACTGGGAAAGACAAGTCAAATAGGTGCTAGTTCTTACATTCTCTAGGACAGAGCAGACCAGCCCAGAGCAAGACACAGTCACCTTCACGTCCCGGGGAAAACGTTGGGGCTGCTTTCCTTGGTGGAGATCTGTTTTCTCTCACTGCTACAACATTAGCTTTGCCTGCATCCCTCGATGTTTGTGGCTGCTTGCGTGGGCTGTGACTGCAGGAGCACTGTTCCCCGTCAACCTCCGCTGTGGACCTGGGGCTTCTTCACCATCTCGCTGGAGCGCTTTTTCTTTCCACCCCTTTCCTGGGATGAGCCTGGTCCCGGAGTGGTGAGCAGGGTGTTTCCTCTTGGTGCTGCATAAAGCTAAGAGGCGGCTCCGGGCAACGGGGTGGTTGCTTTTTGCCAACCTCATCTCTTTGGGAAGGGCCCAGAGTCTAGGCCTGCAGGAGGCTGTGATTCATTCTGTCTACAGCTTTTTTAATAAGACCATTTCCATTGTCTATGAGTGCTGGGTAGGAGAGCACGTCTGCATTGGAGGCTCTGCTTGGGCCCAGGCTAAGAACATGTGTGCTGTGTGTGTGCGCACTCTTGGGGCTGCTAAGGGGGCTGGGGCATTACAGTCTGGGGTACAGACTGATGGTACGCCCTGGTCTCGCCAGCTCTGAGCACCAAGTGCAGCAGCACTTGTGCGTGGGATGAGATGCTGCCACCCACCTTGCTGCTGCCAGGAGGTGGGGAGTGAGTGGTGGGGCTGGGTCCTCCCTGGGGATGCAGCCTGGGACCCACGGAGAGCAGGGAAGACAGGCCGTTGCATCTGTATTTCTGGGCAAGCAGCTCCTGTGGAGCAAGTCATTAAGTAACAGCTATGACTGCTGCTGACTGGTGTTGAAAAGGCTGATGTTCACAAGGAGGGAGCAATGAAGCAAGTCGGCAGAGCAGCAGGAAGCAGCTGGCAGGCAGGTGAGCATCTCTGCAGTCTGCTAAATGCATTGCATTGGCTTTCCACGTAAGGCACTCCAGCAACAGGAAGGCCAGATGTGTATAAATACATGAGAGATCAGGCACTGAAGTGCCAGTGGTGCCTATGGGGGTGATAGGCCCCCTTTGCATTAACAGTGTGGCACACATACTTCTTGGTGTAGCACCAGGCTTTCGCCTGCACGGTGCTCCGTCAGCAGCACGTCCATGTGCAGTCCTAACTTGGGCAATATTAGATCTGACAAGAGAGGGGGGATACACAGAGGGGCTCCGCTGTTTTCTCTCCAGTGGCTAGATTGGACTTGCATTCCTGACTCTCCAGTTTGCCCTTTGCCTCAGTTTATGTGATATCCTGAGCTAGTACTAATACCTGTGTGGCAGTGTTATTTTTGGATCGTTCATGGCCTCTCTGTGCTCCTTAGCCTCAAATATCTCTGCTAAAGCACACGGCATTTGTCTTCCCTGCCAGGGTGGTGGTGGAGGGGAACCCTCCAAAAGTTTCAAGGGCCCTTGTGTTGTGTTGGTAGTGGCTGTGGACATTTTCATCCCCCACTTATCTATGCACAGAGCAGTGTCCCTGCTGAAACAAACACACATCTGCTCCCCTCTGATATATGCAGCAAAACCAGTGTAAGGTGGAAAGTGTTTGGGATGAAAGAGCCCGCTCTCTTGGAGCGTCTCCAGCCCTAGGAAGCACTTTCCTTTGGGGCAGGTGTTTACAGTATTACAAGGTCCAGGGGGTTGGTGCTAAGTGGGCAGATGAAGAACGGGAGCCCCAACTCAGCATGCACGTGGGCATCCACGCAGGCTAATGTGTGTGCTCCCAGGCTGTCTTTTCTAGCCCCCTCCTGTCCATACACCTTGCTTGACACCCAGCCCTGCTTCCCCAGCTCTGTGCCTCTATTTGTTGCCCTGCCCTCCTCCTTGGACACTAATGGACATCTTCCCTTCCCTTGCCCTCCCACCCCCTCATCTCCACCATGCCATCTGCACCCTCTTCAGCAACAGGAATAAAAATTGTGCACATCCTCCCTGCTCTTCCTGGCCCCCTCTTGGCACATGAACTCCCCCAGCCCGTCCCCTGCTGCATGCAGACCCCCACCTCTCCCACCCCACTCCCTTTGAACATCCCCTGTTTTCCTCTTTTAGCCCCGTGCCCCCTCCCAGGCACGCATGCAGTCTTCCCTCCTCGGCAGCGATCAGAAAGTGGGCCAGAAGTCATGGATGGGTTTCAAAACCGCTTGGTAAGTCCTGGATCCTTTGAAGCCTAGCAGGAGCTCCCGGAGAGTCAGGTCTTTCTATTCTCATTAGGATTATATGCTTTCAGGCCAAACTTAGCACACAGTTACCAGGCTGTCCAGAATGCTTGCCAGAGTCTGGAGTTTGGAAAAAGCAGAGTAAGACTTTAAAAAAAAAAAAAAATCCTAGACGGAATAGCCCAGAGGCTCTGCTCCTGACAGCTAATGTTGCTGTATAGCTTGGCTCTGGCAGGCTTTGCCAGCTTGCTTGCCACAGGCTCCTCTTCTCAGCATGGGAGCCAGATTAGATGGAGGCACTACTGTAACTCGGTTCCTCCTGGCCTGGGGTCTTCACAGTTTGCTCTGCTAGCGGCTTTTAGTTGGGGACACGTGTGTGTGTAGCATCAGGGGATTTCTCCTTCTTCTCTGCTCCTTTTTTCCTTCTGACACCTAATGCCCTGCATCGTACAGATGTGACCCTCCCTCTAGTTTTTCGTGGTGGAATTCTGGACCCTGTATGTGCTGCTTTAAGCAGCAGAGTGAATTAGTACATGTCTCTCCTTGTTCTTGACTTCCACTGACCACTGAGGAAAACTGCAGCCCCTTGATTTCTAGCCTGAGGGGTTTACTTGGATATTGCTATAAAGGTCAAAACAATAAAATGAGAAAAGGAAAGCTGGAGAAGAAGAGCCTGGCTCCCCGGGGAGATACTGGAGGAGGTCAAGCCAGGTTTGGCTGCAAACTATAAGCTCTTTTAGTCAGCCTGGGACAGCACACACTGTCCCTCCCACTGCCCTACGTGCTCATCTGCATCGATTGGCTCAGTGATTTAGTGTTAGGAGGCGGCTGGGCACCTTGGGAAGAGCCCGATCTTCCTCATCCAGCCTGGCTTGCAGCATGGAAAAGTCTCCAGCAACCGTTCCACTGCCGGCAAGGGGGTGGTGGTGCAGGCGTGTGTACTTTGGAGAGGGAGAAGCATGGTGCTTCAGGGGCCGAGGAACATGCCCAGGGCACAGACACCCTCCTCCTCCATGAGCAGCACCAGGAGCGGGCACGTTGTGCACGCAACCGCCAAAGCTGCTGCTGGGCGCAGGGCGGGATCATAATCAAACCTCTTTGTTTTTGCAAGACAAAGGTGGAGACGGAGCGTCAGGGAAGGGGAAGTCCTACTCGTTCTTCCCTCCTGGTGAGGCATCCTGCAGCCACATTGCTGCATGTCTGGGGCTCCTGGCAGCGGCAGCACTGCCGGACAGCTTTTCAGCACCACTTCTGCTGCCCCTCGGGGGGTGGGATTCACTATTGTCCTCAGTGGGAGTTGAGCACCATTAAAAATCCAGCTATTTCAGGCTAAGCTGGCCTTTATTATTGTCAGTCTCACAGTGGTATTGAGACATGTGGGGGTATGGGGTGGTTTTTTTAAAGCAACATTTCTATACTAGGAAATGTAGCCACTGTTACACTAGCATTGAAGTACTATTGCTAACTCATCCCACCTGCCAAAGCGGCACGGACAGCATTGGCCACAATGCCCCTCTGCAAAGCCTGATGAGTGAGCTTTGTAAGGCCAGCTACCCTGGGCCCGATTCTGCCTCGACCTCAGTGCAGTTATGTAGGGTTGGGGATGTGCACTCAGTCCTGGGGGACTACCAGGCTCCTCTGACTTCTTATCAGGCCCCAGCACCCAGCGACTGGAGCACAAAGTGCTCGGGAGCACTGCAATGCAAGAGGGAGGCTTTTTCTGAGTGTACCGAACACACCCGAGTTTCCCACGTAGCTGAAGTGAGCAGTAAGGGCAGACTGGGGAATGGAGGGGGGAGGCGGTGGGAGCGGCTGGGGGGCTGTGAGGGGAAGGCAATAGAGCCTGGATGTCTGGGAGGATGCAGGGAGGGGGCACTCAGAGCAGGGCTTTGCTCTTGCTGCTGGAGGTGTTGGCGACGGTTCTGGTCCCAGCCTTTGGAAACGAGCAAATCCCTCCTGGCAGGTGAACTCCATGCCAAACAGAGGCACGAATGGGCACTCGCAATCGGTGTGGTGGTGTGTGTGAAAACTGCCAGGCAAATGCTAACTTGCCCTCCTCTGCCAGGTGGTTACAGTGTACATCATCATGATCCTTTGCAAACAGGGATGCAGCAGGATTGTGGCCAAAGTGCTCAGATCTAACGGTTGATGCCAAACTCGGCAGATAAACATCTGAATGAGGAATCATCCAGATGAGGAACCGTCCAATAGGAGAGGAAGAGGAGGAAGGAGACAACATGCTCTGTGGATGCCTGTCCAGAAGAGCCTGCTTCACTGTTGAGTCTGGGAGCAAAAACTTGGTGTGTTTGACACAGGATCTGACTGGATATGAGGAAAAAAAATTTCTACCCTCTCTGCAAAGCTCATGGAGTGATGCCTCCAGCTCTTAACCCTGTGCTGATTCCGGCTGGGACAGGGCAGGGAAGTGTGAGAGGCTGAGAGCAGCTGGGCTGGGGGAAATGGAGGAGCCAAGGTTTGCTCCTGGCTCTTGGCGCAGTGCAGAAGACAACCCTTCTCCTCTTCCCACCCCCACCCCCACCTCCTTTCTCTGATGAGCAGAGCAGTGGGAATGGGCTTAAAGCCTGTGTCAGCCCTGCCTTGATCTCCATGTGCACTCCACATCTCTTATGACTTTGTCAACACAACAGGCCAGACGCTGTCTCTGGCGACAGGGCTGCCTCCTGGGCAGCTGAGCAGAACGGAGTGGAGGTGAGAAATTCCCTCCGGGAGAGATAAGCAGAGCTCTCCCTCGTGTCCCTTCCCCTGCTTGTCCCCTCCTGCAGGCGCTAATGCAAAGCAGGGAAGAGCTCTGGGGACAAAGTGAGGGGGATGATGCGGAAGCAAGGAAGGAAGGAAGGAAGGAAGGAAGGAAGGAAGGAGGGGACAAAGTGAGGGGGATGATGCGGAAGCAAGGAAGGAAGGAAGGAAGGAAGGAAGGAAGGAAGGAAGGAAGGAAGGAAGGAAGGAAGGAAGGAAGGAAGGAAGGAAGGAAGGAAGGAAGGAAGGAAGGAAGGAAGGAAGGAAGGAAGGAAGGAAAGGCGGGAGTAGCAGAGGCTGCTCCTCTCAGTGTGGTGGAGGTTGCATTTGACTTGAGGCCATAGCTTGGTGCTGATGAGGGAATTTAGCTCTTCAGCTAGTCAGAGAGCTCTGACCCTATGCACCAAGGCATGACAGGATTTCAGCACCTTGCTTTAGGCATTCACTGTGTGAACTCCCTTTATCCTGGCCCCGCAGTGCCTGGTCATACTTCCTTCTACTGTAAAGGTTCCTGTGTGGTCAAATCAGGACAGGGAACGAGATGGGGTCTCTGGAAACACCTTTTCACAGTAGGTATATGCTGGCATGACGGTGAGGCTGCCTTTGAGGCCGTTCCTTGAGTCTTGCTCCTTGCCTGGAGCAAGTACTGCATGCAGTCCATCGCTCCTGTATGCGATCCAAGTCCTCCTCGTAACAACATGACGGAGGCGCCAGTCAGGGAGTGTGGGCTCGAGCTCCAGCGCTTTCAACACTTGCAGTCCTGGTTTCAGTGCTTGGAAACACTGATCAAGAGGGCATGCAAGGGCTTTCATCAGTACGGTCTTTTAACAGCCCAAAGGAAGGAAAACATTGGCTGCTGCAAGCAAGGGAGCAGAATTTCAAAGGGCAGCTCTCTGGGTGGGTCTAAATCAGCGCTGCTCCACCATGTCACCAGGCCCGACCTTCAGTGAGCCAACGTGACCCAGCAGTGTCCCGCGAGCGCCAGTGATGGGGCGACTGCGAGGTCTCCCCAGCTGGGGCGGGCAAGGGTCTGGGAGCCTGGCGGGGGGGAGGTCATTCCTCATTGCCCCTGCGGGACGTTACCCACGTCATGAAGGACGTCAGCTCCAAAACCGCTGATAGGAGCAGGGATATTTCTGCATGGAGGAGTGCGCAGGGGGGAGATCTGGAAGAATATACAGACTCAGCACCCCTCCTCCCCCCAGTCCTCCATCTGGGACCCTGTGCAGGGCCTGCCTGCAGGGAGCTGGCTTTACAGCACTCATTAAGTGGAGGTGATAGAAACACAGGGGAAAAGGACAGGAGGGGACGGTGAGGGCCTGTGGCCTTCCAGAGTGGTGGGAGAGTGGGTAAGCTGCTTAGAGACATGTCCACCTGAAGGCAAAGCCCTCCCGTATAGCTGGGAGTGCTGGTTTGACCTTTGAGGACCTCACCTACCTCTGCGGCTTATTTGGGGCTTCTGAAATGGTTGCATCTTTCCTAGAGGAGTGCAGGAGGGGCACAGTATTTGTTGCACTCGGTGTGAATGGTGCTAGTGACAATAATAAAACCATACTTAAGCATGGACTCAATCCCATTTTAAGTGCCCCCAAGGTTCTGGCTTATGTGGACTAGCCATGCAGTTAAAGACTTCTCTCCTACCAGCTAATTGATCTTTACTGGACCCTTGGGCAATCTCTCATAGGTGTTATTTTAAATATGCAAACCCAAACGATCCCTATTGCATGCCACCTGAGGTCAGTGAAATTGCAGCAAGGATGTCTTTGTGTGCTGTGTCCCCTCAGGGAAAACGGCCAGCTTGAGATTGCCCACCGTGAAAAGTGCCATCTTTCTAACTCCATCAAAGGGGAGCGAGCCTGCTGTTCAAGGCTTGCCTTTGGTCTCCGCGTAGCTGCCTCTATTTTGCAGGCAAATATAGCCACACAGGCCTCCGAGTGCTTTCTAATGAGGCCGATTCCTTCAGGGGTGAAAGAAGACTGGGTGCCTTCCAAGCCGGGATGCTAATGGGAGTAAGCATATGGCGTATGCGTGTAAATTATAACCCAGCTATGTGCTAACATGCCAGCACCTTCCTGGCCCTGTTTTCTCGAGTCTCCCTGCTGCCCCAGGGGTGAAGAGCTCCATTCATCCTGTAGGCCACCCAGCTCTCCAACAGAGAAACACTGAATTTTTAAGTGATGGATTTAAAGCTATCGGAGGGAAGCGGGATTAGCAGGGCGAGAGACCTTTCAACCACTTATCTGTGCCTGCCCATGGTGCTGTGAATCACTGGCACTCCCCAGGCACTTCCCTCCATGCCCTGTCCAGAGAGCCTTGTCTTGCCCCACAGGGACCTCTCTGCTGCTTTGCCTGCACCGGCCCTGGCCTCTGCTTCCCAGCCACCAACGATGGCCGGCCAGGAGTGAGCCGCAGCACACATGATTTTGCCTCTCCAACCCACACCGGTGCTCGAGGATGCCCTCCCCTTAGGCTGGATCCCCCTCCCCTGACTGCAAGCCCTACAGCTGGAGACTGTCATTTCTGCCCTGGCGGTCATTACACCAGGGGAGCAAAGGGGCGCAGGAGCCCAGCACACAAAGGGCACATTTCCCTCCCAAAGCCTCCTCTGGTCCCTTGGCCCTGGCCCCGAGGGCTCCAGACCCCTCTGGTTGCAGGCCAAGGACCTTTGCCTTCCCCTGCTCTTCCCTGCCTGGACTCTGCCCCCCCACCTCTCTTGCCCGGCACCCCATGCTGTCCCAATTCCGTGGCCTCTTGCAGAGCCCAGCGAGGTGGCAGCTCTGCTGGGTGGTGCCATGTTTTTTGGAGCCTGAGCCGAGAGTCAGGCCTCCAGCAGGAGAGAGACTCTGCTACACCTCCTCTCCCATCACAGCATTGCCAGAGGAAGCAGAAGCTTGTTTTGAAAGCGATGGTGTTGCTTGGGTGCTAAGGGAAAGGGTTTTGCAGCTGGGATGTCCTCCAGCAAGACAGGCCCTCCAGGAGGCCAGGGAAGGGGGTGCCTTGCCAGAGGTGCACGCTGTCAGCCCATTTGTCAATGCTGCCATTTCGCTCCCTGAGTGTAAAGCTCCTGACTTGTTTATTTTTCATTAAGCCCCGAGGCTGATTCTCGTGTGACAAAGGGGAGAGGGGATGGGGAAGTGACAGCCTGCCTGGGTTAAGGCACTGGACCTGCCGAGTGGCAGGCTGTGACGGCAGAGAGAAGAGCCGGACAGTTAGGCTGCAGGCCCTGGTGCTGTCAGGAGCCAGGGTTGGGAGCGGGGAGGAGGAGGGGACCTCCGTGCCAGGCCCACTGCCCCAGAGGTGTGGGGTGGGCGGCCGCTGGCTGGGCCCATGTGCCTGCAGGGTCTGGAGGCTCCCAGGGTAGCAGGGCCTGCTCCGGTGGGGCCCTTATCTCCACTGGCAGCAGCGTCTGCCCTGCTAACATCCCTCCTGTAGCGCCCACCATGCCGAGAGGCGCTGATAAGGGTCTGGGGGGGGAGCGGGGACCTGATTTACAGCCCCCACCTCCCCGCCGCCTCCTGCCGCCATGGCTCCTGCCGGCCCC
>NW_008795857.1:4210181-4241408 GCF_000699145.1 Aptenodytes forsteri | reverse complement strand
CCCTCCCGCCATGGCTCCTGCCGGCCCCGCCAGCCCCATGTCTGTGGGGACGGGGCTTTCCTGGGAGAGGGTGTTTGCGTTGCGGGGGGTGCCTGTGCCCTTGACAAGGGTCACATTGCTTTTTAATTTCTTGCTGGAAGCGCATCTGGAAAGTTTAGTCAATTACCGGCTGGAAGACTCCCTCACAAGGCCGCGGTATTTATGAGTTCCCCCAGCCCGGGGGGTGCCGACCGCAATTAGAGGAGACAAGGGAGTGAAAGTTGCCTGCGGTGAACTCTGGGGATGGCGGAGCCGGGGAACAACCCGCCGGCCGCTGGCAGAGGGGCAGCAGCTCTGGGGGCGAGCTGGGAAAGGGTGGCAGACCTGAGGGCTGGAGGGGGAAAGGCAGTAGTGGAGAGTTTGCCGTGGGGAGGAGATGAGGAGGACGGAGCGGAATGGGAGCAGCATGTGGGACAGGTGGGACACGAGTGGGACAGGCGTGGATGGGAGACGGTGTGGAGGAACGCGCTGGTAAGACCATGATGAAGGCTTGGGGTGCGTGAGGAGGATGGTGCACGCGTATCCTGACCTTGTTTGTTGTGCCTGAGATCCCAGAGTGTAATCTGATATAGGAGATGTTGGGCCTGAAGATTTGTGCCTATGTGTAGCCCTCTCGGGCCCCATGGAGGGGCTTCAAAGCATGCTTCAATGTCATACACATCCTTTAAATGCTGCGTGCTGATGAGGCAGCATTAAGGGGTCATCAGCCTGGTCCATTCCCAACAATTTTTTGCCTGCATAACCCCATTAATTAAGGAAAGGAAAAGTCATCCTGTCCCTCCCATCGATACAGCTATGCTCGCAAGAGTCTTAAGACGATGTGCTGCTCTGCTGGCAGCAAATTCATCTAGGATAAGCCACCCTGGCATGTGCAGACTTTTTGCCAGTGGAAGCTGAGTCTCCATTGGGAGGGTTTGCTACAGCAACTGACCAGTTTTCCGTGTGAGGAAGGCCTTGCTGGCAATGAGAACGAGGTGCCTTCTGTGGTGGCAGGTGGAGAAGTTTGTGGTCAGCAGCCTGAGTCAAGTGGTAGAAGGGGACCAACTGGTGGCCCACTTCATTTGTCCCCCTTTCCCACAGGTCCTGTCTCTGTGATCGTTTTTGTGAAGTGGCTGCCACCAAGCTGAGACCGGTGTTGCTTGCTAGCCTTGCCCCGTGTCTTGTGCACTGCATTATCTACCAGAGCGGTTGCGCTGCTTGAAGACACGCACCCATCCATGGAGCCGGCAGGCTTGTCCTCACCGGCGTGTCAGTGTGAGAGTAGGTACATGCGTACAGTAATTGAAGAGATCAAGGCTGAGTGCGCCCAACAGACCGACAAAGCCAATTACCCCTCAGGAATTTCTGCTCCTCAGGCTCGGATGGTGATTACAAAACCTTTGCCATTAAAAATTAGCCAAGGGAGAAACTTGTTGCCAGAGTCCAGCAGGAATTTCCCATGCCCATCTGATACACAGAGCAACCACAGAACGTGTAGCTGCCAAACCATGGACATCACCTTTTCACAGGCCTGACATTCCCCTGTGCTTTAGGAGGTGGATAGCATGACACATAGATGCACGTATATGCACAGGAACAGAGCATGCGTCCACATATGTTGGCACACAGAGCAAATAAACTGTAAAGCTGCAGTAATAGGAGGTTGTGAAACCCACAGTGATTGCGCTGACAGCTCCCATTTCTGGCTGCGTGCTCTGGGCCCAACTGCGGGGTCTCAGGGTGGAGGCGGAGGAGGGATGAGTGGCTGCAGTATGGACAGGGGGAGGGGGTCCTGCTGCTGGGATCCTGTGTCCTGGAGAGTGAAAGGAAAGCCATGTCCTGCCCCCAGCTTGTGCAGGTGGCACCGGGACCGCTGGGTGTGTGGCGTGAAGGGAATGAGAGTGGGAAGGCTACAACTGGACCAGAACTACAAGCCTGGCCGTCCTGTTTCTCTTTTGGAGTCACCCTGCCTCCCTGGCCTCCCTGTTTAAGGTGGGTGTTCACTGCAGAGTTAATAAGATTATAACTCCAGTGTTGCTGTTAACTTGTGTGTTATCCACACCCACATCCCTATAAATCAGAGATGCTTTTCGACTTGAGCTGGCTGGCCAGCCAAGGAGATGGGCTAGAGTACAACCCCAAGGCTGCTGACATAACTGCTCTGCAATGCGGGTGCAGGCTAGCCCCTCTCCCATGCTGTTAAGTCCTCCAGGGGCTTCCTATAATCCCCCCCTTGCCCTGGGTCAGACAGACATCTCTCCTCCCAGTTCTCTGGGAAAGGGTTTGTAGAGCCATGCCGTTTCCTGCACAGCACTAGGGGCTGTGAGATAAGCCCCCAAAAGCACGGAGAGGAGCCAGTGAGGCACAGCTGCTTTTCTGCAAAGTCAGCTAACTGGTGAGGGGGACTGGACTGTAAACTGCGTGAGTTAACTCCACCATGCGGATGAACACTTGCTGGCGTAAACCCTGCTCATCCTAAAGGCTGGCTCTTGCAGTAGAGGAACTGGGGAAAGTCTCGCAACGTGCTACCAGTCCTGCTATTTTTCATTTCTCCTCCCCTGTAGGGTTTGGTAGTGGAGCTAGGAAACTTTTTTATAACTTTTTTGGGTGGTGGTGGTGGGAATTCAATCCTGTGCAGAGAAAGTAACACCAGGCTGGAGTCCACTGGAATCTCACTTATGCCCAAACCATCCCCCATGTTATTTAAAGGGAGCTAAAATGTCAGATTAGGCTAGTGTTAGCCCTTTGCACCGCATGACTGTCACTCTAGTATATTCCTCCTCCCCCTTTTATTCTCTTTATACTGCCTGATTTCAGTTTTGGTAGGATATTGCCACTAGAAACCCCTCAGCAATGGCTCTGAAAGCTTCCTGGGTATTCACTACTCCCTGTAACCTTGCAGCCATGGGTCACTCTCACCACTGTGGCATGCTGCTGTTGCTGTTTCCTGATCTGGGAATAAGGAAGGAGGAGGGATGTGATCAAGTCACTTGGCCTTTGATTCTCCTGTCTGGGGGAATTAGTGAGAATGATGAAGCTTTTAGGAAGTTTCACACCTCTTCTCTTCCAGACCTTTTAAGCCTCGCTAAAAGTCACTCCCCAAAACTGAATTTGCTTGTACAACTCTGGCCCTGGTCCTGCAAGGAGCAATTTGTAAGTGGACATCTGAGTTAACCACGTCTGGAGGTGGAGCAGGGGAACGCACCTGAGAAACACATAGCAGAATCAGGGCTTGTGCTTGTAACCCTGCAGCACCTTGACAGCAATATCTGCAATTTGAAATCCCTTCTTGTAGTTGTGTTATTTCCTCTTATAGCCCACTGAAGAGGCCCCAAGTTGCTCTCCTGGTGCATGGGCTGTTTGAAGCATACAGCACCTTTACAAGACAGGAACTTCATGCTCCAACTCGGGAAGAAATAATCCAGCTACCTGGTTTCCTAGGCTCTGCTTCTTGTTTTTTGTGTGCTCCACATATATGCCTTGCAGCCCTTCTGTCCTCTGATTCCCATTAGGAGTTTGCAGTGATTTGTTACGCTTTTTGTTTCTGCCTGCCAGTGAAGAGCCCCCCCACACCACTTCCTTTGTGCTCCAGTCAGTCCTTGGTAAATTCACTGCCTAAACTAACTAAAGTTCTCCGGCATCACATAGTGCAACACTTAACGCCTGTGTTTGCAGTCTCCCCAGCATGCTGCTGTTGCAAATATGCCACAGAGTAGTCTGGAAGCAGGAGGTGCTGGTTGAATTTAACAGAACAGTTCTTTCATCCTACTTCTGTTAAACCATCTTTTGTCCGTGGTGCCAGGGCACTTGGAGAAACCTTGTCCTGGGACTGCCTTATTTAATGAAATCTCTGCTTGATTCTGGCTTGACTTAGGGAAAGCCTGTGCAGCTCTGGCACAGAGGAGCAGTGTCAGACCTTGGTCTATTCCTGTCCCTCTTCCCGCCCCAGTTCCAGCCTGGGCTTTGGAGGCTGCGGTCCCACGTGCTACTGTGCTGGAAATGGTCCATCCTCTGAGCACCACCTCATGAAGCCGCCTGCTGCTGACCATTACTCCCTTTTCTTGATGCAGAGAAAGGATGCAGGGTTGAAGTCACCCTTACTCAGCCTCATAAGCTCAGTTCAGCACGTGCTATACGAGACTATTTGCTCGAAGCCTTGCTGCTGCTACACAGGATTGCACAATTCAGGCTTCAGGAGCTGCCATGTGGGTGTGCATGCACTCTCCAAGCTGGAAGAAGCACAGACAGTTCCTTGTAATAGCCTTTGTTTCAAGGGTCTGGGGACCATCTTAAAAGCCTGTCTGTATCCTGTATCAGCTGTAACTTCCTTTGCATGTCACTGGAACACACAGTGTGTGGGAGAGGCAACGACAGTGGAAGGAGAAAGTTCTCACAATGTAAACATACTTTCACCTTGCACAGATATCAGAAGAGAGCCCAACAAATGGCCCTGCAAGGAAGGGAATCTCCTTCCAACCTGGTGTGTCTGCTAGGGGAAGGTCACAGACTTTGCCTGCACAGGCACTGCGTTTTCTGCAGGGCAATCTGATGCTTCTAGGAGCACTGTCTCTGATGCTGCACTTGTTTACTGCAGCGTGGTGTGGCTTTTGGAATTGCGGCACAGAAATGTCTAAAAGGTTTTATACTTGGCACACATCTCTCAGAGCTGTGGCTTGTAAAACTCAGACTGGCCTATCTTTTCTTCCAAATATTCAAGAAAAATACTTGGAAATGTCATTCCGCAGAAAGTTTTGATTTCTGACTTTTCTGATTAATTTAGGGAGAAAACAGAGGTCCTGGAATTTCCCACAAAGCAGAATTTCTGTTTTTCCACCAGCTTGACTCAGCAAGAATTTGTCCCACAGGAATTTGGCCATGAACATTCATACTAACTAGAGAGTTTGTATGACTCTCTGAAGATGGTGAAAGCAAGAGAAAAGTATCTCATGAATCCTCATGTAGTTTCTGTTTCATGCCTGTGAGCAGAGAAGATCGTCTCACCTTTCTCTCCATTCTCCCATGTAAGTTTCCTGGGAACAGCCTGTGTAAATGGGTACCAAAGCAAAGGTCCATGGAGGGTTTGAAGGGCCAGAGCTGGTGGAGCTGTGCTCTGTGAATTGTTCCTTGCATATAGCTTCCCCCTTTGTTTCTCCTTATGAATGAGCTCAGTTTTTACAACACAGCTTCTTAGTTGCAATTACACAGAGATCTCAGCCTTTTTTATTAGGGGTGGATAACCGGCCTTCAGAAATAATGTTTTTTCAGGTGTCATTTTTGCTCGTGGGTTCACCAGCGGGGAAGGATGGGGTGGAGAGAGTGGGGACGAGAGGCAGGGAAGTGCTCCAGTGACTGTGTGCCAGAAATGGCAGAATTGCTGGCTTGAGAGGCCTCATCCTATCCCTGTATTGAGACCCAGGAGAACAACTGGAAATGGTCTGGTCTGTCCTCACCCAGATGGGGTGTAAGGACTAGAGTGATGGAGATTTTACCATACTTCTGTCTTTGTGTGGCTCCTTCTGTCAAAGCTGCATTAGAAAAAACACCTAATAAATGTCTTGCTTTCTCTTCACCAAAAAACAAAAATCTTGGGGATCTTCCTGGTACTGCTAGCAGCGATTTGCTGAAACCAAGTATAGCTCTTGAACTGCTGAAGTCTGTGGCCTAGGGGCAGCAGGAGGTCAGACGAGTTGTTCTGGCTGGCCCTCTATGGCCTTAAGAGGCTGTGAACCTCAGCTAAAACAATGTTACCCTGAGTCAAGTTCAAAGTGTATGAATTGAGAATTGAAGCCTGAGCCTAGCTCAGTGGAAAGGAACAAATTCATGGTATTTGATGACAGTGCAAGATGTTACTAGGAAGTTTCCCTGCGTATGCATAGCAAAAGCCAAACAACTGACTGTGTTCATGGCCAAAACATTTATTTTCTTTATGGAGTGAAAACAGAACCTGAAGTGCAATAAATATAGCTTCTGAATGTGCCTTCATCTCTGGAGTGGTGCAGGAGATCTGACAATTTTAAAAGCCTGCTGGAAACTTGGGCTTTGATTGCTGCTGTCAAGGTAGCTGCTGCCTCTTCCATGGTTTCATAAGGGATGTGTCCTTTGAATTTGTGTCTGGGCCTGAGCCTGCACTTACGACCAAGCTTGTCTGGTGTCCACCGGGTTTTCCTCATGCCCGTGGTGTGGTTTCAGTGACTGTGGGGTGTTCTGCGTGTGGCCACGTGTGTGCTGACCTGCAGGTGCTCTGCACCTACGGGTGGGGATGGCTGCATGGAGCAGGGCTCAGGGAGCTTGCTGGGGTTTAGACCACTTCCTGGCAGGGCCTCCCTCGAGCTGTGTGGATGCAAACAAAATTGATCCAGGTGACCACAAACAGGTACTTTAGGCGAATGTATGTGAGAAACAGTAAATCCTCAATGGTTGCTCATACAACAAGGTCTGTCAGATAGCAGAGAGCTGATCGTGGCAGTCTTACACTTTTTGTAGATAAATAGCATGGTCAATGATTGTCTGGAGCTTCCCAGATTTTTGGTAGAATTTGTTGTGCTTCTGAAACTAAAAAAGGCATTTATAATGATGAAAGAATGAAGTACCTGAAGATGGCAAGGCACATTGCGATCTGGCTTTTTACAGGCATTTAAATTGTCCTTTATATCAAATTTTCAAATTTCAAGGCCAAAGAATGAGTTATTTCTTTTCTTGCTTGCAAGATGACAAGAAAACCATTGTGGCTCTTTCAGAAATGACTTCTGCAAAACAATGTCTCTCATTTTTCTTTCAAACTCTCAGGCAATACCAAGGTGACAGCAATAGTTATGCTGAAAGGCACAGGGAACATCAAGACTGCTTTGCTGAACTGTTTAGAGTTGTTCAGGGACACAAAAAGTTCAGATCTGTCTGCAGATCCATTTCCACCTTGAAGCTGAACTCTTTGTTAGTTTTCTAAGACGGGAACGAGGTTTTGCAAAGGACCCCACTGTGCATCGTTGTCAATGCCTGTTGACTGATAGACGTGCAGGACCATAGGAGGGCTTGGGTTTGTCTGGCATTCTTTGAAATCGTTTGTGAACATATTTGGGGACATCCTATTTCTCTAATTCATCTGAACAGCAAAACCAGTAACAAATTAGACCACTTAGAACTTCTGAATCATTAGTTTAAGTAACAGAAAGGAGACATCTCCTGGCTTCCGTCAGGATACCTGTCCTTCCTTCTTGGTGAAAATTTTGTTCCAAACGCTTTCTAAAAGCTTTTTAATCAGCTATCCCACAAACAACCAATCATCCCACCCCAACCTGTGCTTTCCTTCATTTCTTTCTTTGAAACAGGCTGTTGGTGCAAGTGATGTGAGGATCAAATTTGTGGTTAGCATGAAATACGGAAGAGCCCATAGCTGTGCAGGGAGAACAGCCAGGAGAGGTTTGAGCAGTGGAGGCCGTGGACAAGAAGAGGAGATTAAGGCCTGCAGCTGGTGGAAAGGAGAAGCTCAGACCCAGAAGGGATGAAGGAATGGCATGAAGTGCTGTCAGATGAGACCCTCTTTGCTTCCTGATACTGCACTTTTGTCTGTCTCTGAGCCCTGGGAACAACTTCAGAGATCACTGAGACACGGCTCTGCAAGGCTAGGAAGGAAGTTGTGAACAAGAAAATCTTATCTTTAAGAAATTATGTCCAAAAAGAGATTCCAGGACAGGCTCAGCTGTGCAATAGAGCACGTGTGCCAGTTCCACCAAGTTAAAATGGGCTAAGAAATAAGTAGGGCACATTGTTTCACTCTTTAGTTCTTTAGGATGTTCTTTAGATTCTTTCTCCTGCTGCTCTGAAAGCATATTTTTGTTTTAACCCATGCTTTGTGAAATTCTGCATGCGTTTGCTGCCCAAATAGAAACTTATAACTGTGAGCAGTTAGATCTGATTCAGATCTTCTACACATTCAGGTGTAATTAACATGCCAACCTCAAGAAGCTGGCAAATAGCCAGCATGCTCCACAGCACTGCCAACATCTGTCACCCTGGCTTGTCAGGACTCAGAGATGTTTCTTTCTCCGGAAGCAGAAGGGCTTTCCTGACGTCCGCACTCTGCGTGGTCCAGGAGGGAGAAACAAGTCACCAAGGCTGGTCACTATTTTCAAGGAGATCATTTGGCGGGGTCCTCTTGACTTACTTCCCACCCAGACTCTGCTGCTCTTCTGCTCTCATCACAGGGCAAAGCAGAAAGGGCAGAAATGTTTCTCTTGTGTCTGAACTCGCAGAACATTTAAAATTTGGATGAGTGCCTAGATGGGATGGGTTCAGGATGATCCCATTCTACATTACGATTCGAGGCAGGGCAGGGTATGTGCTCACACTGTGTGCTCTCCTCCATGCCGGGATACGTGGAGTCACTGCTTGGAGGGCTGGAATAATGCGGTACAGGTTGCCTAGTCTACTTGAGTCTTGTTCTTACATGGTCCCCATCGCCACAGTATCTGAGCAACATGTCTTGTAAAGCAGAGAAAGGGATAATGAAGGGATCCCTGGTTATTAAAGTCAGGGCAGTGCTGACAGGTGCATGTGTTACCACTCTTTTATCATCACCTAGGGCCCAGAGACTGAAAGTCCAGAGGGAAGTACCTCCTTTGCTAGGCTTTGCATGTTCCCTACACCGAATGGTGCCTGCTTGGGTTCCTTCAGAGAGCGATGGTGAATGAGAGAGATGCTTAGGCCCTGCTGCCTCCAAGGCTCCTCCAAGGTACACAGGGCTGCTTCCTAGTTTCACAAAAGACACCTCCAGGACCACAGGCAAGTAGCCTGCTTCTCAGGAGGCTGAATATTGCTCTCTAGTACCCTCTAGGGTTCAGAAGACACAGGACCTGGGAACTCATGGATGTGGGATGGAGTCCACAGGAGGAGAGCCACGGGTTGGGCAAGAGGGCGAAGGAGACACACTGGTCACCTCTCAACTACTCTCCTCCCAAAGGGCTCTGAAGCACCATCGTCCACAGGGGTGTAACTTGCCCTTGTCCTGCAGGCCAGCCTGAGGCCCTCACGTCACCTCCGTCCTACCTACAGGGCCGAGCCATGCAGCAGATAGAAGGGAGCGACTCTCCAGCCCACAGCCAAGTTACTGAATCGCAGCATTTAGAGGCAGAGGCGTCGTAAGGATACTTGGGCTAAATCCTGACTGTAAAACAATGAGCCCAAGGGGTCTTTATTGTCCATCACAGTGCAGACAATAATATTTTTGTTACCAGAGCAATTGCCAGTGGGATGTGGGGACAGCAGCCCTCTACGTACCACAAGGCACAATTGCTCAAAAGTTGTGTCATGTTTTGGATTGCTACTCTGATTTATTCCTTCTCCCAGCCTCGGGGGATGCAGTGCTGAGGCAGTCCAGGAGTAGGGATGCTGCGTTTTTGGAGCAGTCAGGGCTGGACTGTCAGCATTATTTGTAAACACGGCTTAGTTCTCCTCACCAGGAATAAAAGCCACTTATCCTGCAAACAAAGCTTGTTCAACTGTACACCCCTTATCCTGCCACTTCCCACTTCTCCTCTATTTCCTAAGAAGAAGATAAGCTTAATCCTTTTCATATTTTAATGACAGGGTAGCTAGCTTTTCAGTCCCTCTTTCCCTTTTCTTGTGTTTGGACTTGTAGCCATGAGCCCACCTCTAAGCTTCTCTACATTCATTCCTTCCTAGAAAAAGCAGGCGGGAGGTGTTCCCAGGAAAATTCAGCCTGGGCTCAGGGCGATACAAAAGATCTCTCTGAGCTGGCTCTTTTCCTTTACAGAGTCTCCATGGGGGAAGCCTGCCTCTGGTCTGTGGGGAGGATCTGCTGGGAAAGGAGTTTTGGGGGAAACAGCAAGGTAGTGCCTGGGAGGAGAGTGCCAAGGGGTTTTGCCACAGGCTGGCAGGATGGAGGGCACTGCAGCGGGGTGAGCTCAGCCCCTGCCAGGAGGACATCCCACACGCCACCAGCAGGACTTATTTGGATGCAGCCTTTAAGGGAGTTAGATTGATGGGCTGCTGTCCTTGAAAAGATGGGGTTGCTGGGGCGCCCTTTCAGTGGAGCTAAGAGAGGGAAATAGCGGGGCTGTAAAGAGCCTCCTGCTCTGGAGAAAGAGGGAGGAGAGACAAGGGCTGTGGCTTATCCCAGAGATGTTTCATCCCCCATGGTTCAGGGCAGCCAAGGCAGACATGCACCTCGGTCTCATTTGTGTGAGGGGCAGCTTGAAAAGAAGGAGGAAACCGCAGTGAGGCACAGCAACCTGAAAACTCAACAAAAGACAGGGTGCAACACGTGGCAGAGCCTGCACCAGCATGAGCAGGAGCAGACTGCTCGCTTCCCTGCTGTGCCCCTCAGTGAAGGACTTGCCAAGGAGTGAAAGACCCTGCCATGCTGCAGGAAAACTTGGGGAGGAGGCAGGGCTGGGCCTGAGCCCCAAAACTGGAGAAATTAACTGCTGAAGAGGAGGGAAGCAACATTGAGAGAGAAAGAGCTTGAAACCATGGAAACGGGTCTCCCCCCTCCTTCCCTTCACTTCCATCTGTATTTCCCAGAATAGATGCTGAACTCTGGTTTCTTTTGATGAGACAGACACTTGGGTCAGTGCAGCTGTGAGTCAAGTGGTCATTGCCAGGCTAGGTGAAGCAAAGAAACGAGATGCTAAAGGTCTTCCTTGCCCCTCCTCCTGAAGCTGTCTCATCATCTAGACGCAAATTAACAGTCTCCCTCTAGGTCACCCTCAAAGTCAGAGGCAGGGATTAGTACGAAGGACTTCTAGGCAAGCAGCCTAACTTCCAACATCCCCTGCTTATCTTGTTTGGTGCCAGGGGTTCATTTTCTCAACTACATATCTATTGGCCTTTTGAGCAAAATCCTGACGTCTTAGCTTGGCTTCAGGATTTCCCTCAAGATTTTGTTTTTAAGTGCATACAGACCCCACTGCCCATTTCGCAGATCCAGTAAGATTTCAGCAGCCACTCCACCCACTGTTGTTCACATGCACAAGGAAAAATCTGCGCCCTAAACTTTTAAGTCTGGTAGGGCCGGGGAATGTGAGGGTGAATGGTGGGAGTTGGATGGAGAGTATTGCAGGGTAAAGTGAGATGTGGAGACTAACTGATGAGGGAAAGGGCAGCTGAAACCAAGGACGAGAGACGGAGAGAAGTGGAGGAGGAGGGTCTGAGTATGCATACGTGGAAACAGATGATGCAACTGGAGATTACTGAGGCCCTCTTTGATTTAGCCTTCAGAAGCGGTGTGTTTGTCCATAACTACTGAAAAGGATTGGTTACACTCATGTAATGTTTGAAGAAGAAGGCGGCACTGATGGGCGTCTTGCTCAAAACTGTACAAGGGGAACATTGGACTCCTGGGAAGGACCACCTGGAGGGGTACGGTGATTACGCAGTAATGCAGCCATCGTCCCTTCATATGTTTACAACAATCATCTTACCAATTCACTTTCTGGAATGAATGCAAATACAATTTTCTGGGGACCATAAGTCCTCATTTTCCTCTGCTTGGCTAGCCAAACACCAAACACTAACTTGGCGTTCCACCACAGCCTCTCTCTTCCACTAAAAAAAAAAAAAATCATCTATAGAGGTCTGTTCAGAACAACCTCTTCATCCTGATGCACCAAGCAAGGTATGCTACTAAAGAGACAAACACACAATCCAGGTAAAAAGCTTTGTACTCATTCTTCTCCATTCCCAAGTATGAGATGTAGAGAAAAGAAATCTCCTTCTGGGGAGGTGAAAGGATAAAATCAAAGACCCATGAAACAATCTGAAGATGAAACCGGGGATACTATGAGAGATGTTTCCATTATCAAGTACAGAGGAAATGTTCCTCATGGAGATTATTGGATGGACACATACGGATATGTGCTTTGGGATGTACCAGATCCTTCAGTGACGACAGACAAATATCTAGAGGGCATAATTTCTAGTTAAATGAGGTTCCAATCTGAGACAAGTAGGTTTCACTGTGAGCAAGGAAGGAGAGGAGACTCTCGCTTACCTCAAAGACTCTGGCACTCAAGAGAGGTAATGAGAACAAGGAGAGCTCCTGCATATGAAGATGAACCATACTTCTTAAAACAGCGCTGAACACACTCTGTTCTTGGCAGCGCTTGTGCTTCAGCTGTGTTGAGATCAGGCTCAGCTGCACCCCTTTGCAGTAATTGCTAGCGCAGATATGCAGCATACGCAGCGCTGGGACTTCATGAGGAACACGGCCGCTTAGATGGATGCTCAGATTGCAAAATGCCATACTGAGCCCTCCCGTTGGTTCCAGGAAGTTTAGCGTACAAAGCGCTTTCAAATGCTTTCATCGTGATAGGCACTACAGGGGGCTGAGGAAGAAGCCTGTGGTCACACTAACCTGTGCAAGCTGGGGATCTGTGGAAAATATTATTTCTGGTGTACGGAAAGGAAGCCTTCCTTTTTTGCAGTGGTATTTCTGGCATCGTTACAACCCCAGAAGCAGCTGAGAGCTCCTGGCTGGAATGTTGTGGGCACCTTGATACCAGAGAGAGCAATAAAAGCCAGCTAAAAAGCTCTGTTTTATGTAAGAGCAAGCACATGCTGCAGGTGCCCTGCCAAGTCAAAATAGAACCAGGTTTATGGCCTTGTTTGTTTGTTGACATTGTGTGATCAAGACAAGAAAGAAAAATGGGAAGAGGGAATGGTTTGCTTGTTTCTCAGCTAGAAACAACAAAGCTTTTGCATTTGGGTCTTCCTTGATTTTGATGTATGTTTCAGAACCAACAGATGTCTCATGTCTAAATTCACAAAGCGATTATTAACAAAGATATTATTCTTTTCCTATGTTTATTAGGTGCCAATATTAAGAAAAAGAAATGAATCCTTCAACTTAAAACACCTACATGCTATTCTCTTTTTCTTATGATGTAAGAACTGTCAATAGTTCTCATGCCATCTCTTGATATTCAGGTTATAGGAGGCTGAATAGGAGAATGAAGAGAAATCATTCTTTTTAAAACCACTATGAAAACATTATTAAACATCTACCTCTTAAAGTCTATACATTCAAACGGCTTTTCTTTGGAGGTCAATTTTAAAACATTCTTAAAAGATGATGCCATAATACAGAAATTTAGAAGAAGAATCACATTTAGAGGCAGAGACTTTGAGCAGTTGTTTTTCCCTGGTTTTGATTCCCATTATCCTTTTTTTCTTCATATCCTTTCTGTTCTGGTTTTTAATTCCTCCTGGAGGTCAGACATTTGAGGCATCCAATTCTGATTGATTGCTGTGGAAACAGCGATGAGGCAAAAGTGAGAGCGGTGACATCATGGGAGAAACAGATGGTGAGAGCCGATGAACTTCTAAGAAACAAAGTCACTTCTGCCAATAAATGTTCCTAGAGAACAAGAAAAAGACAACTGAGAAAAACAATCTTAGTTCGTAATGCAAAGAGGGAGCGCCTGGAAATTACTCCTTACCAGTAGACTGTCTGAAAGGAAGAACAACTAAGCATTGTGGATAGCTTTTTGGACTCCACTAGGCCTTTGACCCAAGCTAAACTAAAGCAGTGTTGAATAGAGCAGATAGTAGAAGAACATTCGGGGTGCAAAATCTCCCGGACAATTTCACATGATTAGGAAGGTAATTTAGAGCGAGCTCACAAAACCCCTCCCTCTTTGCTCAGGCATCTTTGGAAAATTTGCTTTTGGGGAACGAGAATCCTCACAACAAACTAGGCTTTTCAGTTATGGGTGACATTGGTGTCTTTAATAACCTTGTTGAGATGCTGACATTGTGCAAATGTAGCTAAACTTGAAAAGGAATATGGCTAAAATGACAGTCAGCCCTGCTATTAAAGAAAAGAAAAACAGGAATCTGCACAAGTGGTTGTCTGGTGTCTTCTAGTGTGAAGAACATGAAGAAACGGTTGATTTGGGGAGGGGGGTGGCAAGGCTTTTGAGTTTTATTCTACTGCCTGTCATAATACTGGCATTACAATTACTCTGGTGTCTAAATATGAGAGTATTTTGTGATTACAAGCTTGATTAAAAGCCTGCTATCTAGGGTCGCTGGACTGTCTCTGGCTGCATCATCAGTGGGGGTAATAATTGCAATGTCTACTCTTGATGTCGTTTGGAGGGGGTCTGAGTGTGGCCTCCTGTCATGAGGTGGACAAGATGAGGTCTCACTGGTGAGAAGCTGCAAACTGTGCTAATGAAGGCAACTGAGTTGATACACCTTCTTGAGATAAATTTAGAGATGATGAAGTATTTTGCCTCACATTACTTCGGGGAAACATGAGCTAGCATTATGGAAGACTGCATCTTATTGGCATCTGCTCAGTGACACCAGACAAGCAGTTCTTCCCTCGAATGGAGTTGGCTGTGGAGCCATTCTTCCTCTTGCTGAGACAGGACAATCTGACTCCACTGATTGCAGCAGAAATACTTGAAGCACCGTTGTTTGGTTTGAGGCTGAGGCTTCAGCCTAGCTGTCTTCAGGCATGTGAGCAGATACCACTCCCAGACAAGGAGTATCGGGTTATGATTCCTCCATAGAAAATCCTCGTCCTTATTTTCTATTACTATTTGATCACATCATGGAAAGCACAAGCACAGATATTACTTCATGCACTACAAAAGACCCAAACCCCGGTGACTACTGAAGTGCCTTTGTATTAGACACTTTGAGGACCGTACACTTTCATCTCACCTAACTTTTGATGTTTATGTTTGAGCTTCTGCTCCAGGCAATCTTTATAGCCAATGGAGAGAGATAGGCACTTCCAGGACTTGGTTCATCTAGGTGCTTTTCAACATCTACCTTAAAATGAGATTACCCATGCCCCAGAATGCCTGTTTCTCTCTGCTGGCTGTTAAAGTAAGTCTAGACGTCTAGCTCTGATGTAAATGCCAACATCTGGACAGGTTTATCCCACCAGCAAAACGTCCGCTGGTAAAATCCAGAGCAATTACTTTGTTCTCTTGAAAGGACAAACAGCTAAATCAAGGGTGAGAGCAGAGAAGAGTGAGGCTGAAGAGAAAGCCAGGGAGAAAATGATAAAGTGATCAAATTCCCACACCACTTCAGGGCCACTAAGGAACAGAATCGGTGCAGAGGCCCGGCTCACCCCTTATCTATGGGTTTGGTGAGAAGAATTTATAGATTTCAGAGGGGGGAGCCAGGAGGATCTGAATGTTTTGATATGGTCTGTAGAAATAAGCTAATAAGTACTGGCCCCATATGTAAATGAAGTTATCCCATTAGCCTAAACTCTATGATAGTGTTCCTCTATGATAGTGTTCTGGCTTTAAAGCATGAGCTGTTATATGCAAAGGATCTGTACATTGTAAAAAAAAAAGAGAAAAAAAGGAAAAAATGAAAAAAGGAAAAAAGAAAAAAGACAAAAGACAAAAAAAGAAAAAATAAAGAAAAAAGAAAAAATAAAAAAGAAGAGAAAAAAGAAAAAAAGAAAAAAAGAAAATGCTATGGTGGTCTAGAGGAAAGCAGAGCTGCTATGGGTTAGGTCATCCAGTGACAACTGTCCTGCTTATCCACAACAGGAGCAAAAAAGCAGTGCTAGGTGGTGTGTCACCAAAGAAGACTGCTTCTTTTATCAGCTCCCCCAGAACAAAGGAGCCTACAGATAGCTGCTTTCTCACATACTTGAGAATACTTGATTTTTTCATTTCTTTCTTTTCTACCTCTACTCTTCCATCAAACCAACATACGCTGAATTCTGTCTCTTTAAATTTGATCCCTTAAGATATTGCACCTGCAGAGTTGCTGAACTTGACCAAGACAGCACAACACAAAATTATTTGACGTTCACTCATATGTGTAGATGCATTTTTCTTCTGTTAAAATTTCCCTCTCAAACATTAAAGATGCATCTGTTCTTAAATTTTCAGTGTCCTGTTACTGCTTGTAAAGGCAATTACTGTTTTGTGTGAGGAACACTCTCTGTGTGACTGTGGTGTATATTTATTACTGAGTTTTCTGCTGCAATGGAGTCAGTTAAAATTCATTTAGTGTGAGGAGCAAAATATCAGTGTGACTGGTGGAAAGTAAACCAGCAAGAAATGTCCTACATAGGTGTATTCATATATGACTTGTTATAAAATACAACATAAAATATGAGAGAAAGAATGTTGCTATAATTAAAAACAAAGAACTGGAAGCAAGAATATCTGGTTTCTGCTTTTGGCTGTGTCACAGACGCTCTGTGTGGCTATAGAAGGATCACTTCTCTCTCCTGTGGGTTTCCCCATCTGGAAAATGGTCTAATGATACCTTCCAAAAAGGTGCTTGAGAAGCATGACTCATTAACATTTGTAAATATCCAGGGATCAAAGGGCCTGTAGATACACAATGTAACATATTATTATGCTGCTATTCTTTGCCAGTTTCCCTTCTCTGCAAGGATGAGCTCTTTGAATTTATTGCTTTTGATTGGGGAAAATGGCCCCACGGGACTCCGTGTTTTTATTGACTCCAGATGAAGTTTTCTCATGTTTACAAATAAAGCGATAACTTACTGACCTCCAATGCCCACCGCGCAAGCCTGCCCTTGGATCTGGCTCCCAAAAGTGGTTCTCTCTGGTGCATGGCAATAAGCAAAATGCCACACTTCTGGTGAGCAGAACCAGTTTTCTCTCTCATAGCTGGACGGCTCCTGTGGGACTAGCACAGAGGGAAGAGCCCTGGGTGGGAGTTTGAAGAGTGCGCAGCACAAGGCAGGCACAGGGAGCTCAGCTCTGCCGCAAGGAGCGGTCATGGCTACAGACCTTTTGCAGACCATGATATGATGCTGTTCTAGTAACGATTGGTCCTGTTTTCCCTGTTCTGGGATGCAGACAGTTTACAGTTCTTCTTACGAGGCAAATCGCTTCTGCAGCTGCTCCGCTGTGGGGATCTTTCAGAGCCAGAAGAGCCAGAGACCAGCTCTTGCAAAATGTTTTCTCTAACTGAAGAGAATGTATCGCCAAACCAAAACGGTCTTGGAAATGCTTGAAAATAACACCAGGGTTATAAACTTTCAGCTATTGGAGTGTGTGAGAGAGTCTGAATGCGCTGGAGTCCACTGGTAGATAACAATTCCACAGAGTGATTCTGCATAGTTGCAGTCAAAGTGTTTCATCAGCCCTTAAAAGACAGAATTTACTTCAAAATGTACTTCTCGTTATTTTGTTCTCCGGGGACAGCTGAAAGAGTTTGCGATCTGGTAAGATTAACGGGTAGCTTTTACTTACTGGAATACTTACGTCTTTTGGAGGTGGATGGAAACTGTGTTTTGCTTAAAATAAAGTGCTTGAGCATTTCCGATATAGCTGCATTTCTCCAAATGCACCATACAACCCACTAAAGAAGAAAGAATTGTGGTGGCCTAAAGCCAACATTGGCTAAATTAGGGACAGAAGTTTTACTCAGGGGAAAACTGCTTTAGTTTTGGGTAATTTTTAAAAAAAATTATTATTCAAAAATGTTATCTTCATGGGAACAAGAGGTTGCAGGAGAGGCCAGGGCTGACCACTTTGAGCAGGAAATTATTAACGATTCTTATCTTCTGGAATTTGAGTAGATTTGGTTGGTGATCTTTATAGAACAATATTTATCTTGCCCTGGTGGACTTTCTCTTTGTCTCCACCAGCTATCAGAATTATAACCTGGCGTTCTGCATGAGTGGTCTTGTAACTGTGAGCCGAGGGACCCAGGGCAAAGACAATAGAATTACGGTTACGGTTGGCAAATTGTGAAGACTTTTTGTTTAAAGATTGGATGGTAATCACAGGAGATTGGGTTTTGTGATTACTAACGGTCCTTCACTCCCCTTTCCCATGTGAGTCTTTGCCTGTACAGAGCTGCAAGAAATTGCATGGAGTGAGGCTTTCTTTTTATATGCTGTTAATGTGAGTTAAGATTTCAGTGTGTTTTTTTCCCCTCCCCCTGTTTATGCTGCTTCTGTGTTTACGAAGGAGAGGAAGAACACAAATGTTCTTTGGAGGTCATCTGATATTTAAAACTTTCTCATTCAAATACATGTCTTCCTCAATCTCTCAACTGCCCTGGGCAAAATTTCTCATTTTCTTTTCTTCCTACACCACCTTATCTGTCCTTCCTCACCGTCCTATCTTGTCCCATAAATACCCCAGAATCTATATGTTTGTACGACTTCAACTATTTTTCTTACACTATCTTGAGCTATTCCTGCTGCATATGCAATAGTAAACAATGATAGCACAAACTGATGGCGTTTTTTACTCTTTGTATATAAATGTGTCTAATCCCAGTTGTTGGGAGAAGTTGCTCTTCGCTTCCCTGCTTGAAAACTGGTAGTGCTGTATGGGCTAACAGTGTGAGAAGTGTCCTACCACAGAGGAAATCAGTGCTGGATTCCTTACCAGATAGGCCAGAGATATACTAAAAATTTAACTTATCACTAGTGGGGCTGTGCTGTCCCTGTTACAGCAAGGTCTGTGCTCCCTTATTGCTTTATTCAAAGTGTTTTGGTTGTGTTGGTAGGCATATTGGAGTCCTTTTGTACCAAAGCCTGGGCCGTATTTTCCCCAATAAACCAACTTCTGAAAGAGAGGGTGGGTTTGGTTGGAGGGGGAGCTTCAGCAGGAGATGACAGGGTTATTTTGGCAAAAAGATATTGCCAGAGAGATGGAGGTATCCCATGGGATTCTTCAGCCTTAGCTCTCTCCAACAGGAGTATAATCCTGGTTTTCTTCTTTGGGGTTTAGCAGCCTTGCCCCAAAGTCCTCTACACACAAAGAAAATGCTCAGAGCAGCTTCAGTGTGCTCAGGGTCAGGCCTTCTAATGGCCTGATGGGATCTGGGGAGCACAAGAAATATGAGGTGCAAGGCCAGTTGCATTTCACTCTGGAATTTTTCCATCTTCTCGCAGCTAGAATACATTCCCTGGAAAGCCCAACTAACATGCCCCTCCATTAGCCGCATGTTAATTATTACCAGCTATCTCAGAAACGGAAATCTTCACTCATTTTTCTCCTTAATCCCTATCTTCAGCAGAAAAGTCCTGTCTTCAGAGGGTGGCTGGCAGGAGGGGACAGACCATTCCTTTGAGTTAGTACTCCCGTATCTGGCTTCTTAGTAATAACAACAACAACAACAACAATAATAAGTTAATTTTTAGTGATCTATTTCTGCTGGGGTTATGACCGTACTGTCAGAGGGCGCAGGTAATGGGATTGCGCTTCCACTTCCAGCTATGAGTCATGCAAAGCGTGAGGTAACATTCAAGTTAATGACATTCCTGTTCGCACGCCTGCCCAATAGCCTCTGTACCTCTTTGATGCTGTTGAGTCTTTCCTACACCGGTGTTTGCAGGCAGAGGCTTCCTTGGCTTGGGTGACTGTGTTTACACAGGCTTTATTTTCTTGCTAGCATCAGCCGAATAAAGAGGCATTCCTCATTGCTCCCCTCATCCAGGCTGAAATTCATGCCCTGTCGAAACACATGGGTGAGGGATATTTAATCCCGCATACCTCCAGGCGCGGGACCAGGTGCCATCGTGATCTTTTTCTGTATCTCACCTCCAGAATTTGAAGCAGCCAGAAAATGAAGAGTCAGAAATGGGCCAGCCTGCAACGAGGGCCGAGCGCCAGTGTGACCAGCAGGGGGGAGTGTGGGCAGGACGAAAATTTAGTCGCTTCATTGTTGCGGGAAAAAACAACCAACCGACCAAACATGGTCCAAGGGTTTGAATGCTGGTGCAGGAGATGGGAGTCTGTTCTGGGTCCCTTCCCTGCTCTGCCACAAACCTGGAGCATGACCTGGGCAAATTGTTCGTCATGGGAGTTGCCTTACCTGCTCAAAAGTTGCCTTTAGCTGCCCAAAAATTTGCCTCTGACTCAAGTCTGAGGCAGTTGCATAGCTGCTCTCTGTAGCCGAAGAGAGAGACATGGGCATCTTTCAGGGCATCTGTAGGGTCTTTCTCCAAAGACATCTCTTGGGATTTAACAGTAGGAGCAGGGCTGGAGGAGCGTGGAGACTTGGGCGCACTGGGACAGGAATGAAGCTGCGGGGAGCCAGGAGCAGCCTGTGGGAGTTTGAACCTTGTGGAAAGCAGGAGGGAAGGTAATGAAGCAGACTGCTGCTTCTGGCTATGGAGATGAAGAAGGAAAAGAGGCCATCAGGAAGGGAATCGCTACTCGATGCGGAGAAACAGCACTGATCGACCAGCAGGAAGGTGTGAATCCCTACTGCAATGAAAGCAAGCAACAAATATACCCATCAAATCCATCAACTTTTGTAGCGGATTCAGAAACATAGGGCAGAAGGGACTGTGGTGACCATCGCATCTGGTCTATATAACGCCTGCCAAAGGATCTTCCTAAGTTCATCGCTGTTTGAATTAAGGAGAAACATTAAAGCTCTTTTCTAGAAAATAAACGACTGAAAGACTTCCAGTTTTCAAAAAATCCACCAGAGCTTCTTGTAGTTTTCCTCAGCTGTGTTTTTGCCTCATTTCTAATCTCCAAGATTGCCTTGCATCATTTCCCCCCATTGGCTCTTTTAATATTTGTAACTGCTAAACCAAAGAGAACCGTTTGTTATTGCATTGCTACTTCCAGTGTAAGACTCTTATATGCCATGACCAAATCACCCATGACCTTCTCTTTCATCCAACGAACAGGCTGCATCCTGGCAGCTCTACTCCATGGCATCTTTTCCAGTGCTGCAGTCATCCTCTGGCTCTTCTCAGCACCCTCCCGACTCCTCCCTGCCTATACAGTGATCCCAGCAGCAGTTGTCTTGGTGCTGAAGGCTGGGATAATGCAAACTCCCTTTTCCTGTTTAATATTTCCTGTTTTGCAGCCCAGGATCTTGTTATCCTTGACGCCATATTTCACCCTGGCAGATACATCCATGACCTCCAAGTCCTCTCCAGATTTCTGGCTTGCTTGGGTAGAAATCCCTTTCTGGTAGGAGGTCTCCTACTTTCTTCTACAGCTGTGAGTCATACTTTTCTGTATTAAAATGCATCGTGTTTGCATGAGCCCAGGCAATCTGTATTGTTCTGCACCAAACATATATCCTCTTCATTACTTAATAGTTCCCTCTTTGTGCCATCTTCAGACTTCATTAAGAATAATTTCATATATCTTTCTGAGTTGGATTTGAAGGAGCTGGGCCAAAAGCACCACCTGCCAAATGGTGACTCTTCGCTTACAGTATCACTTCCTGAAACCTACTAGTTAGCCAGTTTTTAATCCATTTAATGAGATCCATGCTTATTTTGTATCATCCTATGGCATGAATTAAAATGGTCTGAAGAAGTCCAAGTAAATTACATCAACCTTGTTACCTCTGTCAAGTAAACTTGCAATCTCACTGATAGATGCTGTTGTTATTCTGACCAGATCCGTTTGCTACATAGCTAGGCTCACTGATGCGAATTATGCTATCTCATTTAATTCAGTCTTACTAATTAAAAAGCTCAGGAACGGAGGCTCCACCAGCTCTCTGGGTATCTTGCTGTAGTGCCACACAACCTTCTTTATATACTCATTGTAATACTGGTACAATGCCACCCTGTTTCTAGGCCTATGAAACCCTTTTTCCAAAACTTATAGAAGCCCCTCAGAGTCTTTTTCTGCCAGCTCTTTTAGTACTTTGCAGGGGGGGTTTTGGTGTATTCAATCTAAATTGCTGCCTTCAGGTTTCTTACACTTCTGTTAAATTTTTAAAAATCTCTGTAGTCTCTGTTGAGGAAATATGTGTCGTCACTGTCCAAAGTCTACAACAGTCATATTTGTTGGCTATATCTGTTCTCTGTATCATTATTGGATAATTATTTCACAACTATTTCCACGTAGAAATGGACCAGAATTGTTTTATGATAGCCTTTGTTTTGACTCTGCTTGAAAAAAGCTGTCTTACTGCCCTTAAATCTACTGTCTGCAAATATCTTCCTGTCCTTTTGCTCCTCCTATCAATTTTCTACAGTTGCAATCAATTAAATTATCAGTCAAATTAATTATTGCTACCAGCTTCTCTCTTCCCCCCTCATATCTACATACACACAAATCCATACAGAGAGAGCGTCTACATATTTAATTTTTGTGACTGCTTTATTTTCCCTCCAAACCAGCCTTCTTTCTCAATTGTGATATTTCAGCACCAATAAAAATATTCAGTTTCCCAACTATTCCATTTCTTCTGCTTGCGTTCCTCTCCCAGCTGATTTAGCTCAAAGCTGAATTGTTTTCAGCTTTGGAAACTGGCCCTTTTAAAACTCCAGGTTTGCACAGTAGCAGTTTGGACTTTATTCTGTTTGCCCATAACAAATCACATTGAGTCATGCTCATTTGACTCTTAACTAATCAATAATTCATTTTTAGTTCTGTAGTTAGCAGTCTTCATCTAGCACAGAATACCAATAGGGAATGAGTTTCCATTAAAGGAAGGTGTTTTGGAAGGTCCACCCTGACCCCTCCCACCCTACTCTGCCTCTGTTCTGCCTGCAGATGTGTGCTAGCTGTTGTGGGATCACCTCCCACGTTAGCCTAGGTGCTACTAGTGCTGGTCAGAGTGAAATATACGTGAGTCACAAGTCTCCTGGGACGCAACTGGCTGTTTTGCTCTTAATCCTGCAGTGCTTTGGAGTTGGACATGCTTTGGTGCCTTTGGGACAGGAGCAGCCAGCAATAAACCACCCTGGATAATTTTTTCCCATTTGCCAGCAGGTGACTGTCCCCAAGGTGTCTGCAATGACAGAGCACAGGCCATCTTCTGTAAGATGGCACAGAGTCACTGTGCTGGCCAGCTCCAGCCATGTGCTTGGGTGCCTCTGGCTAACTGTTGTACAGCAGCGTGCAGGGACCTCCATGTGTCCTGTGTCCTGATTCTTGTCTGGTTTCTGCTACCTGGCCACGTCTGGTGAGGAGATTACTCTTGCATTGTGGGCCTGCCTCAGTGGTGACCCCATCAGAGACCTTCGTTCTCCCAAGTGGCCAGGTATGTACAGGTGGGATGCCAGGAGAGAAGTGCCAGCATGATCCTCCCGGTCCTTCCCCTGCCAAGATGAGCTGCAGACCTGGGAGATCAGGTAGCCGACCTGATAGCTGCTCTCTGAAGCACACACGCACGTTGTTGCAGAGAAGTGCAGCCGGCTGAGGCAACCTCAGCAGCTGCTTAATGAGTCTTGACTCATCCGAGTACACCAAACATTTGACCAGATGAAATTGGTGCTGGCTGATGCAGCTCCTCCATTCCCACTGCTCAGTCCAGAGCAAAATGAAAGGCAAGCGCTTTCGACCGAAACCTGGCACGAGCCCCCAGTCACCAGCCTCAGCTCTCTGCACCATAGGATGCTGTCCAGCAGCGAGGCCAGTCTGCACATAGTCTGCACCTGGGTCAAAGATGTATGTTATTAAAGAAGACAACTCCCTTGGCAACCACTTTGTTCTCCGAGGTGGTAGCCCTTGGGCTTCTCAATGTCTCCAGTGTGTCAGAGCTGCTCTGTTACATCATGAACTGACAGGCTGTCCTCTTCCCATGGAATCCTCTAGGTATGGTCCCTCGGATGAAGGGCTACAGACCCTCCACCAGCACCTCCTCTAGTGGCCTCTGCTCCATCTCCTCACTGTGCATTCCTGCCCAGCCCAGCCTCGTGTGCCCAGACCTCTCCTCAGTCCCGGGCAGGACAGGAACATGGGTACATACACAGCAGAGGTGTTAATCAGTGAAAGAACTGAAGTACAGAACGAGTAAGGTGTTGCTGTTTTGGAAGTCACCTCTTCCATTCAAAGACTGCAAAGCCACCTTCCTTTCGAACAGAAAAGGCCAGCTAAATCACAGGCACAAGAGCTTTGCCGCTAGAGCCATTTGCCATTGCAGGGTCCCTCCGGCTGAGTACGCCAGAACAGCAAAGGATCAAAGCAAAGTCCCCAGGTGAAATGCAGTGAAATGGGGCAGTGTGCAAGGGGGAGAGTGAGCAGACGTGTCAGAGATGGATGGGACTGCCAGCCCCCAGAGCAGGGCTAGCTAGCCAGGCATGGCGCTGCATGAAACACTTATTCTTGCTGCCTGGCTTCGTTTGCTTAATTGTTTGTTTTCACAGATAGCACTGGGTTGTGCAATCATTTTCTTTGAAAACGGGATTCAGCTCACGTTATTTCACCTAACTGGGCTGATGTTGAGTGAAGCAAAAGCTGTTTTGCTGACAGCCTGGGTCCCCAGCCAGTGACATGTACTTGGGATGTTGCCTCAGAGAACGATTGTCTTGTCCCAATGTCAGGCGTGTCCTGGGGCACCAGCACAGCACTGCGCATGGCAACTGGGAGACATATAAGCCAACCCCCCAAAAACTAATGGCATGCAGCTCCAGCTGTGGCATAAAGGTATTTTGAATGGGCAGGAGGAGCTTTTTGCCATCCAAGCTTCAGGGTAATGAGCATTAAAAGGTAAAGTGGCTTAAGCATTTAGTCCCGGGTAGAGAGGGTGTTTTGGGACTTTTGAAACTTTTGGGGGGTAAATGAGAAAGGAAGATGGAAAGAAATGGCATGCTGTTATTTCTAAAGGGTGAGGGAAGCCTTATTCCAACTCAGCCTACTTCTCTTGTATTTGCAAACTGGTTGGCTCTGTAACGGGCTATCCAGATATAAATGCAATGCTGTAAGAGTTGTTTTATGGCTCACTTTCAGGGAAAACAAACTGCTAGGTTCTTCATAGCAAGTTTTTTTTGGAGCAAGGACTGTGTATTTGCCTTTGCTAGGAAGGCAGCTTGCTCTTTCTGAGCGCTGCTGCCTCACATTGTAATGGTAAGAGAGCACTGCCCTGTGCAGGTTTGGAGCACTGCCCTGACGGTCCTGTGCTGCCTTGCAACATAATGCAGATGGGTAAGATGTGAGTGGATAAGACGCCAGTCCACCCACAACGTAACTCTCGTGAAATCTCCAGGAAGGGGATGGGGTAAAGCTGCTCTGTATTTTTTGCTACCGGGCTAGAGACAGTATGTTAGATTCACTGGAGATTTGCAAACTCACATCCCTTCCTCTGTCCATCGTCCTTTGGAAGAGTTAATACTGCCCCTTGGGGAGAAAAATAACATATATGGGAATACAGACAATATTGAAAAGCAACTTCTCTATCAAACTATAGATGCCAGAAGCTAAGCTCTTTGACCTATAGCTTAGTTCCAGAAAAAACACGTCTTTTTAGTTTAGCAGAAAATAAGCTGGAAATGATGAAACTGATCATATGTTTGAACTTTAATTTTGTTGATGGATGGCAGTTGTATGAGTGGCTGCCCCTACGGTTTTTGTTTTAAATCATCTGGGCTTTTAATATTGACCTTTCTGTGAATTGATGACATCAGAAAACCTATTACCCAATTCAGATTTTGCCAATCTTCTTCAAAAGTAGTTTTATTTATGAATATCATATTTGTAAGAAAGGGGGCATTTCTGGCATCTCAGTCATCTGAAGCCTTGGCTATGTTTTGTCCTGCTGGTGTAAATGAAGTTTTCCCAGAACTGACACTAGTGAAGTGTTGTCTCAAGCAGAAGCTGTTTGGACCAAAGTTCCTTCCTCCAAGATTTGCCCTAAGAACTCGGTTTCGAAATGCTGAGAGGAAAAAGGAATTTGGGAAATTATAATTAGCAAGGAGGAGGCTGATGAGCTTGGCTAAGGATGAGGAAGGCCCTCTCTCAAATACTGTTCTCGAGAAGTGCTATACAGGCTGCATTTCAGTTCCAGAGCTGAGAAGTACTGCCCCAGGAGACTGAGAGCCAGAGAATTTAGGAACCTCCTAACAGCCTGTTTGCCCTTGTTTTGATCTTTTATTAGTTGGAGTGTTGCCCAGCCTTTTTTGGGTGTGAAGGTGTGGCTCTGGGCAGACAGCCTCCAGGGTGCGTGGGCATCCGTAGAGTCCAGAGACAGAAGGAATTTAAGAAAAGTCCCCTGCTTTGAGCAACCCAACGTGCTCTCATGAAATTGCTCACTGAACTGTATTCAATATGCTCTACTTAAGGTCCTGATGAAACTGAAATACTATCTTGTGTAAACGGTGATTCAAAAGAGTTATCAAATTTCCATTTATCCAAAACAATTTGTTGAAGCCTGTTATTTTAAAAAAATTGCATGTTTTCGGAGTGTAGAGCCAGACATTAATATACCTCTGAGATGGAAGCTTTACAATTGTATATATGGTTTGTGGTTTACACATCAGATAATAATCTAGTTTCAGTATGGAAATATTTAACTGGCATCCAGTTGTAGGTTTGATTGGAGCATCCTTTGGTTGGGGTTTATAGCCTGCATGGTTGAGTGGGCAGGATTTCCTGAAGGGATCGGGCCCCAGGTCATTTGTGGAGATGAGTCTGGGACGATCACAAGTTATTTGTGGGAAAGGGGGTGGGAGGAGGAAGAGGTGCAAGGAGGTCTAGAGTCACCTGTGGAGAAGTGGTGTTTGGGGATGGGGCGGTTCCCTACCTCAAACCCTAATTGCTGGGGAAGAGGCACGGGTGTTGCTTTGGTGCATATACATTTCACGCCCCTCTGGTACCCTGGGATGAGGAACCACAAATGGCTGGCCAGTAGCTGCTCCCCAGCTTTTCACCCTAAGGAAGTCACAACTCTCAAATCTCCTCCTTTCATTGCAGAGGGACATTCGAGTCTTATGAAGCAGATCTGAGAGGAGGTTGGGTCAGCACTTGTTGGCACCATGCCTGTCCGGCAGTAATCCCACACTTCTTGAAGGGAGGCAGGAAGGGTTTCTCCTGTCCTGGAAGGAGAAGGAGGCATCAGGGTTTCTGCTGTGCCTTCTTCCTTCTAGGGGAGCACTGGTGAGTGAGTGGCCAGAGAAAAGACATCATTTGTGACAAGGTGTATCCGTGACCCTGTCCCTGTGTCCCCAGCATTTGATCTGACTGTCAAATCTGTGGGCAGGAGGGAGTTTTTCCTTGGTCAGATAGACACCACCAGTTGGGGTTTGCTACCTTCCTCTTTGGCACTGACAGCTTCTGATGATCGTGTGGGGCACTGGTACAAACCACAGCCTGCCGCTGCTGGGGCTTGGAGACAGCCTTACGCTCTTCTCTCTTTCTGTGGCACGTTACATCTGTGGTATTTGGCCTTTGCTACAGCTCTGAAGTTCGGTGTGAGGTGCTGGGAGGGACTTTGTGGCCCATGGCACATAGAATAGATGCTTTGTGGGCTCCTCTGGACTGAAGTCCCATTCGCTTGTCTTTGCAGAGGACTGCCCATGCTGACTGTCCAACTTCTGTGTCCCTCTGTTACCATACTCATTTGATGCGTCATTGATGTGATTCTGATTTGATTGTTGTATAGGCTTATTTATTGTTCAAGTCAACATTGCTAATGGCCACTTGATTTGTGTGTGTGGGGTAGGCATGTTTGAGTTTAGTTTTATTTTTGTTTGGTAGTTACCAAATTGTTGAAATCTGAGGCCGAGTCATACCTCCTTCAGCAAGCAACATGTGTCCAGCACCTGGGACAAACATCAAGTGATCAACCTCAAACAACAGAACAGCTTTTCTGAAATTAGCCTTTGGTTCTTAGACCCATAGCCATGCATAACACCCACTCCCTATGCTGGGAGTGTAAAATACGAGCTCCAGGACAAATGATAATAAATGAGCCCAAATGAATTCTCCCCTCCAGGAAATGATTTAATACATAAGGCTGCCCCATCAGACGCTTCTCCAGGGACTATGATGTAAGTGTAAGGTGAAGTACTATCGCAATAACTGCGTGTGTGTATTCCTACCAGCTCTGTCAGCTGGGGACATGTAAGTCAGGGTCAAGATGTCTGTACCCTTAGGCTGACATTGTATGTAGTTTCAGCAGGAAAAAAGCTGTTTGAGTCTCTTGATCTCTCTGTAGATATTAAAATAATCCTGCTGATCACTGGGGACCTGTCCTGTTACCTCCACTCACTTGTCACTGCCTCTGCTGCCTGCTGCAAAAAGATCATACGAAGATTCAGTGAGAGACAAGAAAATATAGATGGAGAGAAGGAAAGAGGAACAACTCTTCATAACCTGCTGTAATTGTTGACTACAGGAGAAGCACCTAGGGTACAAAATCAACTCAGGAGGACAGAGTGAGTGATGGTGCTGCGCGTTTGTGAGCATTTTTCTCTCTTTCCAGGAGCTGCAGATCTTTGGACAAACTCCTGAGTGACAGAGGCAAGTGAAACTGCCAGTGGGTGGTGCATGGGCATCTCTAATGCTTGCAAATACAAGGCTAGCGCTGCCCGTGCCCACTGCATGTATTCTATTTATACCACAGCAGAGGGAGCGTTGGCAAAGCATCTCAGAGGAGCAACCTTTTGTTATACCTACGGCTGCTCCCTTCCCTGTTAGTGCAACCAACGCAAAAATAATCCCAATCATAAGGATTGCGCGGTTAATTGATTCGCTGCCTTGTGACCGTGCTGCAGCCGACTCGGCCATAGCCTGGTTATTGCATCTTGTGTTTCTGTGATTTCTTACAGGGAAGGAAGCACCTGAAATACCTCAGGACATTTAGGAGCCTGCTCCTCTCAACAGCTAGTTCCATTCTGGCCTTTTTTCCACGTCTGCTAGAAGGCCGGATCAGGATGTTGATTTTCCTCGTGCTGTTCTCCAGGCTCAGCGTTGAGGGACTATATTTGAAATCAGAGAGTGAGCTGTGTGTTAAGAAATAGCTCTGGCACTAAAATGTTTAAAATTACTCTTTGTTTCCCTGACTTCTCTCCTAATTTAGATTATCCAAATCCAGATTCCCCCCAGACTTGCCCACAAGATGGAATTCTAAGAAAATATTGTTTTGTTTCATTTGTTTTTTAACATCCACATTTCTCACATTTCCTGTTCCAATTTCAAAGTGGGCCTGAGCTCCTCTGCTAACATGGCTCCGGCTGTTATTTTGGGGATCTGAGAGAGGGGAGAAAAAGTAAATGAAGCGTGGGGAATGCGTTTCTTGCATTTCCCTCTTGTCAGCCACAGGTTCTTTTAGGTGAGACGGTAAAGAGTTACTGACATTCCTCTCTTTTCAGGTCAAATAGAGGGATTAGATGAAGGGTATTACTAACATGGGTCAAGGCATTAAAAAATGGATGCCTAAATTTAGGCTCCTAATTTTGTATTTTGAGACCCTAAATAAGGGCTTGATCTTCCGCCCTTTGAAGTCAATGCCAAGGTTTCCACTGAATTCAATCTGCAAGATGAAGTCCTAAATTATGGTCAGGTTCTTAAAAGTTCTCAGCGTCTCACAGCTCCAAATAAGTCATCACTCAGCCTCTTTGCAAATCACGCGTCTTCCCTTAAGTGCCTAAACATGGAGCTCATGCTTTTAGGTACTCCATATTTAAAATCCTGCCTGTTGATGCCGTCTTTCTTTCTGTTTCAGGAGCCTTTGATACGGGAAAGATAACGAGGCTAATAAAGAAACGTAGCCTGGACATGCATTTGCTTTTTCGGTGAGTGGTGCTTAGCACGAACGCTGCAGATTCTATAGCGATATCAGTATTTATTATGGTGCAACGTTAACATGGAAGGCACATGAACGTCCTTGCTGGCACCAGAATTCAGGCAAGTACATGACCGTTCGCACAAACTTCACATACACCGCTCTCCTGGTAACAGGATGTTGGCAGGTGGGAAGATCACAGGATCCAGATGAAACGTAAGACGAGATGAGCAATCCTGTAGTGGTAATTTTAGAAGCTGGGTTCTGTACATTATTTACAGTACATTGTAGCTTTAAGGGGATAAGGCTCCCCCTTGCTACTCGTGGATTTAATCTTTTCTGTGAGATTTCTGTGCGGGACATTCAGCAGTGCAGCAGCCGGAGGGATTTCGTCCATCCAGAGGAGTGTTAAAATTGCAGGTTATTTGCGGTAGAGCTACCTTTGTTCATAAAACGCTCATCTAGCGGGAGGGGAAAAGGTACCTAGGACCTTCTACGAAACAAAGAGAAAAAAGTACCGAGTGAGCTGTCTGCTTGCTGCTGATCTGAAGTGCAGAGGCCTGGCATGAGGAGGGAGCTGCTCACAGTGAACTGTGACAAAGTCGGAAGCAGTTCCTGCCTCCGGGAACTTTAATTTGGCTTTAGCTTCAGTTAGTGAAATATCCCCTCTTTTTCCCAGGGGAGGCTTGAAGTCTCCCTACCTCTTGGAGGATTTTTTTGGCAATTGTATTCTGAATATGGGAAACTCCGGTTATTTTGGATGGTTATTTGTTTCTTCAGAAACAAATTTGTTTCTTCTCTGCAACAATTAGTTAAAAAAAAATGGAGAGAGCAAAGAAAAAAGGATACTTTTGCAATGTTTGAACAACACCCACCACTCCTCTGTAGAAACGTGATCCCTGAGGGGAAAGGGATTAAATTCTCCTCCAGGCTTTCGGCTAGGCTGGATTTCTCCGCTTGCCCAGAAGGAAGGCCGTGGGCACCAGGGATGCAGGGTCGCTGGGGCAGCGGAGGGGCTGGATGGGAGCCGGAGTCGCTCCTTGCTCAGACAGAACTGTCACTCATCTCCCAGCCTCCCTCGGGATCAGTGTGACCCGGGCGACACCCCCACATACTGCACCAAGGGGTGACACAAAATCTTTAAAAAATAAACAAAGGGAAGAACAGGTCTAAGATCTACTGAAAGCAAAGATTTTTGTTTCGTGTGTTTCCCTCAGCCAGCAGGTGCCTCTATAGAGCCAACGCTTTGCCTGTATCAGTAGGAGTCTGTGGCACAGCATTGGAATACCTGCTTTCTAATGATAATATGGCCTTTTCTTTCTTCAGTGTCTTTTTCCCCTTCCCCTTCCCCTTCCTCCAACCCATGGTGAACCCCAGGAATCTGCCAGTCTGGACTTCCACTCCGCCTGCCACCCAAGGTCCTTGGGAGGACAGCAGCAGGAGAGAGATTTAAATATGTTGACACACGCGTATTGTTACTATATATCCCGTGTGGGGAAATTTTGCGAGTGACATGAGCGAAAGAGCTCAGCTGGGGAATGCCTGCGGTAACACCAGTGAGGCAAAGCTGCCTTTTTGCCCTTCAAATACCTTTCCAGAAAGCAGGGTGGGGTTTGTCTGGCAAAATCTTCACCCCTTCAGTACGACACCCTTCTGCACACTGGGGCACCGCTCAGCCAGTGCAGGCAGGCCCCCTGAGCCAAGGGGGGCTGGCACGGGATAAAGAGAAATAAAACCAAACTGAGGATGAGCCCCCCCCCCCCCCCCCCCCCTCAACTCCCATAACAC
>NW_008795857.1:4205708-4208260 GCF_000699145.1 Aptenodytes forsteri | reverse complement strand
CTGACATTGCAAAAGGGTGTTTCGGCCGTATTTGCCTTGGGTCCCAGCTCGGGTTCGTGCCGCCGAGTGGAGTTCAAAATACCTAGCTGGAAAAACAAATAGAGATCAAAGAGGACAAAATGGATCCTGAATTTCTTCCAGATTGATTTTTTTTTTTTCAAAATACATATCTCTTGCACCGAGATTACAAAACCGCGCATTTTTCTCTCCTCTTCCTCCTCAGTCACTTTTACTTTTGCCTCATTGTCATTCCTGAGGGATTAGAAACCAGCTCTTCCTCCTTTTCTCTCTTTTTTTAAGAAAAAAGAAAGGCAGCTTTCTGTGCAAACCTGTCCTATAAATCTGCCTGTTTTCTAAAGAGTCAAGAGGGCTGTGTTGCCAAGAGATATTAAGGGGTTTAGACAGAGTGCCCACGTGAAAGTGGCTGTTCCCTAGGAGGGCGTGGATTGCGTTTTAAAGGCTATAACAGGTTAGTTCTCTCTTGCCATTTCTTCTCAGCACTTGGAAAGAACGCGGGCCAGATCTTCTCCCACAATCGTGAAAATAAACGTCTTTTGCAAACTAATCAATTATTCACATTGTTTGTTCAGCACCGATGCTGGAAGGTAACTTCCCAATTAGGAGCCATTTCAGCTGTAACTGAAGTCATGCAGGCACTGCACGCTTTGTTTCTAGCCTGTTATATCTCTACTTTCTCCAGTGACAGCCGCGCGTTAGGCTGTGCTCGATGGGAACCGAGGCGCAGCTCGCTCTCGAGTGCGCCACAGAGCAGCTCCGTGCCGCCTGCCTGCCTGCCCGATTTGGCTCGTGGGACAATCCTTTCTGCTCTCCAAGAGTTTTTCCACCGTCATCTAAAACGGGGGTTTCTTTGCCTCCAGCTCCTCGGTAAACTTACACAGTAGCGTCTGTTCCCCGGCTACAGGTTAGACAACTCTGTATCGGTGTCTAGTGATAATACCCTTTAACCCTCCCCTTGCTCCTTCTCCCCTCCCCTTCCTCTTCCCCAGAGGAGGAAACGGCAGATCAGGTAGAGTCCAGGTCTGTCTGTCCTCAGGAGTCGCGTAAAAGCCTCGTGCTGCCTTTTCTCCTAGGCAGGAGGATGGTGCCGATGAGAAAAGAAAGAGGATAACGGTGGGGAAAAAAGTAGGGAAGAATTATGGGGTGTCGGTGGGGTTGGGGGGAAATGTTGCAGGGATAGATACATGAGAGATTGCGAGATGTTCAGATAGCTGGGTGATGCAGGCCATATTAAGTGCTCAGGCAGATTGACGGTGAGGTCTGCCCTTTGGTTCTGTCCTTATTTGTCTGTTGATCACCCGGGCACCACGGTGATGGGAACGTTAGAAATACCAGCAGATCTCACGTAGGCAGCTTGACGATGACTCTGGGCATGGCAGAAAGCATGACTCTTCACGCTGGGACTAGGGTTTTGTGCTTTGATGATAATATTTATCTGTACTGTTAATCTGACTGTCGTGCTGAATAAAACCTATCTAGCTAGCCAGGCGCGTTGGAGAGCATTAAATAAAAGCCTGGCAGAGGCTGAGTTGGGAAAGCGGGGTCCAGCGTGTGTCAGGCAGCTTTCCTGAAGGCGAAGAAGGAGGAGCGTGGGAATCACGGTGCTCCTCTGGTGAAGGTGGCAGGGGGATGCCTCCTTACTGAAGGAGTTGTTACAGTCACTCCTGCAGCGAGGTCAGGACGGTGGGAAATCGTGTCACGGTCGGGGCTGGGTGGTGCTGATGCCACAGGTGTCTGCCTCCACTGGTGGCAATAGCCTTTCTGTGCAGGAGAGGGAGGAAAAGGTGGTTTTGTGGTACCACCTTCCCAGCTGTTTGCCTGTGCTGAGCTGCGGTGCACAGTCCTCACGCCCCACAGGGTCAGAGAGGTTGCGTTGTTGTCCCCTTCCAGTCCCCGCTTTCCCTAGAGAATGGGGGATGGCAGGTCATTCCCCATCTTCCTTTGTCTGAGGGTCTCGGTGGCAGCCTGGTGGCAGGTCACCCCTGATGAGGGTCTGGGAACTCTTCCCTTCCTGCCCTGAACTGCGGAGGGACCTAGATACACCAGCTGTATTGCCATAGGGAACAGGCAGCGATCAGACACCGAGGTAGGGAGAGCGAGCCTGTGACTAGACTGCTAATGATTGCACACCCACCAGGCTCCCTGCCTTCGGTGTGCCTCTGCGCCAGGCCACGATGGGGAGCCACCAGAACCTGCTTCCCCAGCCCGTAGGCAGCCGGGACGAAGCGGGTCACCTTCCCCAGAGCCACTCCGGGCCCGTGCTGCCAGGACAGGCTGGGACAAGGAGCGCTCCTTTGGGAGCAGGGGAGAGGGAGGCCCGTGCTGACATCTCAGAGGGGCTCGCTGATTCCTGAGCAACACCAAATTCGCTCTCCTGTCCATCCTGCTCTGTGTCAGAGGTGCCTCAGCTGTGCTGGCAGCTTGTGGGATTACAGACCTCTGTCTGCATGTACAATGGAGGAGTGCAGTGAGTCCTGTCCCCCCCCCCCCCCCCCCCCAGAAGAAAACCCGGAGAAAAATATTAGAGCCTCAGA
>NW_008795857.1:4202735-4205572 GCF_000699145.1 Aptenodytes forsteri | reverse complement strand
CACACCCCCGCCCGGGGGCCCCCCCCCCCCCCCCCCCCCCCCCCCCCCCCCCGAAACCGCTGAGAAGAATTTCTAGCGCCTAAGACGAAAAGTGCCTTAACTCCTGTCCCAGAGTCCCTCTCAAAGTGGATGGATTGTTTGTTCCAGTCCTAAACAGTTACAAAGCTCTTTTAATGAGGCTGCACAGATTAGGGGGAGGGGAAGGGAGAGAAAGAGTACTGCTGGTGGTGGTGAGGGGGGTGATGGTTAGAGAGGAATGACTTGATTAACCTTTTCTCTCCCTTCAGAGAATAACTTGCTTCGGACAGGGACCGGGGAAGAAGGGGGACAGGGAAGGTGCAGACACACGGATGGTGTGAGGCAGGTTTATTTATTAGGGAGGGTTTTACTCCACTGCGGGACGTGCATTTGCTGTGACCTGCAAAGGGCACAGAAAGGAGCTTCCCCTTGGTCAGCCCCATTCCTGGGGTCATTTAGCCTGCTGTCGAGCCCAGGGGTTGCTTCCACACCCCTGTGAAATGTTGAAAATCTATTGGAAGGAAATTGTGTTACAGAGCTGTTGGGTAATGCCAAAAGCCAGCAGAGGAGAGCGTGACCTTCAGGCTCCCACCGAAGGGCACGCCGGGCCTGCTTGTTCCTTGGAAGGCTTTTGGTTCCCCATTGCCCTGTCTGATACGTAACAGCTTGGTTTAAAGTGCGGCAAAAACCCCTGCCTCACCTGCTGTTCTAGTGAACGGGCTTTGAGGGCACTAGCCACAGGTGAAAGGCACTGCCGAAAGGGCAGAAAAGTTTCTTGGTATAGTGAGCAGAGAGCACATTACTGGTGGTTCTGGGAAACCTTTCCGGTTTCTGCAGAGAGCTCCCCTGGGAGTGCTCAGAAGCTCTCTGCAGGTTTCGTACTGATCTTGTTTCCTGTCCTCGGGGTGGGATCGCAACCCAGGTCTAGGTGAGTGCTGGGAGAGTGTTCCGGCTCCTGCACCAGTGCGTCAGGGGCAGGGCGAGGTGCTGGCCAGGCGCAGGTGAGCAGTGAAAGTGTGTGGCTTGCTGCTTCTTCCCATCACCTGTGTACCACGTGTGCTTGCATGTGAGGAGGCGGTGGGCTTGGCAGCCGGCTGGGTGGCCTCGCATAGAGAATGGGCAGAATGACCCTCAAGGTGTCTCCGAGCTGATTTTGCTCCATCCATCACGGTCATTCTGTGTGTGAACCAAAAATCCCTCTGCGAAAGGTCTTGGGGGCATTGTGACTTGGATAAACTGACTTGGCTCATGATCCTCTTCCTGTGCTACGACACAGATTGAGGCTTTTCTGCCCTTGATGCAGTTTTCTTTTGACCCATAGATTGTCAGGCGGTGTGTGGCTTTGGAAGGCCGCTGCAACCTCCGCTGCCTCCATTTTGTTTGTGCTGTTGCAGTGACCTTCACACTTCAGGAATGAAACTGTTTCTAGGAACCTGCTTTTTAAACTGTTGTCACAGCACTGAGGTTGGGCACACAGCCCTCTCCTCCCCAGAGAAGAAATAGATCCACACGTGGGGTGGCTCAGGTCTGGGCTGGTGAGTTATGCCCAGGTACAGAAAGACTTTGGTTGAAATGAGAAGCAAGGGGTTTGGTCAGGGGGACCTTAGACAAAGGGAGCTGCACGCAGACACAAAGGAATGTCTGGGAGAGGGGCTTCTAAGGGTTTCGCTGGCTCTCTTGCCCCCTCCTTTTAAAAGCTGACACTTTGGGCTGGTCGGACGGCGGTGCTGCCCTGTGCATGAGGCTGCCTAAAAGACGATAGGTGGCAGATTCCCATTGTGAGCTTGAGGTGGACTTTGCCTGGTCAATTCAGTCCTGTCTCCGGCTACGAGATCAGAGGGCCTTGTTCTGAGCCTAAATGCAGCATATTGCTGATGAAACAGTATTTTGTGTGTATGTATTGCCACGCTCTTTTTGGGCCTCTGCTGAAAGGCAGCAGGTTCTGGGGCGGATGGCGTCACACAGGTGGCAACATACCTTGGAGAAGTGAAGAAAGCTGGGCATTTTTCGGTTTTGGTTCAGAACAGAACAGCAGGGGGAAACCTGACTTGGCTGGAAAGTTACATCACAGCAAAAAGCCTCACACAGAGCAGGAAGAGTGGAGTTTTTGTTTCACCTGGAATTAAAAGGACTTCCTTAGTAAAGCGGTGTAATGCTTCTCCATCCCGGTCTGGGGGTGGGTTACCTGTCGGCACTCCTGCCTGCGTCAGCGGTGTGGAAATGTCCCTGGTCCCAACAGGACAGCAGGAGTGAATACAGAGCTTGGGGCCTTTTTGGTTTTTGTCTCAGGGAAGCTGCGGGGAGCGCAGGGATGGGAGCCATGCTGCCGCTGGGCCACGCAGGGGCTGGGACTGGGCCCGTTAGGTGAGGGCGCACGGTGCCCTCCCTGCCAGAGGAGAGGAGGGAAACCCAGGCAGTTTGGTGGCATTCGTCAGCGAAGCGGTGCTGTCACAGTTAATTGCCCTGACACCCGGCCAGATACTGACACCTCGGTGGCCACCGACAGACATCTGTGACATTGAGAGGGCAGCGATGCCCTTTCGTGCCTGGCCGTCCTTCTCCCTCCTCTGCCCTCCCTGCTCCCCTCCCGGGCCGGATTCACCTTTACAGGGAGGAAATGGAGGCCCGGGGGAGACGAGCAGTGCCCAGGCCCGCCGGTCATGTCAGTGGTGGAAGGTCACCCCTGTTATTTTTCTCCCCCCCGGGTCCAGATTTGCTCTCTGGTTTTTGACCGTAATCACTGAAAGCGCCTCCCGAGGGATGCGTTTCCCTCCTTTCTCTCGGGCCCGCCGCGCTGGAGGCCCGGCCACCTCCCTTCC
>NW_008795857.1:4186944-4202173 GCF_000699145.1 Aptenodytes forsteri | reverse complement strand
GGCCGGGGCGGGCAGCAGGGCCGGCCCAGCCCGCCGCTGGCTTCCCACAACTCTGAGGAAAACTGCGTGCGTGCGCTTGTGCACATACACGCGCTCATTTATATATATATATATACACACAGACACACGCGCGCGCACACACAAAGAGCTGAGTAGCGGCAAACAGTTTGCTAGGGATTTGCCACAGTGTCGTAGGAAGGGATTTGTCATCTTCGCCACCCGCCTCTTCCCCGGCGGCGCTGGCGGTGCCCGGCTGGGTGGCCTGGGCTGATCCCCGAACAAAGGCTGAAGCAGCACCCCGACTCTCCTCAGACGGCCAGGCGGCAGGTCTCAAGGAGGAGAGAAGGAAAAAAGGACAGCCCAGGATGATTTTCTGTGGTCGTGCCTCCTGACAGTCACGGGTACCCTCCTAGTCAGGATATTGCTAAGCACACAGAGTCAGGCTCGAAAAATACACCCTTTTACTCTGGTTTGAGCTAGCAGGCTTAAGAGGGTTCAGGTGACGGCAGTGTGATCTGATAGATTCTGCTTAATTAGTTGCTGTCGGTCCAGTACAGACAGGACCATTGCTTGGTGAGGAAACGTGGTGGTGCCTCTGCAGCTGTTGTGATTTTGTGTCTCTCCAGCTGCCCAAAGGCCAGGCTGTGGCAGTGTCCTTTGCCTCATTGGTTTGTGTGAGTAAATGTAGACCAGAAGAGCAGTCAGCCCCCAGGTTAGTCAGAGACGCCTCCTGCAAGTACCCTGTCTGGTGGAGCCCTGTGCGTTGCAGCAGGTTGGCTTTCTGCCTGCAGTCCTCAGTTCAGAAGTGGGATAAAAGGGCTGTGGACTTCGGAGCCTTCAGGCTGAGGTGATCATCAGCTGCTTTAAGACCATCCTGACTGTGTTGTTCTCCCCATACCTTCATAGCAGAGCAGACCACTCGCTGTGTGGCAGGGTCTGATGAAGGTCTCACAGGGTCCCCACGGGTTGTGACCTCCAGCGTTATTCCAGCTGGAGGTCAGCAGAGGGCTCTAGCAGCGTGGGCCCAGATTGGCTCTTTTTTTGTCACACTCTACTTCAATTTCTGTAACTTTATTGGTGTGACAGGCTGCATGTGCATTGCCAGAGGTTTGTAGCAGGCTTGTCTTTGGGATAGGTGTCCATTTTGCATGGGCAAAATTTCTGATTTGCTGGCGGGCTGCTGCCTGTTGCGCTTGACCCTTGCTCCTGCTGAAGTCAACAGAAGAAGGTTCAGTGACTCCAGAGGCATCAAGATGGAGCCTGCTGTGAGGCTTATTTTGGTAACCAGTCCTTTGCTGTTGGTAGAAAAGAGCTAGTGTTCTCATCTGTGCCATTTGTTGTGTCCGACTACCTTCCTGGGGAGGGGAAGAATGAAACAGAATTTAATTCTCTGTCACAAGAAGGCCGATGGGATCACGGGAGACGTTGGTCTGGCAGTGTGAGCGGTGAGACTTTGGTGCTATTGCCTTGGTGGTATTTCTGGTTCTGCGATGCAGATATAACTGTGAGCTAGAAATCAGGACTCTTGGCATTACCTTCCTGGCTCTACTTCTGTCCTGCTGTATGACCTTGGAAGTCCTTTCTCAGTACCTCAGTTTCTCCTCTGTGAAGAGGAGACGATGATGTGCCTCTGTTCCACAAGGACAGTCCTGCAGTTCCTTCCACTGAAGCTCTTTGGGGTTGGAGTGAAAGGTGATTTTGTGTCTTTGGCCATTTTGTGCTTGCTCTGAGATGTCAAGCTGTGACAGGTTTTTATTTGGGATGGACTTACTCTGGTTGGAGACTGTAATTTTAGCTTCAGCCCTTACCCTTTTGTGCTCAAGAGAGCCTTCCACATGTTTTGTGGCACGGGAAGTTGTAGAGGAGTCAAACAAACACTCTTTGTTTGTTCCACGAGAAAAGATTTTCTGGTATAAATAAAGGAAACCACTAGCACTTGTGGCTGCACTTTTATGAGCCTTCCACATGTTTTGGGAAGTTGGAAGTTGTAGAGGAGTCAAACAAACACTCTTTGTTTGTTCCACGAGAAACTGGTATAAATAAAGGAAACCACTAGCACTTGTGGCTGCGCTTTTGTCTTTAAAGAACAGTCTTTGCTGCTAAGCCATTGACGGGGGGGGGGGCGCAAAATGATCATAGACATACTCCTTTTCTAGTCTAGCATGTTCCTACTCGACTGCTCCAAATTTGGACTTAATCCTGCCTGCTGTGGCTATGTCTGCCCCGAAGAGTTAATGTGGGCCCTGACTGGGTTTTAACCTTACTTCCCCCTCCATTCACAAAGAAGAACCTCTGACTCAAATCTGGAGGTGTTTTGCAGGGTAGGGGTGTGGGTTAAATGCGGGATTAACTTTTAACGTGGGCTGAAGCCCAAATTGCAGGAAGGGAGCAGGCCAAGTGGTGTTAGTCCTTCAGTGACCTTCCTATGTTTCCCCATGAAAGACAGACTTTCTTCCGTCCCTGACACAACCAATGGAAAGGAAGCACAGACTGAATCAGCCCAGCAAAGTGTGGAATATGACTCCTGGTACATAGGAATAAGTGTAGGTACCATAGCAGGGGCAGGGCTTTGCTGTGAGGATGACTGTACCTCAGTCATGTGCTCCGGTTTGGGTGCTAACTGTGCAGATGAACTATGGAGCATTGCACAGTCCCTGTGTGAATGCTCTGTGTCCAGCAAAATCAAGGCAACACGCCTTTTGTGGCAGGATGTTCTGACTGGCAGCTGGAGAAAGAGTCCCCATTTCCTTTTCAGAGGCTGATTCAGACTTTGGAAAATCATCATATGTTAAGGCAAAACCTCCCCGATTCTTTATGGGAAGGATTTGTTCCTGTCAGATCTCCCAGATTGCAAGTATAGTCATCAGGGCGCAGCCATGAAAGTAAAGGCTCTGCAAAAGAAGTTGAATGTGCTGTTCTGTGGCCAATCTGTAGTCCAGATTCTCTGGTGTAATCCAGCTGCTTGTGCAGTGCAAACATTTAGAAAGTGTGGCAGACATGAATCAGTTTCACTTCAGTTTTCTACTCTGTTTCGGTTTCTGCCTCTTTATGCCCCAGACTACTGCAGTGAGCAGCATTTGATCTGCACAGGTAACTGCCACTTTCCCTCCCTCTTTTCTTCCCTCCTTCCCCTTGACCTAGGTCTGTAAGCATTTTTATCCAGAACTGTGCCTTTACTGCCGGAGCTCTCGGGTCCTTTCTGCTGGCACAGCGTGAATAATCAACAGTGCAGTTCAGTGGCTGTCATTGTGCCTGCAGAATTTCCCACATACTAAATTGTTCAACTTGTTGGAACATAGGCGGTGACTAAGGTCACTCCAAAGGGGAATGGGAAGAAGGAGGTAGCTGCAGACAAGATAGGAGAACAGACAGGAGGCATGCTGCAGTTAGGGGAGGAGGGAAGAGGAAGGGAAGGGACAAGGAACAGAAACATGCTGTCTTCTAGATGAGGAATACCAACAAGCAGTCCATGCCTGCCAGGCTACATTTCCCTTTCACAAGCCACTTTCTCTTTTAATAGCTGCTCACGCTCTCTGACACTTCAAACTCCCTGGATGGAAGCTCCTCCCCTCTTGTACCCGCTCTCAGCACTGTGGCACTGTCAGCTCTGCATGACCTAGAATTAACTTTCAACAATTAACTGCGGGCTGTAAGCTCCAAGCCCTGCAGCTTTTGCATTTTTGTGGCAAAGTAACCTTTATGCCAGTTTGTCACAAGTTCAGGGCACTTTAGAAACGCTTACTGGAGACCATTTTTTTCCATGATGCAAGCAGTTTGTGCTTATCACTCAGTTATCAACCTTGGTGCTGTAGGACTCTGCATACTGTACAGGTGGATCATTATAATGCATAACAGCGTGGGGCAGGTAGTAGCTCTTCGTGCGTGCTCTTATCCTCTGCTCCATTTGAGACATCCTCCTTTGCCTGCATGCTGGTAGAGCTAGGAGGCCTGGAGGGCTCCAGGTACTCTCTGTTTGCAGAACTGTACTAGCAGCTGGGTTTTGTGCGTGTGTACTTATCTATCCTATCTCTCATCTCTTTAAATCTCTCCAACCCTTGACCAAGCAGCAAAACGAAGCTTTGGCAAGAGACGGGGAAACATTGAGAAACGCTTGTGAAATCAGTGCAGATCGCAAGCAGTTAGTGTTTGCTTCATTCAGAGGGAAGGCAGGGGATAATGAAAGATCCACCCTGTTCCTCCTCCCACACTACCTCATTGTGGTTCAGTAGCCAAGTATATGGTCTAGTTAATCCTGGGGGTGCTGTGGGCTTGCTTTGAATCTTTCAGTGGGTGGCTTGATTCCTTGGTCTGGGAAGGTGGTCAGTGTGGAGACATGGAGGCTGTGACTTGTAGCAGGTGCTGTTGTGGTTCTGAGGTGGCCTGTTGAAGTGGATGTTCTGCATGGGCAAAAGAGGTAGCTGACGGGAAGAGTGAGGATATGTGGATGCACGGTTCAGAACCCTCTGCTTGTTCTCGGAAGTGTCTCTGTGCCGAGGTCTGTAGAAAGGATGCTTCTGGCTTATCCCCTTGCCTTCTAAAAACCACTGGGGCATCCACTGGCTGTTTTCAAAGCAGGTAAAAGGCAAACTGGTGAAGGGCCTTAATCCAGAGTGCAGTTCAACTGCAGCCTCAGGTGCTTTTTGGCTGAACTAATATGCTTAGTGGCAGCATATCCGAGAGTATGGGGGATAGTGGGGAAGGGGTTTGGGGAGGAGGCACCTGTGGGATGCATCATGGTGCCAGGGAGGCAAATAGTGAGGCTCTCTTGACTATCTTGCCTCTGCCTTGAAGCAGTGGTAGGAAGAGATTGTCTCTTTCTCTTCCCCACTTGATTTGTGTGTGTGTGTGTGTGCGCGCGCGCATAGGGCAGAGACAAAGGACTTAGGCCTGCAAGACTGTTAGTGAAGAGCATAGGGTAGATGTGTTGCAACTGTCTGGCTCGTTTTAAGGGGAAAAGCACTAGACGTTCTTGAGCTAAGTTTGCGTTAACTTGTTCCCTCCATTCCTCCTTTCAGTTATCAAATTCCTGGAAGTCTACGAGCGCAGCTTCTGCAGGACAATTGAGACCCTGGTGGACATTTTCCAGGAGTACCCTGATGAGGTGGAGTACATATTCAAGCCATCCTGTGTGCCTCTGATGAGATGTGCGGGTTGCTGCGGCGATGAGGGCCTAGAATGTGTCCCTGTGGATGTGTACAACGTCACGATGGAGGTGAGGGCCCAGCTTGCAAGCTGGCATGCTTGGGTGGAGGAAGCAGGTCAGCCATCACAGCCACCCCAAGTCCCAGCTCCCAGCTAATTCAGAGGAAGTGCAGCCTACCCCAGGGAACTGGAGGTTCTCAGATCAGGAGGGCTGACCTCTCTCCTGACCCTTGTGCCCAGCATTACACCATGCAGGGTTAAAAGATGAGTTGCCCATCTCTGTTCAAGGCTAAGATGAGAATCTGTTTTTTGGCTCTGACCTTGCAAGTGCCCAAATACAGTAGCTAGGAGCATGCAAAGGAGCATTTCAGCAAAGGAACACTTCATGCTTAGAGAATGCAAAGGAGCATTTCTGATGCTGTTCTCTCTGAGGCCCCAAAGAATATACTCCTTGGGCCCTTGCTCCACCTTAACTCTGCGTTTGGTCCACACAGCTGTTGCTCTGAAGGCAGCTGAGTAGTGCAAAGGGGGAAAGCCTGTCAGTACTCTCTCCTGGAGGGCATGCGAGGTCAGCCTTTACCAACAGAGCAGGGGATTTGGGTCATTAGCTACATTGGCACAGCAGGGGTGGAAAGGGGCTCTAAGAAACACACTGCTTCAGTGTCAAGTGGAAAAGCCTTTCTGCCTCTGGGCATCCTCCTCCTTTGTTTGGAGGCTGCTGAATTCATTCCTTGGAAGAGACAGAGATGGCCATGATAGCAAAGGCTGGGCACATGGGGAAGATGCAAATGCTGCTTTAGAGAGCTTTGTCACTGCCCTTGTTTGCCAGCCTGGATCCCAGCTTGTGTCCACAATGGTGCTGGTGCCCATTACCCTTATCCCATAGCTCCCTCACCTACTTTTGTTCCTCAGCCTCTTGAATGGCCACTGTAAATACTTCCATCACTTTTTGATACGGATGAGAGACATGCAGGACTATGTGATTACCAGCAAGCTCCTTTTATTTGTCATTTGAGCTGTGTTTGAACTCTGGCGGAGAACCTGTCTGTGCCCTTCCATGGTTCCCCATACTGCTTTTCCACTTGCAGGCTCCAGCCTGGGCCAGAGCCTACTAGCATGGTGTAGCTAGGGATGGTTTTCTTCCTAGTGTTCCTTGCTGAATTACAGTTTTTGGCTGGTATGCCCACATGCCTGTAAAGGGTCAGAGGCACTTGAGCAGATCTCTGGTGCAAATGTTAGAGCTAGTGGTCCAGCCAGGTTCTGGGTTAAGAGACTGACAAGACATGCATAGCTTCCAGTATAACTTCCCTGGAGGCACATGGGGCTGGGGGGTGGGCAATGTCTGGCTCTGCAGGGCTGCTTTAAGCACCAATCACCAATCAATTTTGTGTTGAGTCACTGAGAAAGTGAGATGTCAGCTGGGAAGGAGCGGTGGCTTAGGGAAAAGAAGTCAGATATGAAGCTTTTGCTTTGGGCCTTTGTGTTAGAGACTGAAGCATGCCTCTACTTGAGAGTAGGCTGGATACTCGGTTATGTCTCTCTAGCATCAACCAGGGATGGCTCAGTGAGAACCTTGCCGTGGTATTACACCCTCTCCCATGCCTATCTCCAAGGCAGTCCACCAGTGCTGGCACCTTGCATGCATGAGCAGACAGAGCTTTGGCACGAGGCTGGTGTTGCTGCTTGCTTGTGATCAAAGGCCTTCCCTGACTGGGAGAATGGGGCCTCAAAGCCAGCTCAATCTCTGCCATGCTCTTCCCAGGAGCACCTGGGGTGCAAATGCTTTGCCGCGCAGCAGGCTGATTTGGAGCTGTGAATATAAATAGTGAATGGGCAGTGACCCTCTCTGTTTCTTTCATTCCAGATCATGAGAATTAAACCCCATCAGAGTCAGCACATAGCGCACATGAGCTTCTTACAGCACAGTAAATGTGACTGCAGGTGAGAATGGAGCAGCACTGGTTCCTCTTGCAATAAACTTATTCTGAGCCTTTCCTTTTTTCTGCCATTGGGTTGGGACTGTTGTCCAGAGTTCTGCAGTCTCCTCAGTTGGTTTGCAGTGGGATGGCTGAGCCTGGGAAATGAAGTCCTTTGCTGGCGAGGCTCCTCCATCTCTAGATATCACAGGTGGACAATGCTAGCCTGCAACCCGGGGTCTTTTGGCACTGGCTGCCAGTGAGGTGCAACAGGAGAGCAAATGCTTTGAGAAGGACCACTTAACCTGTGCCATGGGCATCCTGCAATGCCAGCTGTACATGTCCTTCCCTGGACTTGGTGGGAACTGGGGATAATACTGGAAGCATACGTGGTAAGCTCCCTTCTAATGAGGCCTTTGTTCTCTCTTCCCCCACAGACCAAAGAAAGATGTCAAAAACAAACAAGAAAAGTAAGTGAGAAGCCTTTCCTCCTTTCTCTTTTGGTGGTTGGTTGGCGTTTTCTCTCCCCACTGCCCCTTGCCCTTTTCTTTGGTTGGAGATACTCACTTTGAGAAGGTGTTTTTGGAAATGGCATATGGTAGTGCATGGGGCGACACTCTGAATCCGTTCCAGGTGGGCACAGAAACCCAGATCTGATGGTCCTTCCTTCATACCCCAGACCTGGAGCTTGCATGACCCACGGCCATGGCAGTCATTCCTAATGCTTTATCCCGAGTCAGGGAAGTCCCGTCGTGTGTGTCCTACCAGAATGGATTCAAGGTGCAGCCCCCCAATCTCCCTTCCCTCTTCCTGGGGTGTTTCTGGTTACTGCAAATCGCTGCCTTTCTTTATTATTAATTTTTTTCTTGCTGCTTGAGTGAGTACTTGCTGGCTTCTTTCACAGCAACTTGGGTAGGAACTCTGCTGGCTACAAGGAGAGGTGGCAATAGAGGCCTGGTGGAGGCAGGACTGATGCCATGCAGGATGTGATGCTGGTTTTGGTTGGGTGGGGGCCCAAGAGGGTGTAAAGGGAGGTGGATGTCCTAGCTGGGTCTTGGTGGAGGCTTTCGTGAGAGTTTTTTTCAATCTGGTGGATTTGCTCTGGTGGCCTGAAGGAGGTTTAAAGCACAACCTTCCCTTTCCTTCCTCCCCAAAGTAAAAAGGTTGTGGAAAGTAGGGAAATAAGCTCTCGTCCTGCAGTAGTCGCAGGGACGATCACAAAATGTGGAACAACATCAAAAAGAAAGAGTGACCTCTCTGGGCGAGAGGGTCAACTGGACTGCGCATGGCTGGGATAGTGACTCTGCCATTTAGAGGTGTGGAGCTGGAGAGGAAGGGGAGATGATATTGGGAGATGAGGCTGAAACAGAGACAGAGAGAGCAAGCGGGAGAGTGAGAGAACTTCTTTCACCCCTCTCCTGGTGATTGTATATTTCTAACTGCTTTCCAGCCTCTCCTCTCCCTGGAAATCTGCTCCTGGCTGCATCGGGCTGCGTGCAGCCAACACTCCTCTCTGTGCAGGGCCATGTTGGGGATGGTCGGTTTGCGTGGCTCTATGGTTTGAAGGTGTGTGAGAGTTGGGTCTGTGTGAACTCTGGTGAGGATGGGGTGTGGGTGAAGCAGCCAGCCCAGACTGCGTTGCATTCCCTTTCCTCTTCTAACAGCACCTTGCCTGCTCTTTGCTGGTTCTGCACTCCCCGGGGAAGGAAGGGAAGGGATGGGAGAGATTGGTGTGCTTTGATTTGTGCTGGATTGAAAGTCCTGTTATATTGGTGCCCCTCTCCTCCCTTCAGGTCGATTTTCCTCCCCTCACCGCCTCCCTGTGACTCCTGACATGTAGGGCAGAGGCTGGGAGCGAGCTGATGCTCTGACACTCGTTCCAGTGAGACGACTTGAACAGGGCCTAAGAAACACCTATGGTGCTTTCCTTTCTGTCCCCCCATGTCCCCTTGACAGCTCCCTCCTGAGGTGGGCTGCGCCAGGGAACGAGGGACCCTTTGCTGAACTGCCATAGTGCTGGGGCTCACTTGCCTGACAAGCCCTGGTGCTTTGCCTGGGGCCTTCTCCTTGCATGTCTCTCCCTTGGTCCTGTGCTAACGTGGCTCAAGAAGCAGCGCAGGCTCCAGCCTCCCTCCCTTCTTGTGGTCTCACTGGCCTGTAGGGATCCAGGGTTAGTGTCCAGGCCTGCACGTCCTAGCCCCTGCCTGTCCCAGCTCCTGCCCAAGAGTCAGGAGTAACTGGTGAATTTTTCAGAAGAGAGTCAGTGCCTTGGCTCTGTCCACTCATCTCTCTGGCAGATCCATGTGGAAGGCGAGGGGAGGGAGGGAAAGGAGGGAAGATCTGACGGCTGCTTGCTGGTTATCTCCTGGGTGTCATAACTAGGTCAGGCCTCCCTCTTTCCCCTTTGGTACTCAGGATGGAGGCTGCTAGAGGGGATGTTAGCAGGCATCCAGCGAGGTCTCCTGGAGTCCTCTGAACCACAGGCAGGAGGTGGGGTGGGTGAGCAGAGCCTTCGAGCTAGATAGCCCTCTCCCGCCCAGCACTGCTGCGTAGACCAGGTCTCTCCCCTTGTCTGCAGGGTGCTGAGGCCAGGCCCCCTTTGCTCCCATCCCATCAGGTTGCCTCTTGTCAGTCAGCGTGCGCCCGTGCTTGTTGCCTGGAACGGTTGTCTGCACTCATTGCGGTTGCGTGATGCTTTCACAAAGCTTTCTGTTCCTTCCCCCTCACCCCCTGTCCCTTTCCCACTGCCCCTCTCTGGAGGGGGCAGGTGCCCCTCTGAGGCTCCAGCCTCTGCTGGCAGCAGCCCTGCTGGAGGTGGTCTCTGCTGAGTCCCCTGGCATTGGCTTGGCTGTGGGCAGGCTGGTTGTGGTGCTGGCAGGAGCGCAGGAGGGCCGGTGAATGTGTGTGTGAGGTGGAGATCTGTGCTTCGGCCCCAGGACTTGCCCTCCAGTCCTGCCTCATGTGCTTCCCCCCTCCCAGCAAGGCACATGGCTGTATTTTTTTTTTTCCTTCTTCCTTGCATTTTCTTCCGTTTTCTCTCTCTCCCTCCCTTTCTTTCCTTCTCTCTCTCTCTCTCTCTCTGTTTTTTTGTTTTTCTTCCAGAAAATCAAAGCGAGGAAAGGGGAAGGGTCAAAAGAGAAAGCGCAAGAAAGGCCGGTACAAACCACCCAGCTTGTACGTTTGTGTCCTCTGCTTGTAGACTCTCTTCCCTCCCTCTCCCCAAACCAATCCGCCTGCTTGCTGCTCACTCAAATCTCACCCTCCCCTCCTGGTCACTGGTGGGCTGCAGGTCCTGCAGGGGCAGCACTGGTGGTGGCACCGCTCTGGCACTAAGGGTCTCTCAGGGAAGGTGGCTTTAGCTTGCTTGGCTCTCTCTAATCATCAGTGGCGAAAAATAATCACCATTTTCCCAAGGCACAAGAGCGCGGGTGGGTGGGCGAGCGCCCTGCACCTCTTCCATGCCTTCCGGTTGCAACTCTGTCGTCCGCTTTCCCCCCCTCGTCTTGTGCCCTCGCTGCTACAACGACTGGCGACAGGCAGGCTGGCATCTGCCGTGCATGTGTGTGTGTGCGCGTGCGTGCGCGCGTGTGCGTGCGTGTCTGGTGGAGTCACAGGCGGAGAGGAGAGGTGGGATGGTGGGAAGCCGGAGAGGGGGTGCTGGGGAACTGGGGGGGCTCTCTCTCTTTTTTCCTCTCTTTCTCTGCTGGATTTGGTGGCTTCTCTCTCCCTGTCTCTCTCTCTGTCTCTTTCGCTCTGCCTCTCTCACCATGGTTCACAGAATTCTGCATTGTAAATTCACGGCCCCTCCATAGGAGACTCCTTGGTGGCAAGGTTGGGATGGGGCCTACAGAAAGGAGGGCAGTGCCAGCTGCAGGGGTAAGCACGTGATGCTGGAGCCCAGCTGCTTTCCAGGGGAGGAGAGACCCTGTGTATTTAACTCGTTTAGCTGCTGGCCTCTTTCTACTCAAATAGCCCACTTCAGAGAACTCCATTCATTGATACGTCAGTAGCTGGTTGGGAACTCTCACCTTCCCATCCTTGCTTTCCCCTTCTTCCTCCCTCTGCCCTGTGCCGATGGATCCAATGCAGCATTTGTGAATACTGTGCAGAGAGCCTGTTTTCTTTCTCTTTACGCTAATGCAAGGGGGTGCTGTCCTGGGGCTGCCGGGGTGCTGCTGGAAAATCCATCAGCCCGCGACGCTCCAGTGGGCAGCATGGGGGCTGCGGGAGGGGGCAAGGGGATTGCTTTGATGTTTAGGGTGTTGCATGTGTATTTTCTTTCTGCTGAAGCGCTGTAGCTTAGACATCTTTCCTTTTGCCTTTTTGCAGTCACTGTGAGCCTTGCTCAGAGAGGAGAAAGCACTTGTTTGTACAAGATCCCCAGACCTGTAAATGTTCCTGCAAATTCACAGACTCACGTTGCAAGTCGAGGCAGCTTGAGTTAAACGAGCGCACTTGCAGGTTTGTGTCCTGAAGGATGAAAGAGAAACACACAAAGAGAAAGAGAGAGAAAGAGAAAGAGGGGGGAGCTTGCTTCCTGCTGACTTCTGGCACCAGTGCTATATGATGACTTCTTTTCTCTGTCCTACATGGGCCAGAGGGCAGAGGGGCTAACTGAGATGAGGACAGAGTTTCCCTGTGTCAAAGGGTGGCTGTGCGTTTCAGCTGTGCTGTCAGGACTTGGATGGGGACGGCTCCCAGGGACAGGGCGTTTGTATCTATGGTATCCTTTCCCGTAAAACAAGATAACGGAGTTCATGTTGCTGAGGTAGCCAGGGGGAGGGTCTTTAGCCCTCTGTATCTCTGTATATAATCTGTATGCAACTCTGAGTGTACTGTTGGACAAAGACAAATCCTTAGCTGACTAGGATTTGACCACCCCTGTCTTCCAAGCCCTTTTTATGTGGCTTGTGGACATTCTGCTGTGTGCAGAGTGAAGAAAGCCAGGCCAGGAGCCTCCGTCAAGGCTGTCCCCACATTCTCCTTTGCCTCTTTGTTCTTAAAAGCCAGGGAGAGCACCCTGTCCTCCTGCACTATGCTCACAGTTCCTTGTCCATGTCTTGGCCAGAGTTGTGGTTTGAGGGGCTGCACTCAGGGTTGTGATGTGGGATACAGCAGGATTAAGTCTGTCTCTAGGTGAAGACAGGCAGAGGTCTGTATTTCAGGTGTGAGGTGGGAGATGCAAAGACACTGTGTGGTTAGTGTTTGTTCAGGGATCCGTGCTGTGCATGTGTCATCTGAGTGCTCTCTGTCACGCATCATCTGTGGCATAGACATGTGCAGAAAGTGATTCCTGGTTCTCACCCGAGCGCTTTGGTGAACTCAGTGGGGTCTTTTGACTCGTACCAGCTGCGTGTGCATCTCTGGTGTGGGATCATCCTACCTGTCCAGAGGGAGACATAGAAATGGGGTTGCTAACGAGCCTTTGACTGTGACTCTGAACTCAGGCCCTTTTCACAGAGATCTAGGAGATTCCTCCTGTCAAGAGAGTGCTGCAATGGCAGTGGCTGGATGGGAGAGAATAAGGAAGAGAGATCCAGGGTCCTCTCTGGCTACATCCTGAAAGAGGAGACATCCTTTTGCCTCCATTTGCCTGCCTGTAATTGGCTAGGTGACTAAGGCTGCTACAAGTAGCAAGTGCTTCCTTTAGGTGTGAAAATGCTTTGTGCCCAAACCAGAGAGGCGTTGGCACTGCCAGCATGGTGAAAACTGCTCTGTATACAGAGGAATTTTCTGGGGTGCTGTAATTTCAGTGGGAAAGTAATTGATGGAGGGGCCAGAATAGAGCAGCTTCTGAAGTTAAACTTCTCCCAGCGAGCATAACTCCTGAAGCGTGAGACCAGACCTGACTTTGGCCTTTTCCCAAACCCCAGAATAACTGGAAATTACCCTACAGAGTTTGAAGGGTGCAAAATAGTCACAAATACAAAGAAAAAACAAACAATACCCCAAAGAAGTCATGATGGCAGAAGGGGTTTACTAGTTTCTCTTACTAGTCCCTCTCTGTGGTGGATAATTGGCACTAAGGGAGGTTTCCAGAGCTGGTGTGTTGGCCAGAAAGATAGGAAGGAATCATAGGAGTGGGTAGCTTATCAGTTTCCAGATAAAAAGCTGGTTAAGTTCAAGTTCCTCATGCTCTTTCTTGTAGAATTAGAATTGGGCCCTACAGGGGAGGGTAAATTTTCATTTCTCCTGCTGCTTCTTCAGGCTGCTGCTGCTGTTCTCTGGTGCTAACCCCTGCTCCTGGCAGCTAGTGGAATGAGAGGCACTTCCTTTTCACCTTCTTGCCTGCATGAGGCCTTGTTGTCTGCACTGCTTCCAACCCAAACAGCGGGCTAGGTGGAGAGCTGAGGGAGTGTGTCTTTCTGCATGCATTGCTTAGCCTTGTTTTTCTGTGTGTTTGTGTTTATCTGTGTGTGCACGGTGTGAGAGGGCGCAAACAAGACACTCGGCTCATCTGTGAGGAAGCCTCTGATTCTGCTCCTAAATTTACCCCTGTACCAGTATTCCCTGCCACCCCATCTAGGTGAGCCTGGGGGAATAGAGTTCATCAACCCGTTCATGGGTCGAGATTCTCAGCTGGTTTGTCCCATCTGCACAGCACTTCACCCCACCAGTGACGTCATGCCATGTCTTAACGCCATGTGCTCTTAAACACATTAGCCACCTCCCTTCCTTCCCTTCCCTGTCCTACTTGCACCCTCATCACAAATATTAACCCCTCCTCTCTTTTTTTCCTTCCCTCTCCTCTCTGACAGATGTGAAAAACCGAGACGGTGAGCAGCGGAAAAGAAGGGGGAACAGCCCTGTTTCTGGAGCCTGATTTCTCGCCTGGACAGAAAAAAACAAAACAAAACACTAATCCAAATGAACCCTAAAAATGAAGGATCGGTAGAGCACAGCACTTTCAGTACGGACGATGGACTCCGGAAGGAACATTCCCCAAGGCACCCGCCGCACAGAATTCACCTTTGGGTTTTGAACTGTTTTACTTTATTTTTCTTTTCATGCTGCTAAATAAGAGAGCCAGGAAGACTATAGGGGTGTATTTGATGGGTTTTCCCATGCATACATATATATGTGTGTATACATGCATATACATATATATATATGTATATATATTTTAACCACATCTATATATACATATATGTATATCTTAACCACACACACACACACATATATATATATAATATATATATATACTGATTATATTTTTTAACATTGCTAATGTTATTGGTGTCTTCACTGGATAATACTCGACTGCTGTGGACACAAGCGGGCTACTTGGGGCATAAGAAACAAGCTAAGACTGGACTTGAGTAGAAGCGCTGGGTGTAAACTTCTTAACTCTAACTGACTTGTGCGGCCTCCGCTGTTTCTCTGTAGAGTGTGCTGTACCACAAAACACCTCCTTGCCTGGGACAGGGAGGAGAGGTGACGGAGAGGATGGGCAGGGAGTTCCAAAGAGCGGCATCCTAGGGTGCGATGGGTCAAAGGCCAAGGAAATGGCCGTCTGCGTGATCAAGGATTCCTCCTCCCCTCTCTTCCCCCAACCTTCGCCCTTGCTCGTCTCATAACCTGCCTGCCTTGCTGGGACATGGGATGTCAGTGTACATTTTGCGTTGACTTTATTCACTATAGAAACTTTGCCAGAGAGACATGCTGGCTTCTCTTAAGGATGGTGGGCAGCTGATGCGCGCTAACTTTCCATTCAAGGAAGTATCACAGGAGTCTAGATTTCCCGCCCTTGGTGGCTGCAAAAGGACACGAGGCCTACAGTGTGCTGAAGCAAGGATGGGGACCGGTGCATAGCCACACAGTTGTTCAGCACTGTCTGCTTTCTTCATGCACAGAGCTGCCACTCAAGAGCATCCAAGATGCTTACGGAACATTTCTGGAAAGGGATATTAATCAAAAGTATCTACACAGTAGGGGTGTGTGTGTGTGTGTGTGTATGTGAATGTGTGCATTTGTGTCTGTGTGCATGTATGTTTGTGTTTTTCTCTCTTTTTTATATATATATATTTATTTTTATACATATATATATATAAAAAAAAAAAAATATGCCAAGATTGAAGGGGGAAAAAGAAAGCAACTTTTGCTGCCTTCAGTTTGCGTGCCCAGTGTGAATGACCCTTAAGAAAGTCAAGATTTTTTTTTAATGATGTGCT
>NW_008795857.1:4120776-4186904 GCF_000699145.1 Aptenodytes forsteri | reverse complement strand
TTATGCCAAGATTGAAGGGGGGAAAAAGAAAGCAACTTTTGCTGCCTTCAGTTTGCGTGCCCAGTGTGAATGACCCTTAAGAAAGTCAAGATTTTTTTTTAATGAAATGCTGTAAATATCGGGCCACTTTTCCACATCTTGGGCTGGGGAATCAAATGTGAAGGCAGCCGGAATCCCTAAGCCGTGTCTGAGAATCTTGGCTATGTGTGTATCTGCAATATACGCTGTGGTGTATGTGAAACCCACCTTACACACGCGTGCACACACACACACCCCTGAAAGCGTGTCTGTACATCTATGTGGATATATATAATCTAGTTCTGTGATTAAAATTATTATTAATAATAATAATAATCAAAAAGGTACTCGGTCTGTGTCAGAATGCTGCCAAACATCATCTGCAATTGAATTTTCAACGCCTGATAATGTACAACATGGAAAGCTTCCAAAAAGACAAGACAGTCTAAAAACGAGACTCACAACAAGCGACTACTAACCACTAGGAACTCCCCATCCGACTGATGGCTTTCAGAAGGAGAAAAAACACACGGGTGGGTGCTTGCATCTGCAATGTATAATACTCATGCTGCATCGTGCGCAAGACAGAGGCTTCCGATGGGGGGGAGGGAAGAGAAAGTGTTTTATATACTTATTTAATATCCCTTTTTAAATTAGAAATTAAACAGATAATTTAATTAAAGAGTAGGGATTTTTCAGTATTCTTTGTTAATATTTAATTTCAACTATTTATAAGCCGTACCTCCTTTTTTTTTTTTTTACTTGTACTGGTTGTGTATAAATTTAACCTTCCTGTTGTCCCATCCCATCTCTCCCCAATTGTTGGCAGAGTCAGTAGCATGTTATGGGCAGTTATTTAATTAATTTCTCTAACACCTACCCCTACACATTCCTATTGAGACAAGGGTTAGATATACATCTACATACTATATATATATTTGGCTATGTGTTTGTATATATATATATATGTTTATGTATATGTGTGATTCGGATTAAATAGACGCTACGATTTTTTTATATATGTAAAAAGAAGAAACAGGAAAAATAGAAAATTCTACATCTTGAATCTCTCTCCTTTTTAATTTTAATATTTGTTATCATTTTATTTATTGGTGCTACTGTTTATCTGTAATAATTGCGGGGAAAAAAGATATTAACACTACATATTGTGTCTAGTGAATTTTTTCAATATATTCCTTAGTACATATTTATTTTTAAACAAAGAAATTACAGATATATCTTAAAAAAACGACGACGACGAGGAGAAACAAACTTTTTTTGTATTAAAGAATTTAATTCTGACCTTGACTTCCTTTGCCTTCTCCTTCTGCCTTGCATCCTGGTTTTCTTCCATTGTGTAACAGACCCTCCAGCATTGCCTCTGGAGGCTACAGGGCACCAGCAACCTGCCAGTCGGACTCCTGGATTTGGGCTCAGAGCCTCCAAAAGCATCTAGGTACCTAAAGCCCGTTGAAATGAATGGGAGGTAGGCACCAAAATACTTGCGTGGAGCTCAGCCCGAGTTCCCCGCTCAGTGAGAAGAGGGTGGTCTGATGGGCAGGAACGAGGGGGCAGGACTGCAGGGTTCCTTCCCAGCCTCTGATGCCAAGGAGTGCGGTGATGGTCCCAACCCTGCCTCCGTCTTGTCAGGAGCCAAGCCCTGTGTGCTGGGCGCTGTACAGGCACGAGTAGATGTGATCCTGGTGGAGCTTACAATCCAAGATGAAAATAACGCCCTGAGCCTGCCCTTCGCTGGTAATGGACTTGGTGTTTCCAGCTGCAGCAGCGTGTGTGTAACCAGCTGCCAGCAATGGCTCGGCAAGACCTCGCCGTCCTGGCCGACGTTGAACAAAGAACTGTTCAGCTCTCGACTGTGCTCATCACTTCGTGAGGGATCTTGATACCGTTGCATCTTTTGTGATGTGCTTTGGGGTCTTTGGGAGGAAAAAGCTCTTTGGAAGCGGTGTCCTTTCCTCATCAGCCATGGAGGTGAGTGTATCACGTGTCAGTCATCTGGCCACGCTGGAAAGGAGCATACAGGATGTTCCTGGATGTCTGGGAGGCGACTCACTCGGGTTAATACCACTGATTTCGTGGCTGCCTCGGTCCTGCTCTTGTGAAGGTAAAGGATATGGCTTTTATTTAGGGTGGACTTAGGCAGCTTAACAGGTGGATCTGCAGTCACAGCCTCTGCAGAGGGCAGAGTGGAGGAAAGAGGATGAGTACTTGAGGAGGCTCTGGTTCGTCTTGTTCAGTAACATCTTGTGGAGTGCAGCGGTGAGGTGAGAAGGTGAGCGGGGCCGTGCATGGATGCTGCTGCGTGAGGAACCCAAGGAGTTGCTTCCCTTGTGTATTCATCACCGGCTTTTGGTTTGTGAGGATCTATGGGCTGTTTCGCAGACGGCTGTGCAACACAAGAAAGAGCAAGCCTATCCTCGGTGAACCTGCGTTGTCTCTACGTGAGCTGGGAAATGTTTACAAGTCAGCAAATTGAAAAGATTGAAACCGGCAGGTCAGTGTTGCTCCCCTGGGCTGAGCTGGATGTGAAATCTCAGCATGAGGGAAACCAGGTCTGCCGGACGGATGAGGCAGCAGGTCCCTACTGTCAGTCACAACACGTCAAACACTGCCTACTGATGGTGAGCTGGGCTGGCTGCTCCTGGCGCCTGGAGGAGTAGAGCATGCTGCACCCCTCCCTTTTCCTTCCTCTGAGGGCTCAGGAGAAGTAGGACATCTGCTTGCATGTGGCTGCAGCAGAGCCAAGGCAGCTGCCTCAAACCGCTGCAGCAAGAACCTGCCCAAGCCAGCTCTGAATGAGGTACCTGGGGCCCTGGAAGCTGTCCAGCTCTTCTCCTTTATCCTCCAGGGTGGGTATGGCTGGGCTGTCACCTCTTGTGAGGAGAGCAATCGCGGCTCGATGTTGGAGGGGAGCTCAGCCTAGCTGGAGAGGCTGCACATGGGTGAGGACCCTGCTCTTGGAGGAGCTGGGATGCAGGAGTGTGGCTGCCCCTCACCCTGCTCAGCCTGAGCCCGTGTCTTGCACCTGGGTCACGTGTGCTCCATCCCGAGGTGAGGCGAGGATGCATGGAGCGAGGCCAGGTTTGCAGGCTGGCGCTCTGATCTCGGTGTGCAGCCTTTCACCCTGCGCACGAGAACTTTCCCTCAAAGGCTTCTGGTCACGTCCACATTTTGGTGGCTGGCTAATTAAAATGCTATCTTCAGGCAGCTGGCTGGTGCTTTCCTTGTGCCTGCTTCATTTATTCTGTGGGATTCAAAGAGCGGAGGCACCTTAAGAGGGAGAAAAGGGTGCCCTGGCAGACACGACAGAAATCCCCACCAGTAATGGGAAAAGGGTGCTTTTAGTTGGAAACCCCTTCTGTCTTTCCTGTTTGGCACCTGCTAGCTGGTTTAACCCCTTGTTGCTAATGTCTTATGCTGCTGATCGGGTCTGTAAGTCATCCAGGCTCCACTTGGGCTCTGCCACTGCCTGCAACGCCTGTTAGAAATGCCTGTAAAGCTTCTGTCCTTCAGCGTGGTCCCACGAAGGACCTTGGAAGCCCAAAGGAAATCTGTCCCACAGGCCACGTCCTCTACTGTCTGCCCACATGAGCTTTGGTAGTGAGAGATGGGTATTTTTATCCCAGACCATGCGGTGTGTGTGTGGGGAGCCTCTCTGTGCTTGGGAGCCTGAAATAAGAGATGGGTATTTTTATCCCAGACCATGCGGTGTGTGTGTGGGGAGCCTCTCTGTGCTTGGGACGCCTGAAATAAAAGGCTAATCCCGATCGTCCAGCACAAGGTCTGCAGTCCCAGTCCATGCAAGCACCATGCTTGCTCCCAGTGCCCCGTTTGGGGCTGGGCCAGCGTGGCCCCACAGCACTGTGCCACCCCACAGGCAGCTGCTGGCTCCCGCTGTGCCCCACAGTACCCGACACCCTGCAGCACGGCGGGGCTGCTGAGTTGCCGGCCATCCCAGAGGGACCAGGCGCTCATGCCTGGACCTCCAGCCAAGTCCCCCCCTTATCTCGTAGGAGGTGGTGAGTTGTGGATAAGAACGGGGAGGTGCTATCCCCTACACCAGCAGCGAAGGAGGGTGTGAAAGGAATGCAAAGAGTGCCTGACCACAGCTTTGGGGAAGGCTTTCCCTTTGGTTCAGGGAGCTGGGAGGACTATGGGGGCTTTGCACCACAGAGGGGACAAGGGTCAGGTCCCCCCTCAAATGTCAGCAGTTTGCTGGCAGCACGCATCAGGGAGGGGTAGCCAGGTACCTCTGCTGCCCACCCCGCACTGCCCATCTCCTGGCCAAGCCTGGTGCACACAGCAGTGGGAAGGCACTATGCTGCAAGCCTGATGCCGGCACAGCAGGGCTTCAGCTAGGGCATTACTTTGACACCTCCTTTGCCAGCTATTCTGGGAGCTGTTAGTGCGCTCCATGCTTGGAGTGTGTGGTGTGGTGGGACCTGGGCTGGGAAAGGCGTCTGGCTCTCCTAAGCGCCCTGCCAGGACTGCCGATAAGTGGCAATTCCTGCTGAGCGCTCCCCAGGGAGGCCCGTGTAATGCCTAAATAATCTGGAATGGAGGTCAGGGTGTCTTGCTCCCAACCTGTGTGGTGCCTTGGAGGTGAGAAGCTTTGGCTGCAGATTGCAATACCTCTGAATCTTGGTTGAACGGATCTGTGGTGAAGGAAGGGTGTGTCTTACACAAACCCTTCGGCCTTTTCGTGTGCAACCCTGTTCAATGGGAGCATTATCTAAGCAAAAGGGGAGAGACCTAACCCCTTAGCTGCAAGCCCTATGGACAGCTCAGGAGAGGTGGCACAAGATAAGTACAATGATCAGCTTAAGCAAATAATCCAGTTCCATCACTTCTTCAGAGATTTTAAGGCTAGAAGTGTGACCTGCCTGAACCGACCAGAGCCCTTCTCGTTCGTCTTGCCCATAACTCCTACCTGAGCTGTGGTGTACACTTTGCAAAGGCATCCAAGCTGCCATCTCACTGCCTGGCCTTCCTGTCCTTCTCACCCACAGAGAACCTGCTGGCACTGGAGGCAGCCTGTGCCATGAACATATTGATACCTGGGGAGTATGTGTTTGTGTCATCGGCCTCTTCTCCAGAAGCTGGGCTCCCACCGGCACCCCTCCCTGCCCTTCCTGCCTGTGCTTGGCTCTGACTCCATGAGTGCAGAAGCAAAAGCCCCAACAGAGCTTTATGATGGACTCATTCCTTTCAAAGAAACCCCTTCACCTGGCTGCTCAGAGGCCAGTGCAGGTACTAACTTCTGAAAAAGCAACTTGCTGTCAATCACCTCCACTGTTTTTTTTTCCAGCTTGCATTGACTCATTCCTCTGTCAAGTCCCCTTCCTTATGTTGGGCAGCTTGCTGGAATGCTCATGCCTTCTTTTTTTTGCATTGCAAGAACCTCACAGCCTGGAGACTCCTCAGCAGATTACGTTTCTTCTATGGTGCGGTTGCTCCCAGGGAATAGGGAGCCAACTCCTACTTATTTTAATTTATCTCACCATTGGAAGTGCGGCGAATGGGGGGTCAACAGCACTGGATCTGATTGTTTTCAGTCTCCATAGGCACCATAAATTATGAGTCATAGGATCATCCTGAGTTATTCAGTGACTAATCTGAGGCTGGTCTTGAGGCTTAGGGCCAATTTCTTGCTTGCAGTATTGGCTTGCCAGAGCTCTGTGTTGTGAATGTGCAGTGTAGACCTAGTCAATGCACAGCACCTAGGAGAACTGGCTGAGCTGCCGGAGGTGGTGCTGATGAGTCAGGGAGTGGCACTGCCCTCTGCACCAGTACCCCACTGCGGTGGCTGGATGTACAGTGCAAGAGCCTGTGACATTCGTGAGTCACTTTGTGGGACTGAGTGTGAGCCACACCCCTGCTGAATTGTTGGGACCAGTCACGGACTCGGAGACATCCCAAGAGGAACAATTTCTGGATTTAGGTTGTCTTGTCAACCAGTTGCAAATGTGCTGCTGTTGTGAACATGTCTGTCTTTGTGCAGGTCATATCCCACAGCCTAACATGTTGCACTGCCTGGACTCTGTCCTGCTCTTTAGCCTCTGTTTTCTCTGCCTTAATTTCACCCTGTTTCTCTTAAGTTTGCAGATGTGTCAGTAGACGTGTTCCCTTACTCTCTGGCGTAGACCCCTCAGATGCTTGTGGAGTCTCATCACATCTCCTCTGCAGACATTTCTTGGCCAGTGACATAAAATGGTTCTTCAAAGCCCTTGGCATCAGTTCATCAAGCTCTGCCCTCGATCATTCCTGTTCCTCATCTCCTGACACCTTTCATATATAACAATAATACTCCTTTTCCCTCAAAAGGTGTCTGCTGCTGAACACACTCAAAGGTGGCTCACTCCAGAACCACAGAAGAGGAAACGGGCAGCTGGCTCTGAACATACCCCCTTGTGTCCCTCTCTGGATGTATCTCTCCATGGTTGCTCTTTCTCAACCTCTTCTGGCAGTTCTGCTTTCCAGGGTGTCCCCTCCCACCACAAAGCGGCTTTGCCCCAGATACATTAGCTTATCTTTTCCCAAGTTAAATATAATTTTATTTCCTGCTCACTTCTAATCTCTCTAAATCCTTTTGGAGGATTTATCAGTTTGCACTGAAATTCGCAATCGCTTCTGCTGGAGGTGCCAGCTCGGGGAGTTCATGGGGGAACCTTCTCCTTGGTGCTGCTGAGTCAGGAGGGTTGCTGTGGCTCCCAGTGCCGGGGTGTGGGTGGTGGTGCCCCACAGTGTGGGCGCAGGTGCGGCTCTGCACGTAGCTGTGTTCAGTCACCTGGTGAGCCGTATTTCTCCCTCACCATCAGATAGGGATTGCCTGGCGCAGCTGGAGGAACCGTGGGAGTCAGCGGGTCCTAGTCTGTAGAGCAGAGCAGAGGTGTGGGAAGTGAGGGAGCTGGGTTCAGTTCCCAGCTGGGCCACCGATGCCCTGCTTTCCCTCCCTGCCTTGATTTCTCCATGCACAAGACAAATCCCATCCTCCTCTTTTGGGACCCTTGACAGATGATCAAGTGCCATTCACTGCTTATTATTTTATTGCCAGTTAGTGGAAGGCTTCCCATCTTGCTGAAATTGTTAGGGATCTCTGTGTACTTTCCCCAAAAGCAGGTAAGTCATTGTCCCCTCACCACCCAGTCCCAGCTGCTGTCATGTCTCCCTGCTCCTCTCCATCATTTGAGAGAGAACCTCAACAGGTATTTTGGTACATCCTTCCATCTCCTCTTTGGGAAAGGGACAGGAGCATATAGGGTACGGGGGTGGAGGGGAAACAGCAAGGCACAGCTCAGGGGGGGCTTTGCTGTCTGGGAGCGGTAGGGGACAGTGCGAGGCCGATGAGGGTGGAAGGTAAGGGATGCCCTGTGAGATGGGAGGATGAGGAGGAATAGGCTGATTGTGTCTCAGGAGTGGGGTGGGGCAGGCCTGAGATTATCTGGCAGCCCCAGGCACAGGGGACCCTCCTGGTTACGAAACCTCCTGCACTCCCATGGACACATCTCTCACTGGTGTGAATTGCTTTGAGGGCTGGAAAACTCGTGGTTAGGGTTTGCAGGAGTGCCTGAGCTGCCAGCTTCACCAGCACCTGGGGAGCCTTCCCTGGGCAGCCCCTCGGCCTCCCCGTGCCACGGAGAGCCATGCTGCAGAAAGGGCGGTCGTGAGATGCTGCACGGCTGCCTCCATGGCTACGGACTCCCTGGAGTCTCCCCTCTCTGTGGGGTGACCATGCAGGCAAAGAGGCAGCTGCTAGAGCCCAGGGTGGCCAATGCTGAGAATCTTGGGTTACTTACACCAGCACAAGAGCTGTGTGGTATGCAAGACTACCTGCTTTTAGTCAAACCAAAAGGCTTTCAATCCTTCATACTTGTGAAAAAATAAAATTCAACATGACCCAAGTATAATCCAAAAGCTCGGAAGGCAAATGTCCCCAGATTGCGTTAGTTTTCAAACTGCTGTGGGGTTCAGCTGGGCAGGTGATTTGCCAGCAACGACTTTCCTTCCTAGCCTTAAACCCTGCCGGTCAGTCCCCTCCAGCACGCTTCAGACTCTGCTCTCCAGGCTCTCGCCATATCCCTTTATGTCCAGGTTCCACCCTATTTTTAATCCACTCCCCATCTTCCGGTGTTGTCAATCTCAGACCTTTCCTAAGCCTGGAAGAGGATTGTATATACGTCCTTGTCTCGCTGTGGATATTTTTTACAGTTTCTCTCCCGGTTTTAAGTCACTTGAGCCCTGTTTGCCTTTTGGGTTATAGATACACACAAAACCCAGGCATCCAATCAGAGGTATCCACAGCAACCGCTAAATATTTTTTTCCAGAGGGGACCTTCAAGGCCCGTTGGTGGAGAGGTGAAGTTTTGGCTGTTCTGTGCCAGGGTATGTCACCTTGCACCTATCCAGGGGCCGTTTCAGACGGCTGTTGCACCGCTTCACTCCAAAGTAACTTTACATCCCTTTCAGCCTCCTCAGACATCTGAGCACCATAAGCCAAACCCATTAGCTCCTCATCCTCGGTGTCCTGGGATCATTCAGTGGTGACCAGAGCACCGGCACCCTGCAGCCTCCTCATTGGAGACTCTGCCTCGAGCACCGAGTTTTCACTTTCTCTTTAATCACATCACCAAGTTTTAATGTCCAGCAAGAACTTTGACCCTTATCCAGGGATTAGTTGTCATCCTTAAGAGCTTTCTGTGGCAAGCCTTATAAAAGAACTCCAGCTTTGGAGAATGTGGGCAAATCATGTCCACCGGGTTAATTTTATTAACTGACTACCTTGTTTTTCTGTCCACAGCCCTCGGATATTGTCTCCTCACTCCGGGAGAAGGGCCGTATCCATCAGTTCACTGCTGGGATCCTTGTAACCACCAAGCCACCCTCAGCAAGAAGGGGAAATCTCGGCCTTGGTGAAATTAAGGGAAAAACGTTATGTTCCCTCGTTGGGCTGTTTCGCATCCCGCCCCAGCAAAATTAGGCAGTGATGGAGGGCTGCCAGACAGACCCTGTAAAGAGGCAAAACATTTTAAATAGGGGGTGTAGAGGCAGCTGGGGTTAAGTAGAGGTAGCAAAATCCATGCAGCTGTTTAGCAAGTTGTCTTCATGAAAAGACATGTGGGCATCTGTCTCTTTCCTTGTATCTCTATGACAGCCTATTTCACGTATAATCCTGTCTACTGAGCAGGATTTTAGTAAGGCATAAAAGGGCGTTTTTGTTCTGGCTATTGACTGTTATTTTGCATGTGTCTGCAAGGTACTTGGATACGGGAAAACCGGGAGCACAGTGTTTTTTGCTCTAAGTAATTAGAGGCAGGATTCACAGGTATATTCTGGCTGCTTTCAGCCTTTCCCGTGACAGAAAGCAGCTGCACACCCAGCATTAGCCAATCTGCTAATAGGCTGTGTCACAAGACACAGCATCACCATGTCTCACAAAGCAACTGCATTGTCCTCTCTAAGCTTATTGTGTGAAATATCACGGGAACACCACCAAATCGTGTCCCGCAGACCGTTCCAGACTGAACATCCACAGCCCGGCTCCCTGACCTGGATTGGGGTCCCTGAGGGAGGAGAAGAGGTACCTCGCTTTTGCTATGCTGGGAGCACAGGAGGTCTGTGCGCTTGTTCGGCATCTCCACGCAGACCTGCCTGTATGCATGGACTCCGATGCATCCAGAGGCTCCTCATTCTCTTGTTCAGACAATAAGTGCGTGGAACGTGTTAGTGACAAAAACTGGTCTGTGGGTACCTCTGAACCAGGTCCTTGGCTCTCCCAGCCCAGGCGGCCAGGCAGACCGAGCCCTGCACCAGAAGAGTGGATCCTTTGAATCCAGGGTGCTAGATAGCACTGGATGACTGGTCTCTAACGTGCTGAGGGTGAGGGGGTGTGGGTAAAGATGGAAGGTAGAGTAATGACAGGAAACCTGCTTGGAGGCTACTACAGAGAACGAAGGCAGTTTTGGATAGGATCTTTTAGCCAAGACAAACCAAAACTGCAGCCTCTATCGAAGATTTTTTGCCAAACCCTGTGTTTTGGCTTGGCGTAAAAGAAACTGGCTAACAGTTATGGGGTTGTGCAGTACAGGTGATCCTGTACCTTGGTGCTGTGCCAGAGCTGGGACTCCTGGGTCCTCTTCCCAGCCCTGTGCCTCACTTGCTAATTAGGGAGGTGTCAATCACTACTCTGGTCTCTGCCTCAGTTTCCTCATCTGTTAGTGGTGATAACAGTACTGAGCTACCCTGGGGGATGATCTGCAAGTGAATTAATGGCGAGGAGTTAAAGATGGATTAATTGGTAGCCTCTGTCGGGTGCTCAGAGATTCCACGATAGCAGGCAGCGAGTGGTGAGCTGAAGTTTTTCATGCTGTGCAAAGCACAACTTTTGCTTACATTGCAGCCTGTCTCTGAGTCTCCGCTCCTCTCTGCGTGGCTCCAAAGGAAAGTCACGCCTTGATTAAGACAAGCGCTCATCAGTCACATAATGTTATTTCCAGGTGTGCAGCAGTCTGTGTGGGCAGGATGGAGTAGCTTCCCAGCTGCAACTGTCTTCTCCTGAAGCAATATGTAAAGAGATAATGCAGGAGTAACATCCTCTAGGAGATCCCCACATGTTGCATGTGATGACAGAGAAAAGGGAAAAAACTAGGAGAAAAAGAACAAAGTGGGATGTTGCTTGTAGCATACTAGTGCTGTAGTGTTTTAACCATAAACTGGTAAAAGCTAGGGAGCACAGCTCTGGAGGAGAGAAACCTGGAGAGTGCAAAGCATCACACAAAGTCTGCTGGGAGGGTAAGATCAAGGACTGGAAAGAAATGTCTGCTAAGAGCTGGATTTGGCCTCCACCTCCATAGTATGCACTGTGAGTCTGGGGTATGATAACTGCTTATTAGGTTTCAAGTTTTTTCAGTCTCTGAACCTCTGCCCCTCTGCCAGGGGCATTTCAGAGCTCTTCAGAGAAGTCAGATGCATAGATCTCTGCAGAACACTCAGCGAAGTGCCCTACTTCATCACTTCTTCTGGATCACTAAGATGTAGTCGCCAGATCTGTGATCATCTCTGGAACACAGGCAGAAGATCACCCTTGGTGGATCATTTCACCTCTCTGCACCTCAATTTCCTTCTCTGTGAAACAGGGATGTTAAAACCAACACCCTCCTAAACAGCAGCTTGGTGCCCAGAGGCTGGCAGGGGTCATGGGGCAGGAGCGAGGGGCAGGGGCAGAGCTGGGGGTCCAAGCGTAGGTCTGAGCGAGACCCCAGAGGACCAGGATTCTTCATGGATAGGGGAGTGTGCCTCCAGCGCAGCTGAGTGCAGGTGATGGGAAGAAAGTGGGTGCTGAGTGCTGGCATGTCTGCTCTGCACCCATTCGCACAAACTGTGCTGTGTGTTATGCAGGTCACCTTGGGGGGCTGGGGTTCCCCAGTCCACAGGGGCTGCCCTGCGCCTCAGTTCAGGATGCTCTGCTTGTATAACCCCCTCCCCTGCGCGCAGCAGGTCCCCGAGGCAGCCAGGCACCCACCTCGCCCCCCATCCCCGCAGCTTCTGCCTCCAAAGATGGAGCCTCTTTCCCCTGAGAATGGAGCAATGTGGCAACGCTCTCAGACCTTGGCTCGTAACAGCAGTAACCTCCGAGCTGCTGACTGTTGCTCAGCAATAAACACCACTCGTGCTATTAATAAACATTATCTGTCAGCCTTGGTATTTTTAATGCCGGGACACTGTGCCCTGGCATGCGGAGCCACTCAGAGTCTGAAGGCCGGATTCAGAGACGAGTCTAAACTGGCGTCAGGTGCTGCATCATGCAGCGCTGCAGCCTGCGCCTGTTGCAAGGTGGAAGGTCTCTGCTCTCCTTGGTGTATTAGACAGGATCCAAGTTCCTCCCCACAAGGGATTTCCTCTCCCGCCTGTTGCAATCCCAAGGCACCGAGACTCAGAGACAGGCTCTACCCGCTCTCATAGCCTGGGATAGATCTAACAGGATCTCTGGACCCGTGTGAGTCAGTGAAAATACTTCAGCTTTTTCCCCGTGATGTGCCAGTACGTTTAGCTGAATCAGCAAGGGAACACTGCCTACTTACGCAGTGTCTTTGGACTCACAGTCCTGGTATAGGAGGTTTCAAGCACCAGCTTGAGATGTGCTCCCTTGTGCACAGAGGTCATCAAGAAAGTCCTGATGGGATCGATGCCTCTGAACGGGGTGCCTGGATCCTGCCTGCCATGTGCGACTCCTCTGCTGAAAGCCTGGAAGAGAAATAGGAAGGAAAAGGAAAAGGAAGCGTGTATGGGAGCCCGTCATGTTGTACTGAAGCTTCCGGCTGCTGGGGTGTGAGCCATCCCTGCATCGAGCTGGTGTGTTCTCTGCTGGGGTTAGTCTGTGCCCAGGCAGGGCCAAAGGGGGCTGGTGTGAGGCCGTGAGGGGGTCTGCGTGGGAGAGGGTCCGGGGCAGTGGGAAAGAGCCAGTTTCACCTGCAGCCTCAGCGTTTGGCCCTGGAAGTGCAGCTCGGGTGGCAGGTGGGTGGCTCCTCCCGTGCTCAGGGGCAGGGGGTGGGGCTGCGGGCGCCTGCCAGCGGGGGTGGGGTGCGGGTGATGTCAGAGGGGAGCAGTGCAGCCCCAGCGCTGGCTGCTGCTGGGGTGCACACCGGGCTGCCGGACTGGCTGGGGCTGCACCCCAGGGGTGCTTCGCCCTTCACTGCTGTGAGCATGGCAAGGGCGGCTGAGGAGGGCTTTGGAGGGGCGGGGGGAGGAACGGCCAAGCAAACAGTGAGCTGGCCGAGCAAACAGCGGCCAAAGTGAAACAATCGGGTCCTGTTCTGGTACAGCTCAGCAAATACTGCGTAAAATCTGCTGCTGGCAGTGGTGCTTGCCCTAGTCATCAGGTATAGCACTATCAGAGGGCAGATACAGAGCAACCTAGGGAGGCAGGGAGAGGTTGTGCAAGGGAAAGCTCTGGCAAGCATGACTCAACACTCATTAGCAGTGGCACACCTACGAGAAGCCCATTAAAACTGAAAGGAAGAAGCTCAAGCACCTTATTTCTTCTCTTTGCTGTAAACCATCTCTTTTCCATGTGCACATCTCAGTGTCTGCAGTGATGGCAGCAGAGAGAGAAGCGCTGAGGACTGTAATCGCTGGTTCTTGGAGCTGCACAGCATTTCTGGAGAATTAGTCCCTGGTCTGAAGAGCTTCCAGCATCACTGGAAGCAAGTCATTATAATGGATTGCACGTGGCCAGAGGAAAGGGAGGTGGGAGAAGAAAGTAACAGAGATAATTTCTTACCCCGTCACCTTAATCCCCTTTAAATTCCCCACATGCCTGGCCTCAGGCCCCCCAGCTCTGCCTCTGCCCCTCTCTCCTGCCCCATGGCCCCCGCCAGCCCAGCCCCCAGTGCTCCCTCCAGCCTGATGGGCTTGTCAGTGATGTGATCCAAAGCTCATTTTTCAACCACTGCCTTGGACTCCGGTTTCTTCAGAGCCATCCACCCTGATGTCTGCAACCTCTTATAAAGGCTGAAGCAGCCGAAGGATGGCACTGCCCTTGTGCGCTGTGTACAGCCCTGTGCTGGGCTGTTGTTGCACAGTTGCACAGTTGTAGGTCTGCACAGTTGTAGGTCTGCACAGTTGTAGATCTGCACCTGGGAGATGCCCTCAGCTTTTAGGGTGAAGCTGTGCTCTCTGAACACCATCCACCTGCCAATTTTCCTTTGCCTGCTGGCTGGTTTCTTGGATGTGCCCTTGAAGAAAGCACCAAACTAGAGAGAGAGGGGACTTCTATGTGTCTAGGTATAAATACCTCGACCTGAGGTGTGCAGAGTGGAGACATGAGCAGAAAACATGTCTGCAGCACACCTCCCTGACACTGGTGTCCCTTGCTGTTACATCACTGGGAAAATGGCTTCATTTTTCTGCTCCCATTAAAGACACCAAAATGTAGGCTTATCCTGAAGTGCTTAGTATACAGCTCTAGAACTGGCCTTGGAGTAAAACTCCCTTAAGTCACTTTTCCATTACGATTTTACAAGGAGATAGCTAAATCTAGTCATCCCTTGGGTATGTCTGCATTGCATTCCAGAGGTGGGATCGCAGCTTGGTAAACACACCCTAATGAGCTTGGGTTTTAATCTCAGTTTTAACCTAGTTTTCTGCCTGTTAGCGTGGGTACCAGTAGCAGTGTGTCACTGAGATGTCTGGATTGCAGACCCCTCCTAGGCCAAGCTTGGCTGTCTGCTGCTGCTCATACTCTCCCATTAGTCCCCAGCTAGTTTAAAGCTGGCTCAAAGATGTCTCCCCACGCCGTCCTCATGATTTTGGACTGCTGTTTTGGCACTTTACGTCACTGTCAAACTCCCACCACATCCTCCACTCCAGAGCCACTGTGAGCACTCCCCTTCTGCCCTGCTGCTCCCCATACGTGTCTTTGCTCTTGGGCTTGCTGGTTTGGACCAAGGTGTGCAGCCCTCTTGCAGTTTGGAAGAAGGGATCCCTCTGCAAAGGCAGGGGCTTCGGGAGGTGTGCTGTGTGCTGCAGCGGGGACGGATGGTCCCAGCCCTCTGTGCCGAGGGTGGCTTTGTTGTTCTAGACAATTATCTGCCGCAAAGGAGACAGGTCATCCTGCCCCATCCTTCCTCCCTGTGCCCCTCTCTCCTGCGCTCACGGTGCCCACAGCAAGTCTTTAGGAGGGGTCTTCTCTCTCAGAAACACTGTCATAGGCCCACTGTCTTTTATCTGATTCGGATTAGGTTTCTTTCTGCTTTTCGCTTCCCTCTGTTGACACACAGAAGAGTGATACCCCCACAGGGAAGGGTCCGGACGTGCTCCAAATGATGTCAGCTTTGATTTATTATTGTTTAATATCATGTTGCTTACTGTTGCCATTGCATTGAGTTAGCTCGGTTTGGGAAAGACTGCTCTTCTTTGGACAGGACAGCTGGTCTGAAAATTAATTTTTTCCCTTGCCTACCTAAATATCCAAAGCAGGCTGTTCTGTCATCAGAGCTTTGCTTAGGCAAGATCTTGGGGTAGGGGAGAAGGTGGGGATAAGGGGGAGAGCAAGAGGGGGATGAGGGTGCTCTACCACAGTTGAGGTTTCTCAGTTTGTCTCCTCATCTCCCCTCCGCAGAGCCTCCTTCCACTCCTGCCAGTTTCCCAATGGTCTAATTCAGAGTTGCGTCTGGGACGGGGCCAGTGCCAGACACTGCAGGGAAGAGGAGCAGGAAATGCAGCTGCAGGTAATTACGAAACAACCTGCTCAGATGTGTTGTTTTGTCTTAATTCCTGTCAGTCAGGGCTGGCTTGTATCCTGGAGCAAGAGGGCTTAGATCTCTTACGTTTTTATTCTATCTCGTGTAGCTCTGGATGTTCTTTTTTATCCATTGAAACATCTGACGCTTTCGTGCTTCCTGCAAAGCTCTTGGCCTCCCTGATGACAATGATTTCCATCTGTGCTCTCCCTCAGATCATTTCCAGGCTCCTTTTGGTGAGCGTGTGGGTTTGTGGGGATCTGAGCTCCTGTTTTGTGAATGAGCTCAAGGGCTTGCTGGGAAGACTGCTTGAGCTCTTGCTGCCTCACAAGCTCCACAAAGCTCGGCGCCCTGTCCTGCAATTGGCAGGACTGTGTGGGTCCTGGTCAGTGTAGATGGGTCCTGACCAGTGTAGATGGGTCCTGTTGTGTTTCTTGCCAGGGTCACGAGCCAAGCTGTTGGGCTGTTCAGAGCAGGGAGAAGAAGACTCCACGCAGGAGGAGAGGAAGGGAAGATGCCCAGAACCCACATGCTCAAGCCAGCTCCAGTTTCAGTCCTAGCAGGGACGCTACCTGACACACACTTTACTTCTTGTATGTCCACCGAGCAGAGGAAGAACGCTACATTTGTTGCCACTACTACTTTTAGTATGCAGCTCTCATAGACCTATATCGTCTCAAAATGTTCACTTATTTTGTTTGGCCTGAATCCTAGAGGACATAACTGTGGGTTTCCGAATATTTAAGGCCAATGTGTTATTTATAAGCCATGTCGGAAACATCCCGAGCATGTGGATTTTTAGTGAGGAGAGTCTGGGTTTGGTATGTCTGTGCACCTCGGGTTTGCCATTCTGCAATGCTGTCTGTGGTGAGCAATGTCTGTAGCTGTGCTAGTCTCATGACATTCTCTTCTTAATGTCTTCAAATCTACTGGCAAACAGCAATGAATTAATAAGGTGGCTAGTGAAGGACTGAGGGAGACCTTGTGTGCTTTTGGATCCCTTGCAGCACCCCCGTTTAAACTCCTGGCAGCTGTCACACCCCTCTCTACTGTCCTTTGGCTCCCTAACAGAGCCTTCTGAGATGGCGACCACCATCCTCGGCGTAGCACCCCAACCTGCAACCACCTCCCCAGGGAGGAGCAGGAGACAGAGAACTGAGCCTCCTCCTCTCAGTACTGCTCCATCCACCCATCCCTCATGGTGTTTAGACAGAGCTCATCTCCATGCTGGCTCACCACAGTGTCCTTCCTCAGCAGCTTTTCCTCTGAGATACATGATCCCTGCAGCGCAACTGCCCGGCAATTAACCGAGAGCCAGAGCAGCTCCTGGGGCCCACGTTTTCCTTCTCCTGCAGGAACAATTAGGCTGCTCTGAGGCTGTCTTCGGTAGGCTGATGTTATCTCTGCCATGACGCAGGCGAGCAGCCCTTGTAATAACCATGCCAGGGTCACTCTCTCCTCACTGCCTGTGTGCTTCTACCTGCAAGATAGGCTGAGCTCCAGGACTCTTCCAGCTATCTTCAGCCAATGGGCAAAGCCTTTCCTTTAGCAGCACCAAAGCTTGAGAAAGCCTCTCTGCTCTATGCTTGAGGCAAGCCCACAAGGCTTTTCGCAGGGCAGATGCATCCTGGAGCTCCTGTGAAAGCCATGCTTTGCTTGGCGTGTTGAGGCCAAGGAGCTGCTCTGAGTGGGGACTGGTTCTCCAGGGGAGAGCCTTGGCTTTCTGACCAAACCACAGAAGGTCTGAGATTTTGCTGCCCGCTAATTGAGACAAGATAAAAGTTTGTGTCAGGGACGCCTGCTCCTGCTGGCACCGTCATATCCAGCAGGCCTGCTCTGCTCGGGTGTTAATTGTGTCTAGAAGTGCTCCCAGCCACCCGTGTCACTGCCCAGGGAAAGGCAATCTCTACCCTGGAAAGCTTTTACCTAATTAGACAAGACAGATAGGGAGGGAGACAGAAAGAAGGAAGGAAGTGGCAAAATGGCTTGCCCAGGGCCACGTGTCAGGTGAGTCGCAGCAGCAGGATGTGAAGTCACGTCTCATGGCGCTGGTGCTACGGGTACACATTGCCTCCATGGCAGGGCTCCGGCACAGCGTGGTACTGGACCTGTCCCGGGGCCAGGCACCCTCCAGCCCAGGGGGTGCTTTCCTCTCCTGGCACAGACCATAGCTTGGCAGGGAAAGTCTGGCCTGGCTGGGGGTGCAGGTGGGAGGACGGGGAGGCGAGCACTGGCCAGCCGGCAGTCCCCAAGAGCAGACAGAGGGTTTGGGGCACTGTCTGCAGTGGGTGGTGACAGCCAGGCGAATGAGCGGTATGTGGTCCTGGAACCAGGGGCAGGCAGGTGTCGTGGCTGATGCCAGTGATAAACATGCGCAGCCATGGGAGTGATGCAGTGTGCCATTCCCATGTACCTGCGGGTGGGTTCCCCTTGCCCAGAGACACTGTGGCATCAACCACTAAGCCCGGGGCCACCTCTCTGAGGATGTATTGACTGATGCTGCATCAGTCACTGGAGACAGAAGACAGAAGACCGGTGAGGCTCCGCACAGGGCAGCGGTCCCATTGTACTCTGTCCCTGACTAATGTGGAATTTGCCATGGGACAAGGGGGCTGGACTGGCACCAAAACCACCCCCCTGATACCCGCCTTGCCTTGAGCGCGGCTCCAAAGTAAAATTAAACCAGACATACCACCTACGCTTCTCTGTATGCTGCGGGACACATCCTTCCAGGTCAGCGAGACCCCTCAGCCCTGCCCTGATCTCACACTGACCAAGGCTCTACCCTGTATCGTCCAGTTTTGCTGCAGAGCTGAAAGGTTTGAGTGACAGGACATGCAAAGAGACCAGTCCAGGCAAAGAGACCAGTCCAGGCTAGGGCCCTTCTTGCTGAGCTGTTTTATTCTGCTACCCATGATTATTTGGGGTACATCAAGACCTTTAGTTATACATCCTGGCAGAACACTTTCTATCTTATGGTGATTGCAAGTTCTTTAAACAGCAAGCCAAGGTCTTTCGAAGAAGGGGAAGGGCAGGGGTGAAAGAAAATGACCCTGAACTGTGAGACACTGAGTGGAAGAAAGATCCTTATTTCAGCTGTTTCAGCAGAGTTTCCTCTAGATACCAACAACTATTTGGGAACTGCTTGCAGCTCCTCAGAGCCCTGAAGCGCATGAATGGGAGAAGAGGTAAGTTAGGAACCATGTGCTTCCAGTAAGCTGGGAGGACCATGCCTACTGGGCTTCAGGTTCAGCCTGGTCTGCAAGCCATTTCAGTGCATGCATGCTCACATGTTATTGCCCACAGGATTACATTAGTAGGACTGGTTTTGCCCCATTTGGCTATTTCTGATGTTGGGGATCACCTGGCATTTTGCTCACAGGCTTTATTCGTTGAGGAAAGTCAGCTGGGGCAAGCAATGAGGTGTTTCACCTTTCTCCCTGATTAGATGAGCCAGTCCCATACAATTAAGCAGCTTAGCTCAAGGCAACAGAAGCCATTATCGCCGGGCTCCTCTGCTCTGCTTGAACTCTGTTATCCATGCTAAAAATGTCAGAGAAAGAAAACATTTCCTTCTCTCCCTGGCGTCTCCCTGGCGCTGGCTGAGTGGCAGGTGCATATCTGAGATACCTGTATGTGCATCTATCTGATCACCCTCTCTCCCCACTTCAGGCTGTCTAATTTGAGGTGGCGTGGGAGTCGGTCTCATGAGAGAGCAAGAACACCTGGCCAGGTGTGACTCTCAAACCTCCTTGGGGAAAACCTCTTTGGTTTGGCAACCTTCCTACCTCTCAGGGAGAGAGCTCATCTTAGCTGCTGAGGGCATTATGCAAAACTCTCCACCTGCCCCTTAGGAAACAACAAGGGTTGAGGAGAAGCCCTCCTCTAAGTGCTTCTGTGCTTCTCCATCCTTGTCCACCACACCTGTGTTGGGCCTGTACCAGAGGAGAGGGGATGCCTGGGGAAGGCATGTAAAACACCCCACTTCTGGGGTAATCCTATGACTTTTTATCTGAGCCTGAGCTTGGCATGTACTACGGGTTTGGGAGGGGTTTTGCAGATAGGCATAAATGGTGCAAAGATTATTCTCTTCTGGTTACGAATGTTCATGCTGCAGTCCCACTCCCCCTTATCTGGGCAAAAATGTGTAACATTCAAAGAAAAACACAAACAAACACAAGCATACATGTATGTACATACATATATACATGTGCAATGCACAGAACTGATCCCTGTACATAGCCCCAAACGTCACTGATGCTTGAGAGCAGGGTGTATTCATTCCTGTCCAAAACCACAGACCGTCTCTTCCTTCACAGCTGGTCCCTGTTGATTTCCTACCTATTTACCCCGATGTCACTAAGCATTGCTCTGTTACTCGGACGCGTTTCCTGGTCATAACTCACTGTGGGTTTTCACATTCAGGTGCTATTATCACCCATTCATTTATTAATAAAGACAATTAAAGGCCTGTTTTTAGAAAGAAACCTCTTTCCAGTGAAGATGCCTCTAATCCATCTTGCCAGTTAGAAAGTCCTCAGTTCTGTTGGCACGATAGCCGTGTTATGGCCCAGTGGTTGCTTCCAGCCAAATAGCCTAAGAAGGTGTTCCAAGCTCTCCAGGTAGCTCTGAAAGGGATGTGGAGCACTTCCATAGCACTTCAGACACCACTTTTGCTACTGGCTGTGAAGTGGCCCTGCAGGAGATGTTGGTGTATATCATAGCAGCTGGAACATGTGCTGCTTAGGACAGGACAGCAGAGCTGGGGAGTCAGGGCATGGAGGGCAGAGTCTGAACCCAGGTGAGAAAGAGTAGGGAGATCTGTGGAGGTAAACTAATCCAGCTTGTACTGGATGCTGAAGCACATAATCTCTAACAACACAGACTACTGTGGACATAATTGAACTGTGCAGAGAGACCTCTCTCTTTCTTTTAGGAGATACAAGTCTCATACTATCACCCTAACTGGGAGAAGATCAAAATGAACTGGTTTGGCTCCAAGGTGGGCAGCCACGAAGGATTAGGTAGTAATATGAGCTTTTATCCTTATGAAACACCTCTGATTAGAATTTAAGATCTCATACCCTTTCCTTGAAGAGATTGCATGGGGTTTAAGAGCGAAGCTGCAGAAATGAGCAATAGAATTTGCTGCCAAATGGGGAAAGCTCCTCTGTGCAGGGAGGAGAGCTTTCTGGTGGGCTAGATAACCTTCTGCAGGAGCAAAGGACCATTGCAAGCCTTCCCACCTTCTGTCTTACATGTGAGAGCACCTCTTCAAAGATTCTTTCTCTGGCTATGATACCCGGTGAGCAAAATAAACCACTTGCATTACCTGTGTACTTCTGCTTGTGGGAGAGGAATGAGGAAAGAAGGAGTCCCATAGGGCAGATGTTAGTCAGACTGCCTCAGGTGCTACTGGGACGTCTTCAGATACCACCGCGATACGTTCATGTAAGGAAGGGAGCAACTCCGAGGTTGCATTACTGTGGACTGGGGGCCATGGCTGCTGGCATGGAGTCTGACATTTGGGTAAGAATCAGCAAAGCGTCAGAAGTGGGAGAAATGACTGGTCCTATAAAAATGACACATGGACGGGGGTAGAGAAAGGAGGGCCTCTTCTTGTGAAGTGGTGTCAGGGGAGGGCTTCATTTTTCACTTTAGCAGGTGGTACGTCACCCTTGCACGGGCAATGATGGACTCATTTCTGAAGCTGCTCATCCCCGTGTTCCTGCAGACACAAATATTCCCCCCAATGCTTTTACAACACAGAGAGGAAAGTGACTTCATGGCATTCCTTTTCTGACTGTTTCTCTGCCATGAGCTTTCTAAACATAGATCTAAAAATCAGAAAGCACCAGGAGAATTACGGGTTTCTACACCCTATTGTGCCTTATAATAATTATAATTATTGTAAATACGGCCCAGACACTGTAATTTTCTGCTCTCCATTGGGTCTTTCTTTTTCATTTTCTTCTTCTTTTTATGACTGTTTTCTAAGAAAGTTTTCATATGTCACCTTATAGATGGGAAATGGCAGAGTCAGCTCTTAAAATAAAAGGAGAGGAGTGGCTTGGGGGGGGATGGAGAAAGGGATGAGAAGGGAGTGAGGAGAGAGAAATGCCGTATAGTCTGTGGTGAGGGCACCAGTGGGGACAATCAGGAGACCCAGTGCTGTACCTAATCTAATGCCGACCTGCTGTGTGATTATAGGCTCCATCTTTGTACCTATTTTTGGTTGTGGCGGCCTTCTCTTATCTCTTTCTTATCTCTTATCTCATTGCTTGGCTCAGCAACTATCTGATCTTAAGTTCAGAGGTGCTGAGCACTTCTCACATGCAATGTCTGGTTGAAGTTATTGTAAGAAGGTACGGTATAGATATTTGAATAGGTGGAGTTTTTGCAGCATTGTTCAGGTACAGTCAGGAAAACCTGGTTTACACTATGGATAGATGTACACTATGGTATAGACTCTGGTCCTATGCCCTATAAGTGTCCAGAGCAGAGATGTGGCTGAGATGTGTCTTCCTGCCCAGGCAACTTGGTCTTATTCCTGTGGACAATAAGGCATGGGGTAGAGTGGAGAGAGACTGAGAATCAAGTATATCCAGGTTTTGTCCCACCAGGAAATCAGAATGTGGCCAGGATCTGGACTTAGACAGGTAAAGTGGAAAATACTCCTACGCCTCAGAGAACAGACACAGCTAATGCCATCTGGAGCTTTGTGCAGGAGTGGTGAGGAAAGGAAAGATGCAGTAAACAGCATCAGGGGAAACAAAAGACAAAATATCCAGATACCCTGAAGTCAGGCAAGAGAGTTTACATTGTATTCAGATTGAACTTAAAGAAAGAATTAGAACTAAAATGGAAAAAGGTAGGATAAGGATGGATAAGTCCTGGTAAAAGACGTGGGGGATATAGTGTGATGGATAGTAGAAAAATAGCAAAAATATCTATGTGATGTGGAGAATAGGAAAGCAGAAGACGGGCAAAGGAGAAGTCACCTGGAATGAGAATCACTATTTTTAAATAAGGAACTGAGTTGAAACATCATCACCAGAAACCCAGTAGAGATTCAGATTGTACTGCAATGAATTTATCCAACTTTTGCCCAAACAGGATAGTTGAGTAGTCTCTCACTGAGAACTTGGGCTTCTTCCTCTCCTTGAGAGTCTTCCCTGGAGACTTCCAAAGCAAACCAAAGAGCAGAGAGCTGCTTGCTACCACACGACCAGGGGAACCTTGGTTTTATATAATTTTAAAGCAAATGGAGGAGTCTTTCTGGGTGACTTTCTACAAAGAGTGTAGGGTTTACAGTGTGGGCTAGGGGCTTCAGAGATGTAGGTATTATTCTGCCAATGAAGAGAGAAGTAGTTTAGGGATTGCAGCTGGTGACGGGACTCAGGATTTTGGCTTCTAGTTCCAGGCTTGGGAAGTGACTGACTGTAGTCTGGAAGTGAAAAGTGGGTTAGTGGAGTTTAATTCCTGCCTTTCCCACTGTCCTACAGCAACCTACTGAACCACTCTCTTAGTACAGCAACACCAGTTGCCTCACAGAGGGTTTCCCTGATGCTGAAGTCGCTGTTTGCAAAGTGCCCAGAAATCTGCTGGTGAAAGGTGATTTGGAGGAACAATGACTATCCCTTTACCTTATCGGGCAAGAACTTCTTACAAGAAGGTTTGTGTATTTGCCTCCGGCCATCCATAAATACACTGCTATTGCAGGCAATGCAATAGGCTGAGCAAGCCCTGTGCATTATAAGGAACAGTTGCCGTAGTATTTGGAAATAAGTCAAATCCTCTGCTATCTGCATTTCTTACAAATACCACAGATTCCTTATGTTTGTGCCTCCACCATTCCAAGCTGTTGCTTTGACTTGCTAATAGGTCTCTGTTGTAAAAAAAACATGTGTGCTTCTTTTTTTTATGGGACTAACACTCAGATGTTACTTTGTGCCCAGCAAGACAGCAAGAACATGGAGTTTGCTGGATTCCAGAAGAACAGGTCCACAGGGCTCCTGGAGGGAAAACTGCCAGCCAGGTATTTATGAAAAGGAGGCGATCTAGTTGGATTCAAAAATGTACTACAAGCTAGATGCTTATCTGGTGTCAATTGACAGTTTCATTGAATTAATTGGAGCTATGCTGACTTATAACTACTGAGGATTTGGCCAAGTCTATATAAACAACTCTAATTAAGCCCCTTTCAAGACAGCAAGAATTAGTACCAAGAGATAAATCTCGATGAGCTATAGGTCTTTGCCAGTTGTCTTCCAAACTCTGCTCCTTCTTGTCACCGTAAAGAGCATATGGAGCTTTCGTGATCAAGGTCCAGCCAGATCACTTTCCACCTCTCTCAGCTTTGCTGATGCAACTTCTCCAGCCTGTGCAGAGTCACTGATCAAAATTAAAAACAAACCAAACCTAGAGATGAGCAGCCCCACAAGCAACTGCATCAGGTGGGAGCCAATGTATGCAGCTAGGTTCATGCGGCAAATTCTAGCTTGACCCATGGAGAAATATATAGCAATGGAGCAGGATCACCAAGACTTGCACTCTCAAGTTGAGGTTGGCTGACTTCCCAAGAGATACGCTTTATCTTGCTGAGCAATCACCAAGACTTGAGGAAGAGAGGACTGGCAGAAAAGTCATGGCTGGTACTGAGCAGGCATTAAGCAGGAAGCTGGATGGAAAGGGCCCGAGGATCCCTGTGGGAATGCATAGGTAAGGATTTAGTCACTCAGACAGCAACCGTTGTTTGTGGGCTCACATCACCTTCCCTGCAGACCTGCTCGTGGTGTAGGAGCAACACTCAGTGGCTGTTTCCCCAGCAGTGGGTAGAGGGTGGCCGATATGTTACTCACTGCACTTCATTGCAAGATTGCCAGAGGGCTGTGCGGCACCTGCTGTTCTTCTCCAGGCCCTGGGTATTGGTTTTGCAGGACTCAACATGGACCCTGGGCTCCAGGGCTGCATATGTTGCTTAGAGGACTCAAAAAGGGGAGAACGTGAGGATTTCCAGAGTAGGCAGCTGGCAGTTTAATTTCAGCATGGGTAGGTACAAGGTAATCCAACATGAAAGATCAATTTAAACTACTTATGTAACATGACAGGCCCTAAATTAATTATTTCTCACTCAGGAAAACATCAAGGTCCTTTTCAGGCTCCTCGAGCAATAGTGATCACAATAGCTAGTGAGCACTGAAAAGGTTTTGTTGTAATACCTTCCTATGAATCGAAATTATGTCTACATTTGAAACGATGTGTTCAGATTTTGTCACTTTTCTGAAAGACATATCAGGAATATAAGGTATCTAAAGACAGATGATGCAAATTATTAGAAGACCTAGAAGGATTTCACAAAGAAAAGATTAGGACCATTAATTTAATGAGAGGGATGTGACATGGGAATGAAAAGAAAAATGGCAGGGACAAGGCACATGAGATCCTGCTATTTATCCTTTATTGAAATACCAGAATGAGAAAGAAAAAGCTCATGACTTAAAATACGGCACCTGAAATACTAATAAAGGAACACAGTATGTTATGCAATATGTAACCTGTGGAATTCACTGTTTGAAAATACGACCGGGGCCAAGAGCTTGGGAAGGCATTACTCTCACATTTTCCATACAGGAGCAATAAAAATATCATCCACCCCTACACCAGCAGGGATAAAAACCTACACAGGATATAAATCTTCATCCTGCACGACAATAATTGCTGGGAGATAGATGAGGAAGCCTATTGCATAACTGTCCACTGCGAGGGTTTTACTACCTCCCATGAAGCATGTGGTGCTGGCTGCTAATGGCGATGGGCTGCTGGGAGGGACACTGCCATTTTCCCTTGCCATCCCTCCTCTCTTCACCCATATCCTTTCATCTGGAGCAGGTCCTTTAGCTGTGCCGGGGACCTCTGCAGCAGTGAATGGGACAGACCACCCTCCTCAATGCTCTCAGCAGCGAGGGCTGTATTTGGCGTGTGTGGCATTGTTCTGGTGAGCTGGCTGAAATGAGACGTGCCTCTCGCCTTCGGAAATGTGAAAGCTGGTAGTCATTCACCCGGCTCCCTGCAGGAGCAAACTCCAGGGGTAGGGGTCAGCAGCATGGAAGACACCCGTCTGCTGCAGTCATCGCCGTTCCCCTCGAGACAGAGATTTTCAGGTGAATCACTGCTGCTGTGAGCGGTGGCGATCAGAAAGCATGAAGCAGTTCCCTTAGGGAGCCAGTGCCCAGACCGTGAATTGGTTTGGAGAGAAGGGCTGAAAGTCTGGATTTGGCCCAAAATTTGGTACGGAGCTGGTGCAGAGAACCAAAGGGTCTGGTGTTTGAAGTCGGTGCCCAACCTGGAGTTAAGAGGAATAAATTCAGGGGTGGTCGTCTCTGGAAAGGCTGCATCAAAATGTGAACCCAACGGGAAAAAGGTGGTGTCTCCTTGCCAAAAGATGCTTTATTACTATTCATCTGCAGTATGGTTAGGTGCCAGCCAAGAATGGGACTCTGCTGCTTGAGGCAATGCTCATACAGAGCAGCAGATATGAATCTAACAGATGTGGCTATTTCAATGTCTAGAAGCGATGAGGAGCCAGGGGAACACCAACGCCGTGGGTTGTCCTAACATGCTGAAAAACGCAGACGATGATGTAAGTTCTTCCTAGCCCTCGCTTGCTGATTTTCAGGGCGAGACCCTCAACTTTTCCATAGGAAGAGAAATTCTGAAAGGTATTTGCAAGCCAAATCAATTATTTTTGGAATTTTCTTACAAAATGGATTCTCATAGAGTTTCCAGTTTGGGATTTTGAGTTTTGCATTTATTTCATTCACATTCTGGAATTTCAAAGCATCAGTTAGAAATCCTAATTCATGTCCTTTTCATGTTTTACAACGATTACCGACTGTCTTCGGATAACGTGTTAATGCACAATATGGCAGAGATTTGAAGCCTTCCATTCTTTTATTTTTAAACACAATTAAGGGCAGCTGTTATATAGTACAAATTAAAAAAATCTTATCTTTCTCTACAGATCAAAGTGACTTTTGTTTGTTTTGTAACGAAACAGTCTGACAAAAAGTCAAACACAAAAAGTGTCAAACTGCTTCATTACAAAACAAACAGGAGACACTTTGATCTGTGAAAAAAGATAAGGTGTTTTAATTAGTACTAAATAACAGCTGTCCATTTCTGATTTAAGAAAGGAAATAAACCTCCAATATTTCAAGTCTTTCATATGGTGATGCGCATGCTGAGGAGCTCTCATAAAGTTAAAAAGCATTACAATTAAAATTGGGATAAAATTTTGAAATTTATAAATTTATGAAAATGTATTTCTCAACCCAGAACAAAGAAGATGCCCATACTGACATATTTTGCCAAGGGAAATTTCCATTGACATCAATATCTGGTTATTAAAAACAATGCATTTAATCAAAACGTCTTTTAGGACAAAAAGCTGTGTTTAAAAACATTCCAGCCTGCTCTGCCCGCAGACGCTGGTTTCAGCTGTGGCCCTGCTGGGTGGGGTATGGAGGTAAATAACAATATAATGTAGGAACAGCTTCACCAACATGTTGCTGGCATGTCTGCAGCCGGTGCAATGCAGATGCAGCGCTCCAAGCACATATCACCTGGTTAAGTCATTCTGGACTTAGGGCTGGGCTGTTGACACCTCTCTTCACTGCACTATGAAGCCACATGCGTTCATGGAGGTGTTGGGGGGAAGGCAGGTGAGCTCGGGTAGCGCTGGCTGTTGTGAGGTAGCGACTGATCCCAGCCTTCTCTGCAAGGAATGAGGTGCCCTCTCGGTGCGGTCCGGCTGAGCTTTTCCACATTCCTGGGCCAGGGCAAGTGTTTTGAAGCTGGCTGTGTCAAATATTGCCAAGGGCAATGCAAGTCTGCTCTTAGAAAAACAAGTTATCTATTAGTAAGTATTTCCACTGATTCTCCCCGGGTCTGTGTGTTGTGCAAACCCGGTGAAGGGAGCTGTCCCAGGGAGCTACGCTAGCAGAGGGAGCATAAACTGCAGGAGGGCCCCATTCCTGCTAATGAGGCCAGGGTGATGGATGACCAGGCGGTGGGCGAGCATGTCAGAGGGTCAATCAACGGTCTGAGCTGTGGGGTTCGTTTTGTTCTTCCCTTCCACCTTGCTGTTAACAGCCAGTGAATTTCCTACAGGAACCCCATGGAAAGGGTCCTCAGAGCAGCGTCCTATGATCTCAGGGGCAAGCAAACATCAGTCTCAGTCCAATTCTTGGACATCAACTCTGCCCCTTGTTCCCGGATCATTGAGAGCTGCTGGGCTATGCTGCTTGCTTTTCACGGCCTCCTGTTTATCTCACCTTTGGTCCTGCTCTGTGTTTACAGTTAAGCTGTTCATTCAAGTGCCATATAGTTTGTCAGGATTTGCTGAGGGAGCAAAGGTCTTCAAGCAGAAGACGAGAGCAGAGGAAAAACAGCCTCTGGCTACCGCACTTGTCTATGGCTTGCTTCAGAGAGGTTGCTCAAGATGGGCTGGCAGCTAATATGTACAAAAAAAGATAGCAGTAGCAGTATGTCGGCAAAATTTGGAGGCCTCTGAGACTCCCCTTTGTTGTAATTTTTGGTTGATTTCTCAGTGCCTTTATGATGATGATGATGCAGTCATTGCTGATTTTACTTCTAGTATTTTATCAGGAATGTTTTTTTCGATTGCACTAAATTCTGAAATATAGATGGTGTGACTGCTTCTGCTGCCTCACCCCAGCCCTTCACATTTACAGTCTCTCATATTTGTGTTATAGCTGTGGTAGATAAAAGAATATGAATAAATAAAGTGTCATGGGGAGAAAGTATGCCTTTTACTTGGACCAAATCTCACAGTTAGGAAAAAAGACAAGTTTTCAGGCACCTAAAGGCAGGTTTCCCCTCACTCACTCATATCCTACAGTAATATAAGACATCAAGATTTAGCATTTTAGTTCTTCAAAGAAGAAAACCTTGGCAGGCTGGGCCTTTTTGACAGGGTCCTTGATATCTATGCGAGGTAGGCACAGGCCTCCAGCACTGCAAGAATCCCTCAGTCATTACTGTGACTGAAATACCATGAAATTATTTGGGATGCAAGAAATTCAAGGCTGTGAGTGAAAGGCAATAACCTGTTGCTTAAGAGGTAAACAGAATTGGGAGCTGCTGGAGGAGAATGCTAACTTAGGCAGGGACTAAGAAGACCCATCCGCATACTAAAGGAGAGCAAAAATATTGTGTGAAGGTGGAAAACAGGTGATTGTTTATACAGTTTCAAAGGAACTCTTGAAATAATATTTACAAAGGGTCAGGAGAGGAAAATCCAGCTATTTATCCAGGAAACCATACTGAATAAAACTGGAAACAGCAACAATGCCAGGGGTTAAGACCAGGCATGGGCATCATGTTTCAACCACTTCCCTCAGGCTGGCGGTGACATTAGGGAAGGGTGGCTGCACAGGTGGCTCGGGCCTCAGGTTGTGACTCCTGTGGCAAGAGCAGGTCTGAAGAAGCAAGCTCCTATGCAGGTTAAGAGCTAGTCCCCTTGGTAGGCAGTGTGATGTAAACCTGGAGGATTAGAGCTAAGAGGCTGAGGTGAGAAGGTGGCTGGAGGAATCGAAGCAATAAACACGCTGGAGGTGGAATTACACATTTTGCTGTATTTTCCAGCTTGGAGTCTGAGGAATCATAGCGGGCGTTGCAGGACTGGCCCTAAGTGAAAGATATCCCTGTCCAGAAGGACCACCTCCATCCCATGTACACCAAGGAGTACCTACCACAGGGACTGTACTCCCCACATCCCTCCTGGCCAGGTCTGTCATATCGGTGACCCAAGGATTCCCTCATTTCTCATAGCCCATATTTATGTCCCGAAATCACAGCCCCTTTCCCTGCTAACCACTCCCTTCCCCAGTTCACCAGGGAAGGTCAATCACCTCTCCAAGCATTAATCAGCTTCCTTGGCAGCCTTCCCTGGGGAGGGGACCCAGTATCCTTACGCCGCCCACGTGCTCCGTGGCCATGCCAGTGCTGCATAGGCAGCGAGTGGCATCTCCTGAGGCTGCCCCTGAGCCGCCCCTTCGGTGGTAAGCTGCATGACATTTCCACAAAGACCCTTCTTTGCTTTTCCCCTTGAGACAGTCCCAAAGATGAAATAATCCAGCACACACAACACCATGTTGTGGTGGAGTAGGTACTGCTGGGGTTGTGGGGAGGGAGAGGGATTGCTCTCACAAAGGTCACTTCAGCCAGTTTTCCTATCTGCTTACTATGGGTAGAAACCCTTCCTTTTCCAAGCATGCGCCGAGAGGTGAGCCAGGCCTGGTGAGCCAGCCATCACCAATGCCTGTGAGGGGTCCGTGGCAGCGTGCCACATATCTCAGATTGGCAGTACGATTACATGCATGTGCAAGCCCTGCCCTCAAATCCCAAAGAAACCCTTTGGCCCCATGCTCTGGAAACAGCACAGCACCAGGCACGCCCTACGCCTTTCCTCCAGGACGCTAAGCTGCCTGCCCCTGTGGAGCCATGTCTCTGGGGATGTCCTCATTCTCCATGTTGTGGCCAAGGAGCGAGAAGACCACAGTCATCTCTGCTCTGAGCTCAGCCTTGGCTCGTGACTTGTGGCCTTGGAGGGTGCACACATATCACATAACCACACGAGGACTATGGCCTGGTCCTATGCCCCAACATGGAGGGCTGCATCCCATGTTGCTCTGTTTCGTACGTCTGGTGGGGGATCTGCACATGTTCTGGTAGTTGGGTCTCCAAATGGGTGCATCAGCCCTCGGTGGGAGAGGAGCAAAAGTTTTCAGGGGTCATGACCTCCTCCAGGGCACACCAGGAAATTTGGGGACAGGACATGTCACACCCTTTTCTTTCTTAACACAAGGTCGCCTCTAGACGAGATTATGGGCCTTTGGCCTGAGTAGAACTTCCCACCTACTGGTTCCCCAACTTAATTGAGAATTAGTTTTCAGTCACTTCCCCTCAGCAGCCACTCTGAGAAGCTCTGGTCCATGAAAACAAAGCGCTTGCCTTGGCCTCATGCTAGAGCTGAACATGCCAAGCAGATAGCCAGTCGGCCGTTTCTTCCCATCAGTCCAGTGGGGGATCGCAGGATGCTTTGATCATGTCCTCTGAGTGAGGACAGCTGGGCTGTAAATCAGGGTCCCTGCTGCTCTGAACTCTTTCCTTCACCCGGCACCATAGAGAGAAGAGACATGTTTTTCCTCTCCACGCAGGGGTGAGCCAGGGTGAAACCTAGACCTGGCAACTGGGCCAATAGACTTCTCTATGCCATTCACTTGTTGCTTTTGCAGGAATTTTCCACCTTAAAAACCCATCTCTCTTCTCCTTTTCCAGGCAAATAATATAGGCAAGAGGTCAGCTTCTTTCCTGTGTAAAGAACATTACACTTAGATGATAAGCTGAAAAAGTGCCAAATTTCTTTTTATAGCTTCTTTATTGCTCCCTGTCTGTGTATATAGAATGAGGAGAGCTGTGATTCACATGGTAGCTTTAAGGCTGCTCTGTGAAGGAGTCCGGGAATTGCAGAATAGACCGAGATCATTTTAAGGCAAACAGGTAATAAAAAAATAAACAAACAATGGGTAGCTACTGAAGCATGCGTGCTGCCTCTTCCATCTTAAAAGGCACGAAGACAATGCACGTGAGGGCAAGGACAGCGAATTAGGAGGGAAATTTGAAGGAGGCTCAATACTGCTTCTGATGGTTACCCGACCTCTAGCCAAGACTCCACTTCTGCAATCACTTTTCCAGTGAGCTCACGACCTCTGTTAAACATGCCATGACCCTGGAGGGGTTGTGTTCAGTAACTGGGCTCTGAAACAGCCTTCTACTCCAGGCAAATACCCGTCCGCTTTTAAGATGGAATTCAATATATTTGTGAAATGTAGCGCCTGCGAGAAATGAGGACCAGGCTGGGTGAGCCTGGAGCCCGTACAATCTCACATTCCTCAGCTGGAGACAGGTAGGGGATGTGTACAATTCTTGTATAAATCAGGACTACAGTCTGTTATGCTGGACTTTTCTCTCCCCCTCTCTGGCTGTCACCCTGTATCACCCTCCTCATTTGAAGTTCCCAGGTCTCTCTTTTCAGTTCCAGAGGGGTTTTGTCTGGCAGACAAAACATTAATTAGAGGCTGTGTTGATACTATCACACTCATTTTGTGTCCTTGCAGATGCCAAGCGAGTGAAACAACCTCCCTGGCTGTTCAGTACCCAGAGGGCTGCCGATCCCCTCTCCACATTCCACCTGGTGCAGGAAAACACCAGGGCATTAGAAAGACACCCATAACCTTTGTATGCATTTGTGTCATTGCTTCTACAAGCACCATGCTCCACAAGTTCTCTACTCGGGTGTGCAGGCTATGCATTTGTATCCAGGCCCAGAGAAGCTCAGGATTCAGGCTAGGAAGATAGGGCTTCCCTGGGGGCTGTGGAGGGACTTTTCATCTCTTGCACCATGCTTTCTGGCATCAGCGTTAAATCCTGATGGCAGCCCTCAAGCAAATGAGGATGGCTTTTGGACCAGAGTAATTTCATTTACCACCATGTATTTGACAGCAGGCTAAATGGCTCATTGCTTTGCTCATGGTGCTGCCTCTGCAGTGCGTTCATCTGCTGACCCTGGTGAGTGGAGGCTAAAGTTGCCACGAAATCTACCTACCTTTCTTTGGGCCTCACTCCCAAGATCAGTGACAGACAAGGGAAGGACCAGGTCTAGCGAGCACTTGGCATTGAGGCTTGCTTGACCCTCTGGGTTTCCAAGGGCTGCACATATGCGTTCAGATTTCTTCTTCTTGGGACCTGCCTTACTGAAAGCTGGGTAAAGGGGGCAATTCTCTGGGTCCTTCCTGCTGCAAACACTGGCTTTTCTGGTCAGTGTTGTCAGATGTCATCCCCACTCGGGAGGCTCTGAAGGATGCTTTGAAGCAACTGAGCATGTTTGAAGCACCGAGGAGCATTTTAGCTTGCGGATCTTGCATGAAGGTGCTGGAGACGTGAATTTCAAAGTCTTTTGAGCAATTTGAAAATCTCAGTCCTGAGATTTAAAGTGAAGATGGAATGGAAAGGTAACACGCAGTATGTACAAGGAAGTCACCACTTCCTCCCAGGCAGCGGTGTCCCACGGACAAACAGGATGTCTGCCATGCAGAAAAATGACAACAGTAAACTCTGCCCATGCCCATTGGCCAGCGCTGTGTTTTGAAGAGGCAGGAAAATCCGTCACGCTGGTGCAGCTGCCCGATGAGAGCAGGTGATTAGAGCACAACAGGCAGCCCTGCAAAACCACCAGGCTGATGCCAGAATCCTGCAGTTGCTGCGGACCATGGCTGAGTCATGTGCAGGGTCCAGAGACTTCCCTTGTGGTGCAGAAAATGAGCAAGGCTTTCCTCTAAGTGCTTCATTCTTCCTGGTGCAAATTGCTATTGTGACCTCCAGGTGCAGGCACATCAATTATAAAACTGCACAAATTAATGCCTGACCCTTCTAACAAAGTACCAGCAGAGGGAACACACAGGAAACATCCTGAGCCATGAAAGAAACTCAAAGTCACTCAACCAAGCAAAACCCAGGCAGAGTAGGTAGACCTAACAGCATACACTGGAGATGGCAACTGTGCTGCACCATGCCCCAAGGTGAGCGTGTCCAAAAGTGTGTGCAGTTCTTAGGACATCTGCAGGGCTTGCACGCACTCCCTCTGAAGACTGTGTATCTCTCTTTCTGCGGCTACTCAAAGTTACGTCGTCACTTCATCTCAAGGGGTTGCTAATGAGCTTTGGGCATGCTCTGTTCCTGAAAAGGCCCAGTGGGACATCCCAGCTACAACATGTGCTGCTTGGGCCGGAGGCAAAGGGATAGAGCTCAGAACCAGAATCTGGGATGCAAGTGCAGCACTGAGTACACCAACAGACCTGACAGTTTGCAGCATTGGTGACATGCAGCCACATAAGTACAACATAGCTCAGTGCAAAGGCCAGACTTTGCTTTCCTCTCCGCTGACATGAAACAAATGTCTTCCAGAATTTTATGTGAGTGACTCCTGGTCTTGCCTAAAGAAAAATTAGAATGAGTTTTGTTCTGAAAGATGTACATAGTCAGGAATAAGCTTCGCTCAGGACTCATCTGGAGATTTTTATCCCACCCATAACAACATCACTTTTGAGAACTTTCCAATAGGACACTGGGCAATGTGGCTCTGTCTGAAGGCTGCAGGACAAGGGCATCACTGAGCCTTTCTGACTGTGCAGATGGGACCATTCCCCTTGTGCGTGGATTCATGTACCAAACAAAAACCACATTGATATGTAGAGGGAATCCTCAAAAACCGTGTCTGTCCCAAATCCTACCCAGGGATTTGGTTTTCCCTAAGACGCATTTGGCACTAGCTTATGAGAGTCTTACAGCTTTCAGGATCTCAGGGTGAAACCATGCTGAGATGCCTTCTTGCAGAGCACAGACACAGGAAACAGATGCCTGTGCTCGACTGGACACCACCTGCAAGCAGCAGGTGATCTTCACTGTGGAGATGCAGGAGACCTGGGTACCCTTCTCAGGGGATCTGCATGCCACTTTGCTGGCTGCTGCCATACACATTAGGCAGCCAGCTGCTGCTTGCTGATATGGGGCACCCACATCACCTCGGTCGCTGACTCAGGCCCGCTGCAAGTGATAAGCGAGGCAGACAGTGTGTCTTTCTAACCTGGTGTGATTCCTCCTGGCAGCCAATACGACAGAAGGATGGCTCACCATGACAGATATTTACTCCCCAGGTGTGGCTCCCTGAATGCCACCTCTGCCAAAGCAGGCAGATCACGGGGCTGCACAGGGTTTCCAGGCAGAGTCCATAGGTCACGGGTGCACACGCGCAGGGCTCCTCGCATGTTCTCAATGGTGTCGTGGGTATGCCGGCGAAAGCGGGGGGGCACGCTGGTCTGCTCGGCAGCTGACGGCATGCCAGCGAGGGCCAGGGTCCCCCAGTGGTGGTGGTGGTCATGGGGTGCTGTGGACATTTTGTTATCCCCCGAATGTAACAGGCTGCCCTAATGCTTGGGGATATTCTCGATGATGAAGTCAACAGGGCCACGTGTGATATCGGCAAACATGCGATCACGCCGGGTCCAGGCTGTGCAAGCATTTAGTGCATAAGGCATTTTGTCTTAGGAGATCTGTCATTGCTTGACAAGTGAGACGTATTTGAGTTTCTGGTGAACTTATGTTTACATAAAAGAATAAAAAAGACCTATCGGATCATACACAGCACATAAGAACATAGCGATGGCCTCACTGGCTTGGACCTAAACGTTCACCTAGGGCTAGGTGTGGGGACCCAGGTGGTCAGGCAGATGATTGGGGTGGAGGGGGATGAGGTGTGGGAAAGGATGAGACAGAGGCACCAGGGGAGATGTGCCCTGGCTGGTGAGTGTGAGGACACCTGGGATGCTCGTCCTGAGGGTGCTGTGCACTGGTGGAGCATGAGCGAGGAGCCTGCATATGGCCAGGCGTCTTCTTCACAGGCTGCAGCCTCTGTGAACGTGCACCCATTTCAAAGCACTGCCCAGCCACAGGCACAGGTAGGAAAGAGTAATAGCTGCCAGGAGGCCAGGGAACCTGGGGTAACTCAGGAGCACGCACGTTTCGTTATTGCTGGGTTGGCTTGGCACAGGGAAGAAATTTATAACTGACAGCAGGTTTGCCAGAGCAGTTAAACAGAGCAGTGTAACAACAGACATAAGCATTTCAAATATTTGATTTTGCCTTGTAATTCCTTGCAGGCTGCTCCCAGTTAACAAGGGGAATTTTGTCAAGCCTAAAGCGACTTCGATATGGTAGATAAGTTCTCAGCTCTTGATGTTTAAATGTTCTCCCCCCTGCCTCCCTCAGCAAAAAAAATATTTTTTTTTTTTTAAAGTGGCATGTGTGGACAGTAGAAAGCTTGAGCAAGGGAGTGGTTCTTGTCTGTTCTGCAAGTAGCACATAGGGCTAGGACATGAAAGGTTAACAAAGATAGAAGTTCCTCATGTTTTTAAAGCTACAATTTTAGAAAAGCAATTTATCAATGGTAAAATCAGTGCCAATATGATGCTTCTGATATTTTATCCAGACACTTATCAGAAACAGTGCTGATGTCCTGATCTCACAAATCCATCTTCGTTGCTGAAGCTGACTGCAGTCTGATTTACCCTGCCACTATGCTCATTGCTGCCAGCTAAGTGGCCTGCAGAGTTCCCACTCCAGTAGAGCATTTTGATAGACTGCACCTGTCAGCCTGATTTACAAAGGTGCTTTTGAGCACATTCATGTGTCGTGTTTGTTTGCCATAACAGAGGACTGGATGCGAAAGGGTCTTTCCACTGCTCTGCTCTGTTCTCTGATATCCAGACTTCCAGATGAGCTTGTCATTGCTGATTTAATGCCCACCAGAGAGATTGGCATCCCAGCTCATCTGGGCTTGTTTTACTTCGTAGTGCATCCTTCTGGGAAGGTCCTTTTCTTCATGCAGATAGATACCTTTACAGCAATGCCTGGGGCCTTTCTCTGTAGGGCTCAGAAGTCCCTAAGCGCTAGCTACAAAAAGCCACAGTTGTAGCATCTTCCACAGGTGCAGAGCCTAAATGGGAATTCAGACATGCTTCCAGTCCCACAGAAGTTCAGTCCTACTCTCTGCTGGCAGAAAAATCCATGCAGGCGTCTTATCATTTCAGGATGACACAGAGACAAGGTTGCTTCTCAAAGCTGACAGGACTTCTCCTCATGGCTGTGTAGCTAGCAGCTAGGATCTACTTTTGGAGACAAGTGGTGCGGGGAGGAGGTGGCATTGCCTTTGATGGTAGACCTAAAGGCAAAGGGAGATGGCCTGGAGGTGGCAGAGGCCCAAAGAATCTGTTGGTGCTTGTCTCTGAGAAGATGGAGTTTGCAGTGGTGCCTGTTCCCTGACCCCTACACACCAGAACCCCCCAGTCAAAGGGCTGGTTAGTAATTTTTCACCCCGGTGGAACCAGCAGTGCTCACTGATCATGGTAAATGGGGGCTGAGCTGCTACTTACTTGGCATTTGCAGCTGCTGTGGTAAAGCAGTGAAAACTCAACTGAAAGCAAACAAGACCCAGCTTCTGCGAGTCCCCCTGGCAGGCATCCAGCTTGCTGTGGCAGAGGCAGATGCAGAGAAGCAAGGCAAGAATATGTGTTGACAACCCTGCTTAAGACTTGTGTCAAGGGTAGCATTAGCAGCATATTCTACCTTGAGCAGGCAAAGACGAGTGGAAGACTTGTCGTAGCGGATGGCTAGAGGACATGTCACTGCCTTCCTCTTTCCCGCTTCATTTTCCAGACCAGTTGCATATACCAACACATTCCCTCTTGAAGAAAGAGTAGGCATCACAGAAACAAGCCCATAACCTCCTCCATCATTAGCCTGGGTCCCCATTCTGTCTGGGAGCCTGATCAACCTCCTTTTGGCAAGGCAGGTCCATGGAATAATTATAGGAGTGAGGAGGAGAGTCTGCCTCCCTGGGAGTCATGGCTGAGATGGTGAAAGGCAAAAGGCTGCTCTTTTCACCATTGCTGGAAAATTACAGACTTATTCTGCTGTCACTGTTGTCATTTATACACCAGTGTGACTCTCCTAACTTCAGTGGCACCCTGGATGGGAACAGCCTTCTTGTCAGCAAGGCAAAAACCATTTAGCTTGTGAAAACACCAGTGGGAATGCGTTACGGTTTTACCAGCAAAATACTTTGGAATGGTTTCCCCACGTTATGGATAGTCTCCAGGCACTGCGTGATCACGGTGGCCCCAGGCCTGTTTGCTGAGTGGAAGGATGTCCCCACCCCTCCTTTATTCCCATTCTGGGAATTTTCTGGGATTTTCCCAGCTCATATTCCATGATCAGGATTCTGCCTTTGCTTTTATTGAGCTGCAGAAAAGGGCAACGGATCACCCGCATGGGAGAAGCAAGGAGGGAGCCGAACAAAGAAGTCTTCACAGGTGCTGTTTGAAATTCCCGGGATGCCAGCTGGGTCTCCTCAGGCTGCAACATGGCAAACACCAGTGCAATGCCTGAAGCGTGAGATGTCACAGTCCACCTTGCAACCAGCCTGTCATCCTGGACGGAGGGACGGGAAATAGCAGGGTGCACTCAGCTCTCAGCAGTGCTGTTGACAGGCTGGAATAAGCCCCGGGGAATGACTTTGGATCTCTACCAGTGACCTGAGAATTTGGATCAGCACAGCAGAAGGGGCAAACAGAGGGATGGGTTGCTGGTATAAGGGCTTCAATATGTGAGAGGGGCAACAGGTCATCACATCAAAACCTGTCTCAGATCTGTTAGTGAATATATCTAAAGAAAAGACTCACAGAGAGGCAGGAGGTCTAGAAAACTTTCCCCTAGGCAATGCACTGCCTGGGTGCCCATGTAGGCCTGTTTTAGGGGAGACCTACAGCACTAATGCAGAGACCGTACTCTAACAGCTGTCAGGTGACAATGGAGTAAGGCATAGAAGGGGAGGGGGTCGTACATGTGGGATTCAGAGTCACACGTTTGCCACAAGCTTCAGTGAACAGTGTCACTTTTCCAGGCTTTCTAGGTTTAGTATTTGCTTTTGTGAGGGGCGCATGCAACTGAAGATGCATGGCATGACGGGCATACGAACCTCTCCCTGACAGTTATTCTCGATACCAGGTTGTGCTATATGCTGCTGCTGCTTTTGTCTCTTCATCCTGTGCTACAGGTTTCCATGGCAGGATTTCAAAGCTTGAGAGAGCAGAGGCTGCCCTAGTTAGTTTTCCATCACAGACATGTTAGGAAACACCTCTCAGGAGGATGACGGTCATGACTTTTTATCAACAGCAACAGCACTGAGCACCATTAATTCGAGGGTCCCAGCAAATTCCCTGTTTCCTTTGCCACTCTAAAAAGCATCTTCACTTAACTCAAGCCCTGTGCTGCTTTCCAGCTCTGCTGGGTTTTATTCTGCTGCTTCCACTACTGCCTGCCTCCTGGAGGTCAAGGCAGCTGAAGGAGTTAAAGCAACCAGCTGGCCAGGAGAATTCAGACATGCAAGAGCTGCCCAAACACGTGTAGAGAGGCGGCTGGCTGGCACATGACCCGCTGAACAGATCAAACAATGCTGCTAGGAGCCAAGAACAATTTCCAATACCTGCTGCAGTGTCCATACCTTCCCTGGGTCCCACCCCCCTATCCTTCCTTTTATAGCCAAGTCAGAGTAATATCCTCCAACGTTACTGAAGTGACACGCACCTGGTTCTGAGCACATGTGCCTCACAAGGTGACAGCTGTTTGTGATTAGGCAATGTTTATGCCGCTTATGTCCACGACAGCATTTGAGTCAACAGATCACTTGGTGTGAGTGCATGTGCATCCACTGAAACCAAAGTGCCAGAGCCACAGGGGTGTAAAACAGTGCTTCATCTTGCATTGGTTATAGATCCTTTTCCCTTCCCTTCCCTTCCCTTCCCTTCCCTTCCCTTTCTCCTAATTGAAGATATGACTCACACTAAACATTGACAAAGCAGACAAACACTTAGGGCAGCTGGTTTGCAAAGGGAGCAAAATCGCCATAAGCTATTGTCTACCTTGCCAATGCCACAGCATGAAAAACCCCAAGATATTCACTGTTGCTGAGGGTAGATTTGGGATGCTGGGGTGGGCAGCTGTGGAGAAGAGTTGGAGAGCATGTTTTCCTCCCACTCCAAATACAGAAAGAGCAGCAAGGTGGATTCCTCTCACCCATTTGTCCCAGCAGCTTGTTCCAGGGAAACAAAATTCATTTTTCCCTACCATGCTGAGAAGTCTTGAGCTAGTTCTGTGCAGGGATCCTTACAACCCCTTCATCACCCAGTTTCTGAACTCCTGAGCAGCATGAGAACATGTATGGTTGTCAGAGGAAAGGTGGAATGCCTTGCTGTGCTGAAGTTTTGGGGAGGGTATTTTTCCTTTCACTTTTGCTTTGTATCCTTGAAGGATGAAAAAGGTCCTTTGAAGAAATGCCCTTACACTTGGAGTAGAAAGATGTGGTGTCTTCTTGTAGAAGCTCACTCCACGCATGAGCCTGCATCTGTTCCAGCCAGCTGGGGGAAGGTTCATCTTGCAGTTGAGATTTCCTGAATGTTGGAGAAGTCGAGCTGTCAGTCACAATGTTCATCCCAAGTGGTAGCTGGTCCTTCAGTTATCCTGGCCCTTGCAGTGGGACACCTTGAAGTTAATGACTCTGACCTTGAACTTAGCTGGGTATAATGTGGGAAGCCAGGCAAGAAAGGCAGAGATCTCAGCTGTCCTGGGGACAGCCTGTCCTGTGGTGGCTCTGCACTGCAAGGAGTTCTTAATGCTTTGAAGGTTTTACGCACTGCCACATTGCATAGGTTTGATCACTGCATAATCAAATCACGGTCAGAAATAAGACAGAGCAAGCTCTTGGAGTCCACCCCGTTGTAAGAGCTGGCTCTGCTGGCTGCAGTGCATCTGCCACTCTACATCAGTCCAATGTCACTGCACACTTTGCTCTCCAAAGGTAGTGGAAATCTTTTCAGTGATTTTGGATAAAGCTCTGAGCTTACTGGAACCTTATAGCTACCCTTTGCAGTAATTAGGAGTTGGTCCTTTTCCCCAGGCAGAGTCAAAGCACAGTGACATTGAGAAGGAAATCCTGCTGGGGTTAAAGACCATTCTGAAGGGTGATGGGCTGCAGGGGCTAAATTCTGTCCTTAGCTGCCTGCTTTGCTTGTCAGCACACATGGAAAATGGGAAAAACACAAATTGAACATTTGTGCATCGCTATCCCCTGCTTGCCCCTTTGGGTCTGGTTCTGGCAGTGTGGTGGGTGAAACTGGAGAAGCAGGATCAGGTTGCAGGAGGGATTTTGACAGGGGCCAGAGCTGGCTGCTGGGAGACATGGGGCAGCTCCATTTGTCTTGGCTGAAGTCAATGGGATTTTGGCCATAGTCTTCAAAGGGCTAGGATTTCACTGAGCATGCCTAAGAAAGCACTGTATCATACAGTTGTGTTGTCTGCCATGACATTTACTGCTAGTGAAATCAGTGTGCCCCCTGTCCCACTTATCTCCTTGTCTCTACCTTCATAGCTCTTCATCTGTGGTTTTCCCCCTCACTTACTGTCTTGTCTCTATCTATCGATCTATCTATCTATCTATCTATCTATCTATCTATCTATCTATCTATCCATCCATCTATCCATCTATCCATCTATTCTTCCTTCTGTTTCTGTCTGACTGCTGCTTGCTGCCCTCCCTCACTGTCTTCTCAGCTCACTCTCTCACGTACTCTGCAAGGAATGTGCCCACAAGAGGTATTTTTATTTGGCAGCCTGAGTAAGCTTTCTGTTTTGGCCGCAGGTACTGAGATAAGCAGCCAATGGAGCTGAGATCTCCTGTGTCACGTTTTAGCTCTTTTCATCTGATAGAGAAGATGACCTCACTGGCTGACTGTGTCGGAGAGGTCTGCTTGCAAGGGCAAAGAAATTAGAGTTAACCTTGAAAGAAGCAGCACAATGCCTCACATGTTTTTAGGCTGATTTGCTGTAATGTAGGGGTATCACAAGGGATTCAGGCATTAGTTCAACACAGAGGGTGTGCAAAGATAAAGAGGAATCCAAGTAGTGGGGCAGCAAGAGACTTTTCCCCTGTGACTTTAGCAATAGGAAGAGGCTGCCAAAGTGGCTTCGTCTGCTCCTGAGGAATATCCTCTTTGGAGCAAGTTGTTCTCTGACTGACCTAGAGGTGATAGAAGGTGCTATATGGCTTTGCTCTCTTCTATTAAAGAAAGTGGAACTCTTGTGTCAGGGGTATAGCTGACGTGTTGTTCTGGGGCATCGTTATCAGGCCACAGTGGGCCCGGTATAAATCAGGATAACTCAGTTCGAGGTTGCCATGGAGGGGCTGAGCCCTCAGCGTAGTGTGCCATCAGCAAGACAAATTTAATGTCATCTAAGACAAATGTAATATCATCCTCCTGTACAGAAATGTAGGAAAACGCTCTAAGTGTGGGTGTTAAAGCCTCCTCCTGCACCAAGATTTGAAAGGGCAACACTGGCAATCTGAGGGAACATTTTCAAGACATACTATTTATTGCTGCGAAATTAGTGAAGAACTGAGGGGAAGTTGTGGTCTCAGTTGTCATGAAACCAGGATCCAGGCAGGCCTGGGGAAAGGACTGGTCTGTATTGCTTCAGGAGGTGAAGTCTCTGAGAGTCTACCCTGGTATCACACAGCACCAGATACTATCAAAACTCTGACTGCAAATGCAGAAAAGCACTTGGTATTCTGGCGACTTTGCTTTGCGTACTGTCCTACCACCCTTCCCAGCTTTCCAACATCTGATGCTGGGAAGGAGCTGCCCTCTTCTTCTGAGCAGAACTGTGGTGGCCAACCTATCATAGCGGCATGACGGGGGAGTGATTTCTGTGTCTCTTGGCTCACGAAGATCCATCTTGCTTTTTGTCAACTCATCCGTCATGCCTTGCGCATACCCATCTGGAGACATTAACTCACTTTTCCCTCTCGGTGCGACACGAAGGAAACCATGACGCTTTTCCAGTAAGATGTGTGTGTGCGCATACACAAACCAGGCTAATTCTGGTCTACGCGGGTGCTAGCTCAGGCTGTGCATCCTTGCACGTAGTAACGATGGGGCAGACGGGGGTGTGTGCTGAGACTGCCAAACTGCTACGCTCTGACAGCTCTGCTGCACGTGTTAAAATAACATCACCCTGGCTTGTTGTCTCTCCTCTTCCACCTTCTCCCCTCACTCAACAAAGTCTAAAGGGAACAAGCTCCAGGTATTAAAATAGCTCCCGTCTAGCTTGTTCAGTCTATTTCAGGAGGCTGGTTCCATCTTGACACAGATAGAATACAGAGATGTTGTGGAAACCACAGCCGCAAGAGGCCATCGGCCAAAACGAAATGATTTCCCAGTGTATGCCAAGCAGTTCATTCCCCCCGCCCCCTCCTTCCATCCCCTCTCCTGGCTTAAAATAACAGCGGAAAGCTGTTTGGCTTTGTTTTGTTGGATTTTTCTGCTCGCTGTGCTTGGTCTGGTGGTGTTGAGAGGGAAACCTGGAGGCAGTTTTGCAGCATCAGGGACTCGTTGCCTTCTGGGCTTTTAGATGAGACCTCCAGAACCACCAGGGAAATGAGAGCCCCACAGATATTTTTAGGATGTGTTTTCAAGGAGCAAACAATCAACTGGTGCTACTGCAGTGCTAATGCATGGATTTACCAGCTTAGACCATGGATTTTGTCTCCTAGCTTGCCTTAGATTGACTAGAAAGGCAGCGGACATCTAGAAAGAGGTTAGAGCAAATGTGGCTCAGGGGTAGCTAAAGTCTGATTAAGCAATCCGCAGGGAAGGACTCATTTTCTGCTTTCTGTGACCCTTCTGTTGCTAAATCAGGGCTTGTGACATGGAGATGCACTGCTTAACACCAGCTGAAGGTTTGGCCCAAAATATCCCTCAGCTGAGGATCTGGATGATAAGGCTGATATGAAAACACTGTGAACAAGACATAAATGCTAACTTCCTTCCTCATCTACCTCCAATCTTCCACCTGTCGGCTTGGAGCGTCAATACTTTCTGCATTTTCTCACCCTCAGGTTTGTAGGTCTCCTTCCAGTTCCTGCTTCTCCCTGGGGTTATCTGCTTCTCCCTAGAGGACAACAAATAACACCAGGCCTATTCCACACATGGCTCAAAATTAGTGGGTTAGTTAAATCTCCATCTTTCAGTCTAAACTGCACCAGAGTTGGTGAATATTTCCAAATATCTCTTTTGGATTTGAAGGTGCTCTTAACCCTTAAGAAGAAGAGTCAGATGTAAAAATGTGAACTCTCAAATCTTTACAAAAATACTAGCCCTGTTTCCCCAAGAGGTGTCAAATTGTGGGTGTGCAAATTACAGTGGGAAACTGCAAACATGAACTGAGCCTTGGGACCAGATGGCTCAGCACCAGAAGGGTTCACAGGCAGCTCGGCCTCGCGGATGAACCTTGCTGCTTGGCAAGTGAGCTCCCAGGGCTTGCTCTCAACGATACTAAACTCCAAAGTTTGATATCATTCTGTCATGCCACAAACCTTATGACCTGAGGTCTTCTGTGTCTCATCCCAGGTGTTTCATTCATTGTAAAGAGAAAATTTGTATTAGCAACGTTCAGTAGGCACTTCTGCCTTTGTAAGCAGAAATAGTGCACAGACGCAATATTCAACCTCAAGCAGCAAGAGTTTCTAAGACTCATTTAAAGGTAGTCAACACTGTGTAAGTATGTAAGTTATGAGGTCTCCATGTCAGAAACATCATTTATTTTACATAATAGCAAATCTGCTCTATAACTTGAGCTAGGAAAATATTACCTTTTTTTTTGGTGTTTGCTGGTATGCAGCAGGAAAGCAGAATAAAAATCAGAATTTCTGTTTAATGAAATAGATGCTTAAGCATTTGTTTTATGACAAACATGGAATGTACATTTGAAATACAGAGGTTTTTTGAATGAAAAATTCTAAAATGTTTATATCTGTAAAGTGCTTTTATTGACATTTCTGAGGGGAATGGACTATTTGACTTTTCCAGGTGGCAACGTTCTGAGTCAGTTCATTCAGTTTACCAGGATGCTTCCTTTTGAGTCCATTCAGTATTACAAAGAATATTTGTATGGAGGTACATGACCCAGGTTGAATGGTAGCCCCGTTTCCTCATGTGAACCAGAAGACTGTTGTATTATGGGAAAGAAATGCCAGTGCTTAGGAGACAGTGCATCACAGTATGCAAATGCACTTGAGAGTATTTTGGGCTAGGTCAACAACATAACATATAGTCAGTCACAGTGAATTATCTGGTGTAAAATATATGGTTTTGATTTTCCTAGTGGAAAACTTTAAGAAAAAAAAGCCCTTGGGAAACACAACCTGCTGATGTTTGTAGAAAGTCTGTTACCCTCAGAAAGACACTACAGCAAAATTTCCTGACTAGATCTATTTTAATGTACATAGAATTTATCTATTTATCTATTTATCATCTATCTATCTATCTATCTATCTATCTATCTATCTATCTATCTATCTATCTATCTATCTATCTATCTATCTATCTATCTATCTATCTATCTATCTATCTATCTATCTATCTATCTATCTATCTATCTATCTATCTATCAGTCTTTCTGTCTTTCTGTCTTTCTATATCTTGGGGTTTAATCAAGGTTTAATAATTCTGCACGTAAGAACAGTCTGTCTTTAGACATTGGATCAAGTCTGAAGTCACCTGCTTGTGTCAAACTATAAAGTATTTGTCATGTCCCTCTCTATGGGCTAATCCACAGACGTAACACAGCAGACTATTGTCAGTAGTTGAGTAATTACCTTAATTTGAGCAAAAAGGTCAATGGGACCACATGTTGCTGTAGCCCTGTGGTTGGGGTATTACACACCAACCCACCCACACATGTTATTATTTGCTCAGTGTTCTTTTTTTTTTTCTCTTTTTTTGTTCTGCTGGGCTTTTTTTTTTTTTTCCCAAACCATAAAAATAAAGATGCTGTCTCTGGCTAGAAATGTGAATGGAATAAATTGTAAGTTCCTGAAATGCTACATGTCAAATTAGCCTGTGTAAAAATGCTTTCCACTTACATAGCTTCTAAACACTGCTAGGACAGCCTGCTCTCATCGAGCCAGACATGCGGATCCCTATTTCAGGAAACATGGCACAAGAGGCGTAACCCAGCCAGGGCAAGGCAAAGTCAATGAGGCCACCTCGATTTGCTCTAACGGAGGATCTGCTCTGATAATTTCTCCCCAGGTCCTCCCTTCGTGCCCCCACTCCACCCTGTACCCAGCAGAAGCCCTCACTCCCTCATGCGTGCCCATGGTTTTGCAAATGTGTTTCTCTTTGCTTTGCAGAAATGAGGAAAGGGGTGCCTGGGTGCTGGCAGGGGGGTGCTCAGGAGCGGAGGGTGCTCAGCTGAAGGCAGGAGAGTCATCTTCACAATTTATAACATGCAGTTTGTCAGCTGAGTGGGTGTTTAACCAGACCCGCAGCAGAAAAGTAGGCTGTCTCAGGGACCTCATCACTTGATGCTCTCGATGAGAGAGGTGTTCTTCGAGGAGTCTCTGAGAAACAGGAGCTTCATAGTGAACTGTTTTATAGGTATATGGAACAAATCTTTGTGGAGTGTTTTTTATCTGGCACACAGGGAGGCACAACCCAGCATTTTGAGTCTAGCAGGGGAGAGAACTCTAGGGTTGGCAGGCTGTTCACATTCACCATCAGAAGTGACAAGGGGGATGAGGGCATCCTACCCGTGTCAGATAACACCTCTGGCTGCCAGGGTAACAACTGTTACAGGATCCCTCCCAGTTGCCACCAGAGAAGCTGCAGGCACCAGCCCACCTATCGCTTCCCTGCTGTACCCACCGCTTTCCTCAGGCCAGCCCCAGGAGCACTGAGCATGGCACAAGCTCTGTTTTCACAGACTTGAGGCTTCTCCAACACAGCCTGCTTTCTCATTAGACACTGGCTGCCGCAGTGTGCTGGGATGTCCCTCTCCTGAGGGTTTGATTAGCTGGTCCCCATGATGAGAGCATCTCGGCAAGCACCTGAATGCCAGTGGGACTGGTCCTTATGGGAGATGAGTGGAACAGTGAGCACCAGACGATCCCATTTCCAGAGGGGGAATTGGAACGCAGGCAGCTGAAATTGTTTCCTATGTGTCACAGAGGAAATGTGTGTCTCAGTGTCATACAGGGCCTCTGCAATGGCAATTAAGCACCTATCTTCCCAGTACCAGTCTGCTGACTTCTCCGTAGAAGCTCCTCCAGCCTCTGCCTGGGCCATGACACATCTCTCCTGCTTTTCTGCCTTTCTTCCCTCATCACTTGATGTGGCAATGTTCTGTGTCTTCAGCAGTGGAAGACAAAAAGGCAAAGAGCCCTAGTAGTATTAGCTTCCTTTTCTAAAGAAGCCTCTTTAGAAAGTCTTTTATGTGATACCAAATGGGGTTCCCCCTTCATTTTAGATGCCAAGGACACCTGGCAGACTCCAGCACAAGTGGGCATGGCGGACTGTGTCTAAGCATGCTTATTTTCTCAGTGGCTCAGGTGACAACAGCAGCAGCAGCAAAGACACAACCTTGAGGCAGCAAGTGCTCAGTGGAGGCCAGGTTCCTACAGGGGAAGGCAGTCTCTGCCGGGGTTCTCGCCAGCATGCAAACACTGCTCTGCATACCCAAATTGGCTGGCCAAAAGCTGACTGCAGGCTGCTGCTCTCAGACCTCCTACTGTAGTGTAGGGGCAATGTAAGTCTATGCTTTCTATACCATCCTTCGGTCTGGCTGCGCTGCCCCAGCTCAGGTAGGAGATGTTTACCAAGTGCTGATCTCCACTGATGTCATTGCTCAAATACCTGGGCAGATGTTGGATCTGAATGAGACACTCCCTGAACCTACGTGGGTAATGGGTAAGACGTTCCTCTTGCACGGCCCTGCTTGTTACCATCTTATTATTGACAGTGCAACTGTGAATCCTTTGTTATCTTTTAAAATAAATATTTCTCTTGGATTTAAATCTACACTGGAAAGGCTGTGTCTTTCCCAGTATGAGGAGGCATCTGACAGCCTCCCCTATGTTGTGAAACTGTCTCTTTTCCTATGGCCGCTTCCATGGTTTGGAAGGGCTAAATCTCTTCCTCCATTGCTCAGTCACAGTGGCTGCGTCTGGCACTGGACATTTATTTACACTTGTATGAAACGAAAGGTCTTTTCCCCTAGGTAGAAATGAGGGTGCAAAGCAGGATGGGAAATAGGACTCTACTCCAGAAATAAATCAGTTTACGTTGACAGTTTTAACTCTTCATGGTCACTTCTGTGTTCATCTGAGTCTGCCCGAGGTAGGGTTGTACAGAGTACAGATGGGAAAATGCTGGGATAACTGAAGAGCTCAGAAGGTTCCCACTATGCCCACCTTAGCCCAGGGAGGAAAACTCCACAGTATTGCCCTTTGCTCTGTTTAGCTACACTTTATAAATGTTTCGGCCACTGACTTTCTCTTTGTATGCCCCAGGCAGCATTTTCTAAGCCAGGCTTGTTTTAGTGTGTGGCATCAGTTCCATTCCTACCCTGCACATGATTATACTTGCAATCACCTGGTATGAAGGTATGATCATGGACAAAGGGAAAGCAGAGAGACATTCCCTGTGGACAGTCTCAGAGACTGCTCATGGATGAATGCTGAGGTTCTGCAAAATCACAACGTGGCAACAGCAAATAGAGCAGTCACTATTTTGCAATATACTGACATGACAGCGAGCAGTAACTGGCATTTGTTTGTGCTCTCCACACTGCACTATTGTGCGAGATGTTGTTATCTGGCAATGACATTCATCTGACTACACACACCCGACATGTTCACAAGCTGGCTCCAAAGAAGGAAGGGTTGGTTTATTTTAATATGTCATAGTGAATATTTCATCTCTTGTCCTAGGGGAACCTGGTGCTCATGCTTAAGGATGCCCTCACATGGCTTCTGCTCCCTGACAGATCACTCGGATCACACAGGAAACAGCAGGGACAATGTTTGATGTGGCAGTGTTGATGCCCACAAAGTTTATGAGACTGATCTCTGCTTCACAGTGCAAGGTACAGGTGCACTGTCTAGATAACGCTGGTGGAGAAGTCATCCCATGCAGGGGAATCCTTCTGTGGCGACAGTGACATAAATGCCTGTTGCATCATCTACATTCAGCAGCCTAAGCAGGAATGTGATGGGATTGGGCTCTGGGAGTAGAGCTGGTGTAAGGGTAACTGTTTGTTGTGAGCCTGTTGTGCTGCAGGAACATGAGATGCTGCAACACAGGACCTTGGTGCTCTAGGTCGCAGAGTGTACTTTTGGCTATAGAGAGGCTTTAGACCTCTCATTCCTAGGCTCACTGAGCCCCTGTGACAGCAAGGAGAACACCTTCATCTCTGCAGGCCCTATTGCTCCTCCTTCCTAGGGGATGTGAACTGAAACCCCCTCAGTCTGCAGGCAGCATTGACCCCAGGTCTCATGTGCGCTCTCAGCAATGGTGGGTGGAGGCAGCACCTTCACGAGCAGCCATACTTGGGAAGAAAAGCAGAGAGGTGGCTGTGAAAGAGCCCCTGTAAACATCTCTTCCCAGGAAGCAACTGCAGTCCTTGAGTAGCCCATCCAAGTCATGGGCTCATTTCTGGAGGAAAGTGCTCCTCAGCAGGAATTAGGTGATCAGATGCTGATACATAATAAATTTTTTTCATGGGCATACCTCAGTTGTGAGCTGAACTAGAGGCAGGATGTGGCTGGGCTGTGGACTGGGACCTAGGAGCGGGGTCTTGCTGTTGTGATCTGCATCTCCTATGCAGCCTGAAAGGCCAGAGTACATGTTACAGTGAGCCTCAGCTCTCCTTGAAGGGAGACGGGCACCTCCAGAGAGTGTCTGATTCAGATTGAAGTTCCCTGTGGTGGCATCTGTCTCACTCCACATCTGGGTGACCGAACTGTAAGTACTTTTGTTAAGTGCCTACAGTCAGTTGGATGTAATGCCTCATTGAGCAGTGATGGGGCTTGGGCTCCTAAGTCACTTGCACACTTTTGAAAATACTTTCCTTTATTGAAAAGGGGTAACACTCAGAGATCAGGAGCGAGTATGCCAGACTGACAAGGTGTCAAGCACAGGAGGGAGTGGTGAATCATCATTAACCGTACACAGCACACAGCACTTGATCAAAGTGACGTTGGTTTCCTTCTTTGTGCCTTAGAAGTGTGAAATCTATCTGGGGAAGGCGCCACTCACACTCCCTATTTCTATGCCTGTTCCTTTGCTGGGAGTCTGCAGCAGAAGGAGTCTTGAAGAAAGCAAAAAATACCATGCAGCGTGGTGAGAAAGTTCTTGGAACCTGCTGTTCGCTCTGTGTTATGTCCTGAACCTCCCTTCTGTACCGTCTTACCCTGGTATGGGCTGCTGTGGGTAGAGGACCATGACTGCAGGGTTAGTGAAGGGGATGGGAACCTTGCCATGGGCTTTGGCAACATCTGGCTGAACTGCTGAGCTACCTAATATAGGCCCATGCTTTCAGGTTTTGGGTTCAGTTACCACTGTTGGGCTCATTTTCTGTGAGTGCTTGTGGAAAGCTCTCCTCTTTGTCCTCCCCACGTGGCCTGTTCTTTCCCACAGCACACTTCTCTGAGTCTTCCTCATAGCAATGACCCTGTGCTCTGGGTTTTGCTGCAAAGGTGCAAGTGTAATTTAGATGGCTTGCCTTTAAGATGTAAAAATGGGTAAGGAAATGAATAAACCAAATTCCGTATGAGCAGGACACAAATATTATCTCTGGTATAAAACCAGTTGACATAGATAGCACTTTCTGAGTCACCATCACTTGGGAGAGGCAGCAAATCTAATGGCTGTCACTAATGCCAAATGTCTGTTCCTCTTTCGTCATGCTTAACATGGGTGATCTGCACATCCAGGAGCCTGGTGCATCTCCTGCCAAAGGGCTGGTGGATGTGGTGCTATCTTCCCCTGCTTCTGTTGAATGAACAGTTGGGTTGCTAGACGTGACTCTGCAATGACGTATCCCAGAACTGCTGATTTTCTAATGCAAAGACTTTTATCCTCTTTCTGGGGACAAATCTCTATAGGGATATAACAATCTGGGGCTACTGGTTTGACATTTCCTTCCACAATTCGGAGGGACGGTCTCTTTACACCCTTCCAAGTGTTACTGGTGAATTCCTCTTCAAGCATCTTTTTATGGCAATTTTGCCATCTGCCTGTAAAGGAGAGGATGTTGGCAGTTCTGCAGTGAGGTCCCACCTCTCTGTTTTGTAATTCAGAGTTGTATTTTGGTGTTTAGATTTACACAAAAATCCTCTTCTTGACATGAAGGATGTGCAGTCTCAGAATGAGCATGCGTGCGTGTACCGTGCGATCCATGGAACGTTACAGTACACGTCGATTATGCTCACAGACCAACAGACTGTCAGCTGCTACTTTTTTATTTTTTTATATTCCACACATGTGACTGACCCTTGGATAGATAGTCCTGTGACTAATCTGTGCCAAGAACATCTTGATGGACTTCCTGATCTGGTGTGCTCTGTAAACTACCTGGGCTTCCTGACTGACAAGGAAGTACAGCCCTCGTAAGATACAACACTCAGTGCTATTGCACTTTCTTATTTGCACCATGATTTTATCAGGCAACATCCCAAGTCCTTACTCATTATTTTTCTTAGCCTTTATTCAGGCAAAACTCCCACTAAGTTCATACTAACATGACCATGTTGATAAATTTGACAGGAGGGGTACTGCTGTTGTGTGAATGCCATCTGTATATTAGGGGCAGCGACGGGTAAATTTAGCCAGCAGTTTTGTTTTTTTTTTTTCCTTGTAGCTGCTCATAACATTGCCAGGCACTATTTTGCTTAAAATTTTCCATGCTAGGTCTCTTGCTTCAGCATGATTAATTAATTTATTAATTTAAAAAAAGTTTTGGCTAAAATGATTCATTGGTTTCTGAGAATAAGTTTAGGAAAATGACATTGCTTTGCCCTGTAATAATCTTTCCTTTTTTATGATATTTTCAGTAAGCACTTTGAAGAGGACCTTGACATTTTCCCAGGAAGGGTTCAATGTGTTACTGGTTGCTACCCTTGTTAAAAAACGATCCAGAGCTAACCAGGCTTTAAGCTCCAATAAGCTGTGGTGTGCACCTGCTTGGCAAAGGTTTGTAAGAGTTTGGCTGTTAAATTGTCCCAGGGGTCTGCCTCCATCGCCTCCACTCCAGCCCCTCCCAGGGTTTTCGCCGGCCCCAGGGCACAGGAGAACCTGCGCTGCTATCTCAGGGATCCCTCTTCGCTGAGCAAGGCCTTCTCTGCAGTTGCACCACTGGCGCTGAGCCTCGGGTGTGTGGGAACTTGTGGTGAGTCTCTTTTTCACGTTGTCACAGCTAGATGTGCCTTCAGACAATGTAGGGGAGGAGCATCCTGAGCATTAATGTAGAAAGACAGGAGGTAGGAGAAGAGGAGAGGAATTAGGGGGCTGGTTGGTGGAGGCTGCAGGGAGGACAGTAGGAAGGGGTGGGGGAAAGAAGTCAGCTGATGAGAAGGGAGGTCAGAAGAAAGGGAAGATCACAGACAGGGACTAAGGATGACAAGCAGGAGAGGACAGTGAAAACGAGGAGGTGGTGGAGATGAGGGAGACACAAGAGGAAAAGGTGGCTGGAACAGAGCAATTGATAGTCCTAGAGCAAGAGGCTGTTCCCCAGCCTTGAGCGCAGCATTGGATGCCCGAGCTCTTCTGTCCAGTTATCTGGGAAAACTAGTGGCAAAGTAGGTGCCTTGCTGGTGTCCTGGAAGGGCCCCCCCTGGTCACCAGCTCCATCCCCTTGCAGCAAGACAGAGTCAGTGCTGCCTAAACCAGATGTGACCAATGTGTTTCACAACCTCCCGTGGCATCCCCATGCTCTGTACACCACAGCTTCCCGAAGAGGATGTCTAGCCCCAACTGTCTAGCACCAACTGTCCTTCACTACAGCCTCATCCCATTTCTCTTGTCCTGTTCAAGTGGGCAGTGAGAACAACTTATTCCCTTCTTCTCTGTGGCAGACTTTTGCACATACAAGGGGGATAACCTTGTCTCCCATCAGTTCTGTCTCCCAAAGGCTAAACAACTCATCTCTTCTGGACATGTATCTTCTAATCTCTTCCTTTCCCCTCTTGTTGCCCTCCATTTTCTGATATGTGGCCCTCCCTTCCCCATTGACCAGATACCAGCTTGGGCTGTCCAGGAGCTGAGGTGAGAGGAGACATCACTTCATGTATCGCACCTGGACTCACCCTGCTTCTCCGTCACACTTTATGCAAAATTTTCACTTTCAGGGAACAGTAGGACATTGTTGGCTCACAATTAGATACGCATTACCACAGTTACCAAGTGATCAGGTACCATCTGAGTCACGTTAGCTCTGTGTGAGGTACTATGAGTGGGTTAAAGTCTCTGACTCACTGTCGGGAAGGGATTTCCTTAGCAGAGCTCGTGCCCCTGCTTGCTGCTGTGCTGCTTTCCCACCCCCACCACAGGGACAGCTCTGGTGCACTGCTGGTGAACTACTGCTGTGTGGCAGTGCCTGTGCCACATCATCCTCCTGGACCGGGCTGGAGGCTGAAGGCGCTACCTGAGCTGCTGAGCAATGCCTGCTCAGAAAGGGAAACCACTGAGAGGCGCCAGGAAACCACCAATGGATGGCAAGAAGCAGCCATCCCAAAATAGGCTCAAAAGGGAGAGTCTTTACCTGCAGTCAACAAGATGGTTGGAGTCACCCACTGAGGGGTTTCTAACTCTGCCCACTAACTACAGAGGTGCCATCAGGCAGTCAGTTTCCCAGCGTAGGGACCCCAGGTGACACCGGGGGAATCCAGATTGAGCGGAAACCCAAACTGGTGGATGACCCCAAAGTTTGAGGCTTAATCTCATCATGTTAGCCTTAATCTTATTAATGTTTGTGAAGGAGCAGGTACGATGGGAAAAGTACCAGAGGAGGAAATGAATGTTCAGGGCAGAGACTGGATAGAGAGTGGTAAATAAACATGGATAAAGCAGGAGGGGATGCTGAACCTGTGCAGATTACATATTATAATTTGTTCTGTGTGCACAGGAAAACTGTGGGGTAAAAGTAGACTGCCTTTTGCATGTAAAGTCTGTATCATAGTGTTTGTATTGGAGGGGAAAGTAGAGTTATACAGAGAAGTCTAACTTACGGTCTTCCTAACCTGGTGGTCCTTGACTTTGCAAGTTTACCTGGCTCTGAGCAGAGGTTTTTGTGTACAAAAAGTGGGCTGAGGGAATGCTCTGTTTTAGAGGGCTGGGGCTTCCTCTCATATAAGGAATCAGAGTAGGTAGTAGCATCCTTGAGCAGGGGAGCACTGGCAGCGGGGACATGGGGTCTGCTTAGGGAGACCTTGGCTGTGTTTCTTTCTTCCCTCAGACCATGCAAAGAACTGCATTGGAGAGCTTTGTGGGGTGACAGCATGTGGGGAAGCAGAGGGCACAGCAGGACGCCATTGTAAATGTTGCCTTGGGGTGTGTCTGTGGTCCCTTCCCAAGCCCTGACAGTTTGGGCTTACGCAGTGAAAGTCACCCTTGTGCAGTGGGTCCACAGGAGGCCTGTGTCCTGCTGATGTCTAAAACCGATGCAGCCGGGCTGACAGATCCCTTTCCATCTTACCCCCTTGGACATCTCCTGGGATGAGGGATGGTGTGTGGGAAGGGACCAGCAGGCAGTTTCACAGCACTGCTCATTAATAGAATTACTGCAGTGTTACTCTTTATGGAAAACACTACTTTGAGGGGTGAGTCTTCAGGGGATACGTTAGATGAAGATGCATGTATCGGCCCAGTCAGACAACTTGAGGGTCAACAGGTTCCCAGGCTACATGTCCCCAGGTGCCCAAGTCCTTATGGGGAGCCACTGTATCTGGGTTCTCTCTATAAGCAAATTGGAAGGAGGCCAAGGAAATTAGTGCAGCGAAATGCTTACCAGGAAGCCAAAGATAAATATTCATGTCTGGATTCGTTTCCCATTGACTTTTTTAATTACATAAGGAAGAGATGATGTCTGCAAAAGAATTCCCCTTCTCCTCCCACAGGATATATAGCGCTTTGATGCATGTCCTTTTCAGCAACAGGAATCCTCCTGAAGTGAGTTCCTAGAAAGTCCCCGAGGAAGAGATCTTCATATTTTCTATGGCTCAGCTGCCAGTTCTGAAGAATGGGATGGCTGAGATTCCCTCTGTGCAGTGGTGGAGCCCAAGGCCTTTTCATCGTCTGCGTGACGCATAGCCCTCTGGTCTGAACTGGCATAGGGGAGCAGAGGGGCCAGCTCTGCCATGAGGTGGCACTCACCTTTTTATAACTGTGTTCATAATTACCCTCGCATTTCTTGTACAATTTGCAAAAAACTCTCTTCAGCCCTGCCTGCACAAGAATATTTTAGGTGGGGGTTAACATCAGTATTTTTGGGGACAAAACTGCCTTACCTTCTTGCACATGGGTGGTTGCCTTCCTCGCCTACCTACTGTCAGTTATGTGGCATCCCACTCCCCATTCACTATTTCGCTTGGGAGGGAGTTGACTGTCATTTGGCATCATGTTCTTCAGATCACAGCACTATTTAGTGATGAGCTCAGGTTTGCACACGGACAGCTATGGCTTGCTTGTGCTTTGATGGGAAGTCCAGTATTTTCTGTGCTTCTGGAGACAGAAACATGTCCGGGTGTAACATAACAGCAGCTGCAGGACTGCTGAGGCCTGCAGGGTCTGTCAGGTAAAATGAAATGGAGGAACTCAAGATATCCAGCAAAGTCCTGTGGAGAGGTACGCTGGAAGTTTGCCAGATGAGCAGCTGCATCCTGGACATGGTGGCCAGTGGAGCATGGACCTGGCCAAGAGGAAGCTCGTTTATGTTTCTCTGACATGCCACATGCAAAGAGAAACGTGGAAGTGGTCCTCAAACCCAGCCAGAGGCAACCTGTCCATGCTGGGAGCAATCTTTTTCCTGCTGCCTGGGTGGTTAGGAGCCTCAGCTTCTGCACTGTGCTGATGCCTCCCTTACTCTGCTGCCTGCTCCATGGAAAAACTGAAATGCCAGAACATTTTATTTCTGTTAGGCATCAAGTCATATAACCACTGGCCAGTAATACCACTTCTATTCCTCTCATTTTCCCGCCCTTTTTCTCTTCAGACACCTGTTCCCACTTCTCCCCACCCTGGTCCTCATGCCCTGCTGTAGTTTGGCAGAGCCTTAAACAGGAAAAGGGAGATACTGGTTCCCTGTTTGATCAATGCCCTCATTTTCAGCTGACATTTAGCTGCTGCAAGGTAAATTGCCCAAATGAAATTGACAGAGATGTCTTCAGCTTTGGCAAAACATTCCTGCTTATTTGAATTGCTTTTAGTGATAACACTGACTGCAAAAATATTTTGCACTGCAATTTGTGCTTGTGTGCAGGCAAATAAAGGAGAGTTTCTGGTAGACATATTTGTTTGTTTTTGTCATGCACACTGTGAAGCAATATAATCCTGCTGGGGCCATCAAATAGGCAATAGCTTATTTCGTTCTTTCACTTCTTACTATTTTAAAAAGCAGTAAGAGTAACAAACTCCTCTATGCCTTTGAAGGGCCAGCCTGCTGAGTCCTCAGATAGTTGGTAAGTGGGTTCCTTTTGCCCTTCCTAACTTATCTTCCTTCCCAGCCAGCTGAAAACTGGACCAGGGTCTTCTACAGGAGAGGGAGAAAAATGTGGCAAATCTCTTACTGTTGCTAAGCTCACACCAGTCTGGCATGAGCAGATGGAGGAAAAAGAACTATTTTCCTGCAGCTGGCCTAAAGACTGGTACTGAGACAGTAAAGGCTGAGCTGTGTCTCTGTTGCCCTATTTCTTGATGTACCATGGCCCCATAGATGGGAGTGTTATTCTTGTATGAGTATCTAGCATGTGCCTGTTACAAGATATGCAAGGTAGGGAGGACTTCAGCTGCATCCCAGCAGAGTCAGAAAGGCAGTGGGGGAGAGCTGGGAACAGCCTAAGACGTCTTCAAGTAATTCATGAACAAAGCAATGGCCAGGCAGTGCAGTGCAAGAGATGAGGTGGAGACAGACTCCCCTGCTAAAGGGTATTTGCTGTTTCTGCTGACCCCTGGGAGCGTGGGTGTAGCCGCCTTCTCCTCGGCTAAGGTGTACACAACTGCTCTCTGCCCCTCACCCCAGGAGCACATGAGCTCTGGGGAGACCCACAGCTATAGGGGACAGGCTCCACCCTCACCCCTTTTTCCATCAAGACACCAAGACTCACCACAGCCTTCCCACCACTGATGACCCCAGATGAAGCCAAAGCTCATTGGGATATCCCAGAATGGCTGGAGCAAGGGCAGCGGTGGTGGTGCTCACAGACCTCCACAAAGCAGAAGTGGGACTGCTGGAGGCAGCAGGCTTGAGCATGCCAGCACCACAGGCTTTTCCAGAGTCTCCCCCGCCAACACGGACAAAGCTGTATGATGATCAACCAGCCTTCTTAGAGCTGCTCCTGTGTCTGGGTCAACACTGAGGCTTGAGGTGGAGAGCAAAGAAAAGGCAATTGCGTCCGATGGATGGTGACAATTCAAGTCAGGAACCTCAGTCATGTAAATATATCAATAACTGCTTTGTTTATGTTGGCCGAAGTACTTCCCTCTCTGAATTGTGGCATTCACCCAGTATTGTGCTTTTCTCAAAACAAACACCCCACTTTCTGGGCAGATATCCCATGGTATAATGTTTTGCCACCATGCTCTGAGCATGCTGGCAATGTCATACCGTTGCTATGTCAACAGGTGATGAAATGGAGCCCTTTCCTCGGCTTTGGGGTGCCGTTCCCATCTGCTTTCCCTACTGGAGGTGTGCTTAGCATGGGGGTAGATCCTGTCTCAGCCTGCACGGGATTGCTGCCTACCCAGACACTGCTGCCATGGGGCCGAGCATCCTGCCATCCACTGACTAGTAAAAACACACCATAAATCCTGCCAGTGCCCCTGTGGTCATGCCTACTTTCCTAGGTAACTACCATCTAACTGGGGTGGTCAGGGGCACCCAGAGCCTGGGTGGCAGTGGCCATATTTGCTGTTCCAGCCCACCGGTCTTCAGTTTTTGGGGGGCTAAAGTGAATACCCCATGGGTTTCTAGGAGAGGGACATTTGTTCTGTTCAAGCTCTAGTTATGGTCCTAGCAGCTATATGTTGTGCTCTGCCCCACCAGCCCTACCACACTGCAGAAGCAGTGGTCCATCGGAGAAGTCCATTCCCGGAAAGTTCACTCTGACTCGAGTTGATTCCCCTTCCCACCACCCCAGTGCCGGCGAGACTGGCAGTCAGAGCCATTGGTGAGAACAGCACTTTGCTTGGGGAAGTGTGTTTTTGGTGGCTGCAAGGATCCGACAGGTCTCTCCTTGCGAGAAGCACATGCTTTAGGAACAGCGGAGACCTGAGTCTTGGAAAGGTGAAAGAAACTTAGTGAATCCAAAAGGCTCTCCTAGGCAGACAAGCCATCAAATTCAGCCGGAGGCAGTAGCTAGTCATTCAGCCTGCAGTACCTGTGGTCATGGAGCAGAGAGGGCTGAACTGGGAGTGGGACAGTGCATCTGGCCCCCGTGCTGCTGAGAGGCAGTGTTTACACTACAGTAGCCTTCCTGTTTGCCATCTGACCTTTCCAGCCTCATCCCCTCTCCTTTCTAGTTGACTTTTGACTGTCCTCAGTTAATCTCTTGCCATGCCCTTTCCTTTCCCCTTTCTAGCATATTTGCTATTCAGCAGGTTCACACAGCGATAAATGATTAACCAGCAGATTTGTTGCTCAGTCCCTTACTGGAATGCAGCAAAGATCTCCACTAATTTTGTACATAAGGTGTAACAGAGAGGCAGGGCTTCTGTCACAGAATCAAACAAGCCTTGGCCTGTGCATTAAATGCAAGTAATAGTAACAACAGGAAAACATTTTAAAAAAATCACATTGACTTGAGTAGGGAGCCAGCTAACCCCAGGCACACTGGGGACAGCATTATGCATGTGCCACTCTCACATGGATAGCAGGGACATGCTGAATAGCTGGGCAAACTTCAGAGCACCGCCACTGAGACTAGCAACCACATTTCTCGGCAGGGAGGGCTGAGAGGAGGCAACCACACCTCCACGCCAGTCCCACATGAACCAGCCATGTGGAAGGTCTTGGCTTAGCTTGCTCGGGAGGTGAGACTGGGGCTTGGGCTGGCACAGCAGCCGGCTGAGCACCACTGATGCGGGCAGATGAAGCAGGTGCCATGCAGGTGAAGGAAGATCTGGCAATGCAGAGAGAAGACCCTCTCCAAGGTGACCTCCCCCCTTCCGAGGCAGCTGGAAAGCCGCTGGCGGGAAGCGGAAGGCACCGAGCTGCTGGTGCCATTGCACCCCAGCAGGCGAGGAAGTGCTGGGAAAAGAGGAAACTTCCCCTTGCAGGGTGCTTTCCTCCCTCTAACAAGGTAAGCCAGCAAATGACTCAATTATATACTGAAGAACAATGAAATAAATGTTTACAAGGTGCCTTTTTAAATGCCAAGAGTTATAAACCAGTGAGTGGAAGAAAGCAGGACTCAAGATTCCCCGGTGCCCAATTCAGGCAATGCTTAACTGCTAGACTGTGAGGTATTGGAAGGGCTCCAGTTCCTCTTCTGGCAGCTCTCCTCTGAAATCACAAGCACAATTTTTCTTTTTCATTCAAAGAAATAAATAAATACCATCCTTAATTGTGTTCTGTGTAAGTGCCTTGAATGGAGAAGAGAGGGGAAAGGAGGAATAGCAGTTTTGCATATCATGCCTGTCTTTCCAGGCTCTTCCAGGCGCTGGCATGTACATAGGCCCTTCCCTGGTTACAGGCATATATATAATTAGCACAGCACATTATGCATTGCCTTCCTATTTGCCAGTGTGTTCACCTCTGTGCAGGACAGCACAATGCCTGAGTGCCACTTACGTGCTATCGCCAGCCTCAGCTGTCCCCTGTCCCTGGGTCAGACTCCTGCAGGTTTGCCTTAAAGAGCACAGACACTGAGAAGGTGTTTGGGGCAGGGGCCTTACTTGTCTTTCAGTTTTCAAGCCGTTACCTTTCACGTTGTCAAGTTTTTCTCATCAGCATAGATGTCTGGAAACCGGCTTTATGTAAAAGTTAAAATTGCTGCATTATAGCAAGACTTCTGGAGCTGGAATTGGCAGGAAACCCATCTCCCTTCCACCCAGATAGGGGAGCACTAGCAAGGTCCCTCCTCAGCTGCTCCGTGACACATTTATCTGTGACTGCAGAGGGGAGACAGAAGCAGAAAGAGATCCCCCAGACAGCGGTGGGCAAAGCTGTGCAGCTGCGTGACCTCGTTGCCTGCCTGGGTGTGTAATTCCTGATCAGGGCAGCGTGAACTGGGGGGGTCCTGCCCCCTTACCCTTCCGTGCCTGGAATGGTGTCAGGTCATAGTCCTGCCAGGTGCTCCTGGTGGGTGTGTGGGGTCCATGCTGAAATGTGTCAGAAGATCAACACGTTTTTCCAAGGGGGTTTCATGAGCCAGATGACTTTAGCAGGGACAGGCAGTATGAGAGGTTTAAACATCAGCACACAAGCACCTGTAACCCAAATAACGGGGAATGAAAGCACAACTCAAGAGACAAAAGAGGGAGGAGAAGAGGAGATGAACATATGATCAGGCTCTTTGAATGGCTTAGAAACCCCAACAGCTCCTTTTGGGACATGGACTCTCCTACTCAAGCTTACCTGAGCAGCACCTTGGGGATTTGCTAACTGGGGACTATCATGGCTGAACAAACAGTGGAAGATGCAAATGTGCTCTGTGTGGGGTAGGGCATTTGGTGCCCCTCTCTCCTGCTCCCTCTAATCACTGGCCATGTATCGGCGGGGCAGCTTGAAAAGGTTTTACTACTGATATAGGCAGGTGATGTATGCAGGCTATTCCTTCCCCAGCCACCAAAAGTCTTAGGTTAGTGCAAGTGCTCTACCTGCTCTGCCAGCGTAGCTCAGGGCTGGCATCAGCTTTGAAACTATTCAGAAATTCAGGACAGCAGAGAAGCATGAGCCTTGGAGACAGAGGGGACAGCACTGGAGCTTCTGGACATTTCTGCTGTTTACACTGCTACTGTACTTGCCGATTCTGAACCTAATAACTTAGACTCTGCTCACTGGCTGACTTTGCTCTAATAACTTCAGAATGATACGCAAAGAGCAGGGCACAAAGGCTGCTGCAGCTGCCTGGTGGGACCACAGTGCCAGCATACCTCTGCGGAGGAATGGGAGCAGGGTACAAACATGGAGGCGGGAGTGGGAACTTCTGCAGCTTTAAAAAGTGGGCATTAGGGTGTTTAAACACACAACAGGTTTAAATCTTTGAGGACCCAAGACTTATTTTCAAAACCTGATAGGCCTCAGAAACCTCACTTGCTGAAGGCCCTCCCCCTAATCTACTTCTGAAATGCAGGTTTAGAGTCCTAAGTCAACTTTGTCACCCCTGGAAATGGCTTCTTTTTCATGGTTGCTTGCATTCTCTGGGGGAAAGAAGGACTGAGAGAAAGTTCTCAAATACCGCATATATAGACCCAAGATTTTTGTACCGTCCCTCTTTTTCCTGAGTTTCCTCCCACATGCAGGGATTCCACCAGTCCCAAGGCAAGAGAAAATGTTTATCCTCATTATTGGGTTTCACAGCATTAGACGTGTCTTCTAATGTATAGATTGCAGTTGTAGGTAATAATTCTTACTTATTCTGCTGCTGCTGCAGCTCCGTTATTCCAAAAGCAGTCAAGAGCACCAGCCACGTGGTGGCAGATAATTAAAGACTTCGGAACAGTTTCACTGGCACGGCCATCCCCTTGTGCTGCTCCCATCACAAACTGTAGCTCTTCCCTACCTCCCCTTCCTATACTTGGGTGAGCTGGCTTGGCTTTGCACGTGATCAGGCACCAAGCAAAAATAACTGCATACCTTTGCATGGCAGAGGTTCCTTCTATCAGGGTGACTCAGCAGGACAGCCATGCATTCCTATGCAATGTCCTGGAACAGACCGCCTCTTCTCTAGACTGCGTTGGGTTTGGGGTGGGACTTGGGCCTCCGGAGCAAAGTTGGTGCCAGAGAACAGCTTATCCTTAATTACATTTCCATGATAGGATTCAGCTGCGGAAGAACAAACACCAGTGAATTCAAGGTGATAGAGCCGATTTCCAGGCAAGGTAAATCAGAGAATTGGGAACCTGAAATAGAGCATAAGTTCTGCAGAGATAGAGATTTCATCATCTCAGAAATAGCCCTGGCAAAGCCCCAGTAGACAATGTAGCTAAGTTATTCTGTGGCTTTTATGTTCTTTCATGTGGCTCCTGGATAGCTAAAGCCTAACCACAATTATAGTCATTTTATTTTAAGGAATCACACAATGGCATGGCCATCTACTCAGACATTTTGGGTGGCCCCTAAGAGAGACATATTGGTGGCATTTTTGGTCATTGGCATCGCGGGATGGCAAGTTTCCTGCAGAACTATTGAGTGCAAAGCCAATACTTTTTTTAAATGCTTATAGTCAAACCTCTGGCTTCTTTTTTTTTATAAACTTTCTATATTCATTATTTATATCCTTTTGCAGATGCTGGGGCAATGCTTTGAGGTCCTGGAGGCTAGACAGCATTTGGGATGCAGGAGCATTTGTTAAAAGCATATCTGGAGGGCGTTTGGGTGTCTGGCAGAAAGCGGGAACTGTCCGGGAGTTCGTTTTTCGGAATTGCTCTCCAATGGCGCCAGTCTGCCTGTTTGCAACATTTCACCCAGTTTTGCAAATCTGACAGCCCTCTGGCCAGCGTTACGTGTTCTGCCACAAAGTTTTGCGAAACATCCTCTGCCTCTTATCGAAACAACAACAGGGTAGAGTTCTGCTTGTGGTAAAAGTTCACAACACTGAACCAGCGGGGAAAAAAAAAATAAATTTGGGACAGATCATCACCTAACTTTTTAGTGAAGGTGCACTAATTTGCACCACCTGAGGTTATCATGCCTTGGTAGTAATGCCGTTCTGCAGACTTCCCTGGCCCACTAACTTCAGTGCTGAGTTTCAGGGGATGTGCCCCCTCAACACACTCTGATGAACTGAGGAGCTGATGATCTCCTGTCTGTCTTGCTGTGGCCATTAGGGCGCTGCTGCATTCCTAATGACTAACCAACACTTAATGGCTCAGCCTAAGCTCTCCTGCTTACAGACCTCTCTGTGGTTTTTTTTTTAACCATCTCTCAACTTGCCAGACCAATTTCTTCAACATGTGTTTGCACACATTGGCAGATGTCCTCCTAACCACTGGTTAGGACATTGACATAGATGTGAACACGGTAAGCCGTAAACACCCATGTCCCAGTTTCTCTTCCCCCTTGATCTTAGTGTGATTTGAGTTTCACTTCCAGTAGGTGTCACGGTGAGAGGTGAAGAAAGGAGAAGACAACAGAGGTGAAGTTTGGCTGTTATTCATAGGGACAGCTCACACGTGAGTTACGCACCATCAGAGACAAACTGTGCCCTTGAGACCAATGTGCCAACTCTTTCATCATCCAACCACTCTGACCTTCCTGATTCTCATCCTCCCACCCTCAGTCCCCATGCTGTGATTTATGCCCTTACTCCATTGTGTCTATCTGTTCTTTGGGACAGGCTTGTACAGCTGATGCGGAGTTTATTACAACTAGGGCTTAATCTTCGCCTCATGTTTGCAAAGTCCTAATGAAAAATAATAATGATCATCATATTAATAAACTTCATAGCACTTGGGAGGATGTAGAGGTAGATAGGTCCTTGCAGTGTATAAACCTGCCCTAGAGAGGAGGGTGGTGGTTATGGAAGAAGTCATGCTCTCCATTGTCAGGTCCCTCACTGACACCCCTCATCCATCCCACTGCTTGCCTGAGGTTCCCCAGTGCTCCAAGAAGACAGAGCGCCTCCTTAGAGCTCCCACACTACAACCCCCCCCTCCTTGAACCAACCTCTAAAGAAGCGTCAGACCATAATCTGACAGGGAAGCTGAGGGCCCTGGAGGTTTCAGGCTTACCTAACCACAGCTCATGTTTGCAGTGCACAAGCATGCCCTTGATGCCCTTGGGCAGAGGAAAGCTGGGCCTTCCCTGAGCAACCCCATTCCTGTTAACTGGTTTCTGCTTCCCCACAGAACTGTAGCATTTGTGCAGGAGAACAGGTGATGTTTCGCTCCCTGGCTAAATCTAGAAGTCTGTCTTCAACAAAACCCAAAGGCTTTTAATAAGCAAGAGAAATACAGACTTTTTTTTCCCAGCAAAGCCAGTTGCTTTCTCAGTGGCTGGAGCTGCTGGTTTGCCTTTGCCTTTGCCTTTGCATGGAGTGCTTCAGAGGGGTTTGTGGACCTTTGTGGTGAATGGAGTTAAATCCAGTTGGCGGCCGGTCACGAGCGGTGTTCCCCAGGGCTCAGTTTTGGGGCTGGTCTTGTTTAATATCTTTATCAATGATCCGGATGAGGGGATCGAGCGCACCCTCAGTAAGTTTGCAGATGACACCAAGTTGGGCGGGAGTGTTGATCTGCTCGAGGGTAGGAAGGCTCTGCAGATGGACCTGGACAGGCTGGATCGATGGGCCGAGGCCAACTGTATGAGGTTCAACAAGGCCAGGTGCCGGGTCCTGCACTTCGGCCACAACAACCCCATGCAGCGCTACAGGCTTGGGGAAGAGTGGCTGGAAAGCTGCCTGTCGGAAAAGGACCTGGGGGTGTTGGTCAACAACCGGCTGAACATGAGCCGGCAGTGTGCCCAGGTGGCCAAGAAGGCCAATGGCATCCTGGCCTGTATCAGAAATAGTGGGGCCAGCAGGAGTAGGGAAGTGATCGTGCCCCTGTACTCGGCCCTGGTGAGGCCGCACCTCGAATACTGTGTTCAGGTTTGGGCCCCTCACTACAAGAAGGACATCGAGGTGCTGGAGCGTGTCCAGAGAAGGGCAACGAGGCTGGTGAAGGGTCTGGAGAACAAGTCTTATGAGGAGCGGCTGAGGGAACTGGGGTTGTTTAGCCTGGAGAAAAGGAGGCTGAGGGGAGACCTCATCGCTCTCTACAACTACCTGAAAGGAGGTTGTAATGAGGTGGGTGTCGGTCTCTTCTCCCAAGTAACTAGTGATAGGACGAGAGGAAATGGCCTCAAGTTGTGCCAGGGGAGGTTTAGATTGGACGTGAGGAAAAATTTCTTTACTGAAAGAGTGGTTAAACATTGGAACAGGCTGCCCAGGGAAGGGGTTGAGTCCCCATCCCTGGAAGTATTTAAAAGACACGTAGATGTGGCGCTTAGGGACATGGTTTAGTGGGCATGGTGGTGTTGGGGTGATGGTTGGACTCGATGATCTTAGAGGTCTTTTCCAACCTTAATGATTCTATGATTCTATGACAGGGCCATGTCAGAGACAGGTCTCCCACAGAGGTAGTCTCAGAGGCCCTCTGTGGCATGCTGGGACTTTGAGATGGACCTGTGTTCTGTATTAAGCTCATGAAAAGAAGACAGAGGATTTAAATAGCATTTATTCAATTTCTTTGTGGGTGTTTTTTTCTTGAAATAAAGCCCTTTTCTCTTTTGTTTTATTGGAAACACACCCACAGCAGGGTGTCCAAAATCAGGCAGGGCTGTACTTGGCAGGCGCCCATGGAGAAGCAGCGTGCAGTCCAGCAGGGTTGCTTCTTGGGTGCATTCTGTGGTTCTCCATCCCCCTTTGACTAGTCCATGTCTCACATTCACCAGGTACCAAATGATACTTGGACCCCCCTGGCTAACTCTGCCCCTCTCTGTCATGCCAGCTGCCATGAGATGGGTGTAGGTCTAATTCCACCCTCTAACCATGTGCTAACAGGCCACTCGAGATCACCATCCTCTCATGCTTCTTTGAACACATTAAATTTGCACCGAGCAGGGTTCACTGAAGTGGTCTCCCTCTCCTGTAACGGGGCCACAGGAGGTGCCAAGTTACTGTAAAACAGTGCCTGACAGTGCTCATAACCACATTGCACCCAGAGGGTCCTGATCTCAGTGAGATCAGTCTCTCTCGCACTGGGCTTTAGATATATAAAATATATATATATATAAAAAAGATAATCCTTGTCATCTGTGTGAACAGATGATGGGAAATCTTGAAACTTCTAAATAGTATACTTCTGTAATATCTAGTTATATGTAGTATCTAGTTATATGTAGTAGGGAAATGCAGAGAACTGGTACAGAGTCCAGTCACATCCCATCCTTCCCCTGCTCCATGGAGAAACTTTGGAGGTTCCTCTCCGTTCATTCTGGTACCTTGGTCTTTGCAAGTGGTCTGGTGACTAAAAGCTGTCAATGGGAGAGGGAAGCAGCTCTGCTAGGACATCGTGCATTTGCCTACAGAGAAGGAACCACTCCTCTCCTGCTGCATGAGGAGCCAAAATCATGCGCTCATCTAGCACGGTCATCCCTTGAAAATTCAGTTTGTGTCAAATAGCAAACCTCAGAGCAAGCCAGCACGGGCAACACCCCTGAACAATGATAGACGACATTCTTTTGCCATGCAAACAACAAGTAAGCAGCAGCCAAGAGCCATCAATTCTCTGCTGAATCATTGATGAATGTCATTCAGGCTTAATACAGTGAAGTTTATGATTCTAAGTTGGCTCTTCAGAGCTGGTATGGGAACAGCCTCTGTATGTCAGCACAGCGGATGGCCCACTAGCTCCATACCTCTAATTCAGGTGGTGAATGCAATGCAGATGAACAAGGTTCTGCAGGGCATCAACAAGGGGACGGATGCAAAAGTCGTGTTTGTTCTTTACGGCAGTCAGTGCTGACCCAAGGTCGGGGAATGCCAACGGGGAGCTTTGCAGCAATTTAATTAGAATCATAGAATCATAGAATAGTTTGCGTTGATGACCTTTAAAGGTCATCTAGTCCAACCCCCCTGCTGTGGGCAGGGACATCTTCAACCAGATCAGGCTGCTCAGAGCCCAGTCCAACCTGACCTGGAATGTTTCCAGGGATGGGGCATCCACCACCTCTCTGGGCAACCTGTTCCAGTGTTTCACCACCCTCACTGTAAAAAATTTCTTCCTTATATCTAGTCTAAATCTACCCTCTTTTAGTTTAAAGCCATTCCTCCTTGTCCTGTCGCAACAGGCCCTGCTAAAAAGTTTGCTGCCATCTTTTTTATAAGCCCCCTTTAAGTACTGATAGGCTGCA
>NW_008795857.1:4043270-4120368 GCF_000699145.1 Aptenodytes forsteri | reverse complement strand
GGGGGTTGCCCCGACCCAGGTGCAGGGCCTTTCACTTTGCCTTGTTTAACCTCATGAGGTTCTCACAGGCCCACTTCTTGAGCTTGTCCAGGTCCCTCTGGATGGCATCCCGTCCCTCAGGTGTGTCGACCGCACCACTCAGCTTGGTGTCATCTGCAGACTTGCTGAGGGTGCACTCGATCCCACTGTCTATGTCACTGATGAAGATATTAAACAGTACCGGTCCCAATACAGACCCCTGCGGGACGCCACTCGTCACCAATCTCCATCTGGACATTGAGCTGTTGACCACTACCCTCTGGATGCGACCATCTACTTCTGTGGACACTGGCTGGAAAGGTAGGCCCTCCTCCTTTTATGAATGTTTGGGAAGAGCTCACAGGTGGAGCAGGATGTGGGACCCTGGAGCTTCAGTGTTTTTGTGCAGTGAGTAAGATGGAGCTGTGCGGCTTCTGCTGCGATGAATTAGCACCAAATAGCTAGCTACTGCTCTGGGAAATTATTCAGATGTACGGAGGTGTAAACAATCTCTTCCTAAAGGAGCAGCCCAGGAAAGAATCTAAGTGTCTAGTCTTGTTCTTCCCTCAGAATTAGGACTGGCCCATACAGGGATCTGAAAGCAAACTGAGAGTGGCTCAACTGAGATAAGGCATTTGTGAGGCTTATTAGAAAGTCGAGTATTAGAGGGACACAGCAAGCACTGTCTGTTGTGGATACTTGTCTGGCTCCTGCATAAATAGGTGTATTTATTTAGATATGTTAATATCGATTGCTGTAGGGAAAGCAACCAAAACTGAATGCTCAGTCATTACCTGCTGCAGGGAAAGGGTACATGCAAGAGGAATTTGAAGGGAGTTCTTGCTGCCAAGGAAAGATGAAAGGATTTTAGAAAGAGAAGTTGTGAAAACAAGTAGTACTGGAGAGCTTATCCATGCATAAATGAGATGGAGCCTGAAGTGACGGAGAGTCCCCATTGCTTCCTTAAAAACACAAGGACAAAGCAAAAAGAGTGGCTGAACAGGATGTAAGGCAGAAAACAAGATCTCATAAAAACTGCTAGCAGTCAGGGAGGGAAGGAAAAACGTCAATGTGCACAAATCAACTTTGATTTGATGCTCACCCCAATGTCCTGCTACAGAGGGATAAGCTTGCAACCCTTCCCCCCCAAAAAAATGGAGCATGCTCCCAGCTCTCTGGGTCCATGCCAGACTGTGAAGTTCACTTTCAAAGGCAAAGCTGACGCGGAGACATTTGACAGGACTCATGCTTCTAAATCACATGGATGCTTTTGTAAACATTACTTCTGGGTGTACTTAATATCTCCACTATTAATCGGGTTGCGGGGAGTTAAAAGCCCATTAATGGCATTAACAAATGCTATTTAACTGGGCTGAATTGCAAATGCAAGTTTAGGCAGAGAACAAATACAATGTGACTTTGGAGGAGCAGAAAGCCAGCCAAAAAAAACCCCATTTCATCTTGAAAAAAAAACTGCAAAGCAAACATCTATTAATCAACCCAAAATACACAGCCTATGAGAAGGGAGGAAAAACCTTGGCAGATGTGATATTGAAAGAACTTGCAAGTGTGTTGGTTAAAGCCAGATGTGGGGCTCAACAAATGGAAGGTGATAGGTGGGCCAATACATGGAGCAGATTTGATAAGATCTTGGCATGCAGTGTGACCACAAGGACAGTCAGTGGAGTTTGGTCTTGCTGGCACAAAGAGCACACAAAACAGGACCGGGAAGTTACGATCTTGCTCTGAAATCAGTGGCCTACCAAACAAGGGAGGTGGTGATAACCTGGATGGTCTTCAAAGCAAAGCAATAGCAGGGACTGAGGGTCTGGAGAAATCATCCAGGCCTGCTTGGGTTTTTGAAGAGTGCAATGGGAGAATGACCCAAACCTGCTGGTTTGGCTATGTATTGACTGGCTGTGTTTGCAGGGGCATGTTAATACCTGTTCACACTTACTGGTTTCTGAGCAGTCAGGACAATGAGTCTTTAACACGGTGCTTGCTTGTATGTAAAGGAATAAAAAGGGGAGGAAATTGGGTTAAGGGAAAATGTAACCTGAATGTTGTGGGGAAAAATTAAACAGTGAAATGCACAAGAATATGAATATCTCCCCAGGCTCTTTGCCTGGGGCTTTCAAAAGTAGGTAGTGGTATGTATCCTATAAAGTCCAGTTCCATACTATCGCAGAAGACAAATAGATAACCAAGTAATTCTTTTCTAAATGTGTTAACTGCATAGTATTTCAGCTAGATGGGCACTTATTTTTATATTATCAGTGTCCTTGTTACCTCTTAATAATGACATTAAAAAACCACTAAGGTTGGAAACATGAAATGCTCAGAAATAAGAAATGCTAAAGTCATGATTGCTCTTCATGCCTTAATTCAAACTTCTATATGCATCTGCATTGTGTCGCAGTCACAGGATCATCACTGTACAGGACAGATCGTCACTGTGCTCACTGGGTAACTGCTCAGAATTTTTTCTTAACCTCATCACTTGACCTCAGACCTTATTTACTAAACACCACTTAAGCTCTGTGTAGAACACAAACTGATTACATTTCCTCATGGGCTTTCCTGTGACACTTTCACTCTAAATCTGAGCAGTTCACAAACATGAACAGATTTCCCCTTACCACAGCCCTTATGAAAAGAGGAAGGAGCTAGTACCGCTTCCATTTTACCAAAGTGGAACAAGGATAAAGACATTAGAGTTGGGACCACTAACTCTGGCTGTTCACTTTGCAGCTACACAAGTTTGCTTTTTGGGGATTTTTTTTTGTGTGTGTGTGTGCTGTATATGTTTAGACATTGGCGTGTTACTTAAATCTGAAGAGAATTTACCCTCCAAGTGACTATTGTGAAAGACAAAGCTGCAGATATATAACAAAACCAGTTGTTTTCTGTGAATGTGAGAGCTGGGCACTTACTGAGAGAAAAGAACAAGAAAAAGAAAAATAAAAAGTGTTGAGGGGACCAGGGAGGAAAGCAGGGAGGGAGAACGGTGTGTGGACAAGAAAAACTAATATTGTGGAAGGTTCGTGGGTAACTAAAATGAACACTTGAGAACCTCTTCGGGCAGGACATGGAGCTGAGACGGCAGAAGAAAGGTGAGCTAAGCAGCTCCTAGATTATCCTTGTTAGCAGGTTTTGATTCTGAAGCCACCCAAAGGGAATCACTGGCAAACCTATCATGGCCTGCTATGAACTACATCTAGGGGCAAAACACATCCTCGGCTGAAGAGTGGGAGTGTGGGGCAGGGAATTTCTAAGAGTGGCCAGGATTTCTTGAACCTTTAGTGCCAGGGACTCCCATAATTTCATGTTGCAGGCACAGCTCCCAGCAACTTTGCTTGCAATGCAGAACGCTCAGCACTTTTGCTAGTCTGGCCCCTGGTGTCCGTAGCTTGGCAAACAGAACAGGAGGCAGTGGCCAACTTAGAAAATGCTTATTTAAGTGAATTGCCAGTAGCACACAAGGACTCAGTGGTAGGAGCAGGGCTAGGCAGCATTCAGCTGCATTAATGACCAGATCATCTCTTCTCCACCTCCAATCCCCTTCCTCATTTCCTACACACCCCTCCAGCTTGGCAATAAAGGATGCAGGGGTCCTGTGGGAAAAACCCAACAAAATGCTACGTGATCATGTAATTAAAGGCTGTACTATAACACACAGGCACAAAGGAGATGAATTAATGCTGTATGGAAAGCCTCCGGACCAGCATTTCCTCACTCTGCTGTGCAGTCGTAATGTTCCTTTAACATAGTTCTCCATGTGCTGTTGCATAGGCTTACGGGGGGGGGGGACCACAACAAAGTTTCAGAGCTTTCTCTCTTACCCCTTAGAGAGTGTGCAGTGTGGAGACGGGCTGACCCTGGCACAGGTCACCAGAGGATAGGGAGCTGGAGATATGCAGCCCTCTGTCACCTGAGGTGATGGGAGGGTAACAGCCCATCAGCCCCGCAGACTGCAGGGACAGGAGAATGCTGGGCTTGGTGTCGGAGACTGGGCTGCCAAGGGACATTGACATGTACAGGCACAGACTCTCCAAAGGAGAACTTTCTGTGGTTTTAATGCTCCTGCTCTATCACTTAGATCCTGAGTGATCTACCCCCACGTACCATGGTACTCCCTGCCTCCATCTTGCTCCTTCTCTCACTCATACCCCGTCTCCTCTCAGCTCTGGCTCGTGCCTCGTTTTTTTTTCATTCCTACCCCCAACTCCTTCCAGTTTGTGTCTCTACTTACCTCTGCCTTCGAAGGCAGAGTGGGTACGGTCCTCTCACAGCCAGACATCTCAGCAGGAGTGGCGGCAGAGGCAATCCTGCTCGATCCTCACATCCCCACGCAGGGACATGTATGTGCACTTGCATCTCCTGCACAGTGGCACAGAGAAGCTGGAAGAGATGGGGCACAAACCCAGGAGAGATATCCAGGAAACCTTCAGGGAAAACAAGTGCTTGGCTTGCCTCTTCTGCAGACAAAATGCAAATGTTGGCTTTTCTGAGGCTTATAAGATGGCCAAACAGGGGTAGATTGAAATGAGGCTGCCAAGAGCACATCCTTGATATGAGGGCTGCCCTGTACTTGGGTGCCTGCTCTGAGGCATGGGAGTCACAGACCAGTAAGAATGTTTCACCATGAGGGAAACAATGCATTTTTCTTCTCCTTGTTCTCAGAAACAGCCGCACCACTTAAGCAGAAACGCAAAAACAAATGAACAAAACAAATTCAGCTAGAGGCAGACACCCAGCATGGGGAATTGCAGGCCAGATGGTTAGTGTGACAAAGTTATAAGTAACTGAAAACAGCCTTTTAATAAGGAGTATTAGGCAACTTCAGCATTAGGTGGTACCACCTCTACTGAAACCCTGTCTCCCTCTTTCTCTTTTTAAAGACGACTTTTCCAAATTCAGCACACCAGCAAATTTGCTGAAGAAGCACAATGACGGTGCAAGAAAAACCCCATGGTGTAGCTGTTGCTGTTACATCACGAATGTGTCAGAGGACAGCGGACGCCTTGCCACCACTTGTTCTGCTGCTGGGTCCTGCTCCCTTCTCCTCCCCCTGGCCCCGTCCCCTGGGCCCGCTGCCTTCTCACCCAGCCCGCGGCCAGTCCCTCGGTGCCTGTCTCTTCCCCCTTGCGGCAGCTGCCTGCTCAGCCTCCCAAGCCACCTCCTCCTTGCCTGTGCCACTGCTGGCTCTGGCAGCATCAGCTTGGAGCCCATACTAATAAGCCCGGCAAAGCTCCTTACCTTGGCTCCCTGCCTCCCCTTCCCCTCCCCTCTGCTGTCAGCACGTCTCACTGGTCTTTTGGAGAAATCTGTCTTCCTAATCTACTGTAAAACAAAAGGGAGGGGACCAAAATCTCAGCTTCTGATGATTGCTGCTGCTCTATTGACTTTCTCTGGAGCCGAGGCTGCGTTATCGGTCTACTGACTTTAGTGGGATGACACTGCTTCACATCACCCAAAGATGAGACCTGCTTTTGTCAGTGGCCAGATGCCAACTTGCACCAGCAGAAAATCTGACCTGTTGGCTTAGGTTTCAGTGTGGCTGGGCTGATCGGTGGTGGAGGGTGAGCCGACTCCTGACTCCAAATGAATGCAGAAATAGCTAGACACAGCTATGTATGCCCTCCTCATCCGCTTCACCTGCTTTCTGCTTCTTTCATTCCAGAAGCATGTGCACATACAGGGAGTAAGCATGTACATGAGTTTTCAGTTGTTGTGTGCACTGATGCTTGCTCTATTTCATTCTTGGAGGATTCCCCTGTCTCAGGAGATGCAGCACACGATGCTTTTACTGTGTTTGCATGAGCTGTTCCTGCTTGTTCCACATCATCAGGTTATGTGCTGACAAGTGGAGCATATGCTTTCAACAGCATGTCTGCTGTGACTAAATCATATCCTGGGTCATCAATTCAAGGCTCACAGTGTGCTCTTCCAGTTTCAGAGGGAACTGTTGTCTGCTTGCGTTGTTTATAACCCTTGGGAGACTTGGGCAAATCAGGACAACCATGTGCAAGACCTAGCATTGTTTTCTTAAGCTGTGCAAGCATTTGCTTTCTTACCTCCATGGCTCTCTGCATGCACTACAGGCATCTACTCAGTCATGCAGCATGTTGGGTGAAGTGCCATAACTGAGGTTTCACTCCCCCGGACACTGCCCAAAAGCGTAATGAGAGACCATCTCAACTCCCATTACATTACAGATCAACACAGAGGAACAAACTATTCCTGTTTCTGTTTCTGTGGAAGGAGCAAGTGTTGGCTCACTGTCTCCTGAGTTGTCCTGTAACCATAAAGTCATCTTTCCACCCTGTTTCATTGAGCTTACTTTACCAGAAAACCGTTCTTTCTTTCTTTGAGTCAATCAGCATCAGCATTTCATGGCTCAGGGTTGTCACAAAGGTCATCCACTCTTTTTTTTTCTTTCTTTCTTTCTTTTTTTCTTTCTTTCTTTCTTTTTTTCTTTCTTTCTTTTCTTTCTTTCTTTCTTTTTTTCTTTCTTTCTTTCTTTTTTTCTTTCTTTCTTTCTTGCTTTCTTTCTTTCTTTCTTTTTTTCTTTCTTTCTTTTCTTTCTTTCTTTCTTTTTTTCTTTCTTTCTTTTCTTTCTTTCTTTCTTGCTTTCTTTCTTTCTTTCTTTTTTTCTTTCTTTCTTTTCTTTCTTTCTTTCTTTTTTTCTTTCTTTCTTTTCTTTCTTTCTTTCTTGCTTTCTTTCTTTCTTTCTTTCTTTCTTTCTGTGAAAACAACATTAAAAGGCAAAGCATGACTGCAGACACATCTACTGGAGGACCCTCTGTTTTCTACTTCCATCTCGATGCACAGCTTGCAATCATTACAAAACGATGGGGTATCTTCTGGGTGACTGTTAGAGGGAATTACACTCTGGCAGCCTGTGAAAGGCATGTGGATGCTCTGATATTTGATATTCTTTTCCTTTGTGTTTGCTATAGCCATTTCCCTTCTGTTTGCAGGGCATTTCTTTCTTTACAGCAGTGTTTGTGCCTATACCCTACTGAGTTCCCAGTCTAAGATCATCTCTTGTAGCTGTTGAAACTCCTGGTGGAAGCTGATGGAGTTACTGCAGACTGACACTGCTGTTGCTGCGAACAACATTTGAGTCAAAACCTTGTCCTGTGTAATCTCCATATCTCAAAGTGACCTCCTTGTTCTTTTTTTCTTCTTTTGTTTTACTAGTTTATGGGACAAGATTCCCAACTCATGTAAATTAAGTGTGACTTCACCGAAGTCAATGGATGTAAATCAGTTTATACCATCCAAAAATCTAATATAAGGTCTTCAGGGAAAGAATCTGTCACGTATTGAACTCAAAACACTGCTTTTTGAAGTGTGTAAAATTCCCCTTTGTTTCTTTTTATGTGTGTTTTATTTTCCTTCATATCTCCTCTCCTCTCCTCTCCTCTCCTCTCCTTTTTTATGTAACCAGGAAAAAAAAAAGTAAAAATCAATGGCTGAAAAACTGCTGTGTCTCTTCTTTCCCACTCCCAGTGCAATTTGCTGGCTTAATCATTTCCCAAACCTTCCTGTGTCACTCCTAAGTTTCAGAGCCACTGTTGGAGCTTCTTGTCATGGTTATGCCAGTCTGATGACAGCTATTTAAATTGTCTGGCTTCTTGCTCTATACCATCGTACAGGCTCATCAAATCCTGAAAAACAATTTTTCACTCTGTGACATTGTGCACAGTAACTTTATTTTCAATGAAAAACTGGTTTGGGGATGACTCATTCGGGAGAAGAGAAGTAAACGTCATCTTCCTTCAGTTAGGCTGACCACTCCTCCCCCCTCCTGAGGCCAGGAAAACCTGAAGGGATGCTGGGGCTGCAGAGCCTGCCTCTCCAGCAGGTCCCTCCTCACCTCTCTGTCTGTGCTTGTACCAATGCGCCTGTGGGTGCGGATGCGGCGTGGAGAAGCAGAAAGACTTTGTCAGGACGAAAACAAAGTGGCCCACTGCATTAATACGTTTCTTTACCCTCTCGCCCAGGATGTGGCAGATCTGTCCATTCCTGTCAGAAATGGACATATGGTCAGGGCACGGAGGCTCTGCGTGGAAGGGGGTGCAGAGAGACACCTTGTAGGGAAAGATAGCTCTGGGATTTACCGAAACAGTCACAAGACGCTAATTTGTTATGCTCCCAGCTCACACAGTGAGTGAAAAACATCCTTCACAGGGGAACAGTATGAAGACAGGTGACCAAAATGCTACACAGCATGGAAATTAATTGTCACCCTCATGCTGAGGCTCTCCGACTGCCTCCGGCATGCAGCAAGCTGAGAAGGTAGAAGGATGTGCTGGCATTAAAGGTAGCACAGAGAAGTTCATATTGCCTCCTACCACTACCTATTTACCATTCTCTGAATCAACATCCCCCTTCCTTGGCTCCAAAATGAAGCCACAACTTTAAACTCGGAATGTTTAAAGAAACAAGGGGGGGAAATAAGTGTCTGGGCCATTCTTCAAAAGCCCTGTGTAAACACTGGGTGACCCATTCCTTGTTCTTTTCCTAACCTGGCTGAACTCTGGAAGCAAGCAATAAACAGCAAAGGTTAATTAAATCCATTTCTAAGTTTAACACCCCTGGCTCCCCACCCTGTCCTAACCAGACTTTGGGGGCTGTGTGTTATGGGCAAATATAACCTGGTTTGAATTCCAAAACATGATTTCAAACTTCCTTTAGAGACAAAGAAAACTGATTTCTATATACTGAAATGAGTCATTCAAGACAGGGAACCTAATTAGGGTTGCAGCAGCAGCTAATTTCCCCACCAAAAAGAAATTTTGTGCACTAAAGAATGAAGTGCTAGTTCCGGGCAGCAGCACCAGGCACTCAGTGTAATTATAATTTATATGGCCCTCACTGCTGTAGTAGTTAAGTGCTTGACAAGAACCAAGGGATTTACTCTGAGGTAGGGAAAAGTTTTCTTCTCTTTTACAACCAGGGAACCAGAGATGAAATGACCTGCCCCAGACTATGCAGTGGATTTGCCAAGCTGAACTCAGGTCTCCCTAAGTCCCTCACTAATGCTTTCAGCAGGAGCTTCAGACCCTGCTTTTGCCCTCACCTTTGTCCTGCCTGCAGCTCTGAGAAATTTTGATCCTCCTTTCGAGCAGGGCAGTGAAGGAGCAGCCTTCCCCTCCGCAGCAGGGCCAGTTCAAACCCCAGATTATTTGAGTCACCAAATTCCCAACGAGACATAGGAAAGTATTTCCCAGATTTCAGAAGGTGAAGGGCTTAGGCTCCAGTCCGCCAAGGATGCCAGGCTGCTTTAGCTGTATCACACCCCTTCTCTGCAGAACTCACACCTGACCCATACCTGCCACCATTCAGATGCATCACCAGGATGCCAGGTACCCCAGCAGGGTTAGATGTGAGTATACCTGGCTTGCAAAACTACATCACAGGCTGCCTTCTCTCCTTTTTTGCCTCTCCAATAATTGTATAATTCAAAGTTTCTCTGCAAGTCCAAGAGGAGCTTTACTTCCTGGAAAAGAAGCAGCATAGAGCTGGGGTATCTTTGGGAGTGGGTTAGAAACGCTGTTTTGCTTGAATGAAAAATCTCTTCTTTAGGAAAACAAAAGCCAGGCTGCAAACCTACAGAAGGAAGTCTCCTCTTCCTGAAACCAAGACACCTGGGGGTCTCTGCTGGGGTGCCAGTACTGGCCAGAGTTCCTTGGAGGCCGGCAGAGTCTGCAGAGTTTGCCACTGGCCCTGAACTACATTTTGAGCCAAGTGGGAAAAGGTCAGATCTGTTTAGCAGTGGGGCTAAAACACCTGTGAATCCAGCCTCGGGGCCTCAGTGGCTCGTGCCTTTGCGGGAGAGCTGGGAGGCTTGCAGCAGGGCTGGGGGCTTGTTTCCATCGGCTCTGGTCTAGCTGAGGAACGTGTGACCGCTTGGCGGTTTGGCGTAGCACGGGGGCTCCCTTCAGCCAAAGAGCTTAGTGCTGCCTGGGGCTTTCCTCTGGGTCCCAAATCCTCCCTTTGTCTTGGGGGCTTTGTTCAGTTTTGGAGGTCAGCCTAGAGCAGCTATGTACAGTTTCAATTTTGCCGTCAGAGGATATCTGTGTTTCAGGAAGCTCTTACAATAACTCTGTAAACATGAATGAACATGTTTCCCTGATAATGTCAAGCGAAAAATCCCATATTTTTCTCTCCCTTAATGAGCAATTCTTGCCCTTCAGTGTCTCTGACCTGGAGCACATGTTATTACTGTCGGGTGACAGTGCTCTAATCCCATTCTCATACTTGATTTATGAAGGCAGGGCCGGGGCTGCATAGGGTCAAGGCCCCGTTACGCTAGACACTGTACAAACTTTTAATGAGGGAGAGAGTGTGTACCTCCGAGAGGATGGACAAAAGGTGGGAGGGAGAATGAAGGCACAGAGGCCAAACCTGGAAGGCAGCTGATGTCTCCTGAACCCTGGAGTAACAGCCCAGCTGCTGACTTTGTTGCCTTATAAATATTCCTGACTTTCTGGCAGCTCTGCTATGGTTCTAGCTCTGGCACCAGAAGAGCCTACTATTTTGCAGTTGTTTCACCTAATGGGTCAAGCAGCAGTTACTGGATGCACAGACAATAGTGGATTTAAGCGACACATATGAACTCGATTATGGTTTGCTAGGGGGATAGAACCACATCTTCCGCTGTGCTTCAGGCATGATTCAAGGGATGCTTTTTTCCAGCTCCTCAGGTTGGGAGTGCCTGTGTGAATATAACCACAGTGACGCACAGATCCAAAGGATGGATGGGTCCAGCAATAAAATAGAAAAATCTGCTTAATTAAATTTAAAAAAAAAGTATGCCTTATTAATGACCTCAGGACAGATGCTGATGAGCTCTGCATGGTGCCCCAAAGGTTAACACCGGCTGCCTCTTAGAGCACTCACGTGGACAGGAAACTGGGGCAGACGGCAGAGCACGACTTTCACATTTAATGGGATTTCCCTCCTCTCCAAGAGGAACAACATGAAACAAATGGACCGTCCAGTGTTGGCTGCAGCTCGTGTGTGGTCTGTGAGTGCAACGACGTGTGGATCCCGTAAGGAATCCTACTGGAGGGGTGGTTTCTGTGAAGCATTTCAGCAGAGATGAGAGCAGCCGTGCTGAGTGTCGGTGGGAAGCAGCACCTCAGCTGCCTCCTGCCACACAGGAGCTGTCAGGGCAACATTGGTCTGCAAGTATTTCTGGGTAAACTGCGGGGACTGCCGTGCAGAGAAGGAGATAGGGTTAATTGCCTATCCCCAAACAAGAGCTGGCGATTGCTGTCTTTCCCTTGCCCTTCCCCAAGAGCCACCCTAACCCCCACCCTCCCTGTGCCCTACCAACAGTGGAGCACAGATGACCCATGCCAGTCTTTTCTTTTCCTGACCAGACTGCCTCACATCTCTGTTATGTAGGTTTTGCCTACAGCAGCTACCTGGGCTGGACAAACCCTCTTCCAATAGCCTCTTTCTGCACTTTCTTTCCCCATCCATCACCAACAGCAGAATTTGGGAGAACCTCGGGGTGGCCATGCAGAAGCCTCGCTCCTCTGCTCTGAAAGCAAACTAAATTTTGGGAAGGGGAGAGGGCAGAGGGATGAAGGAAGAACAAATCCTCTTTCACCCCACGATCTGCACACATGTTTTCTGCTCGCTTCCTTATTTTAAGCTCTCCCACTTCACTCCTTTCTCTGCTCCTTAATAATTCCAATAAATGTCAGGTCCAATCTCACTTAATGAAATGTACACCTATTAAATGAATGAAGTGGAAAAATGGCCCACCCTGACTCCCTGCCTTGAAACCCAGCTGCAATGCATGCTTTTTACCATGAAATCACATTATTTTTACCAGGTCCCCAGGAAATTTCCAGTAAAATAAACACACTTGAAAAATCCTATGGGATTCCCAGCTTGCTTCAAGGAGGAACCCTGAGATGTTATTCAATCCTTGGAGCCATTTGTTTCCTGTGTGATCCCAAACACTAACCAAAAGCAACATAATATGATAGGTATTTACAACATATCCATTATCTTATCAGAGCTTCAGGTACAGCTGTAAATAGCCTGTTCCAGCTGGACAATCTGCTGAGTTAAATGGGTTCTACTTTTAGAAGCAGGAACTGGAGAACATGTCCCATTTAAGCTCAGATTCACTTGCACCCGAGGGATGGAAACTCAAACAGCAGACCTCAGCTGCGGAGGAGGTCCGTGTTCTGTGAAACGTGGCTCCCTCCATCTGATGCAAAAGGCTGGGCTCGCAAAGATCATGCTGCTCGTACGGGCGCTTTGTTGACAGAGTCCTGTTAGTAGTTCACCAAGCGTAGAGAATTGCTGCTCCCTGGATGGGAGGTAATTTTGCACAGCCAGCCAAAGACAAAAAGAAATGCAAGGCTGGGGGTGGAAAGAAAAGAGACCACACTGGAAGCTGTGAGAAGAAGAAAGGGAGTGGGCAGAGAGCTGGTGGATGGAGGAAAGAGGAAAACATGAAAAACAAGACCAGAGAAAGAGTAATTGTTAGGGAAAAAGCTTTTCCACTGCTTCCCTGGCTACGACCAGCCTGAACAGGACATGGTGTTTACTCTTTGCATGCACACACCATGTGCCAGGCGAGAATGGCTGGTCTTCCACACCAGGCCCCCTGGCAGCAGCATCTCTCTTGTACGGTGTCAGAAGGAAACAAACCTGTTAAACCTAGATTCAGTCCTTAGGCTTAAAAAGAACCTGGTGAGGAATCAAAAGAATTGGGTTGCATTGAGTCTGAGCTTGTCTAGAAGCAAATGGCATTTCAAAGAAACAGAAGTAAGAAAGTTTTATCTCCCATGCATGGGAAATCAGCAGCCCATTCCAGCATGACGGAGATTGCTCTCTGGTCCTTCAGAAACATCCCAGAGGCAATTGTACAAGGGACCTCCTGTCAGGAGACGCTGTCGACCATTTTTATCAGCTTTCTGGCTAAAATTAAACCTTGCTCATTAATGGCTGTTTGGCAGCTGGTCTGAGAGTGGGTGATTCATGGAGACTGACTGCAAGGGGAGGTTACTGCTAGAAGTGGACTTGAGTTGACAAGTAGCACCAGAGATTTGGGAATCTAGTGAAACCAGCACTTGGAAGTGTTAACAAGCAGTGAGCCAGTGGCAGTGAATCTACTTAAAGATGCATACCAGGGCACAAAAACTAGTGCCAGGGTAAACAGAAAGCAGAGAACAGATTAGTTTGCAATAAACATGGAAGCAATTGCAACAGAAAACAATGAGTCCGACAAAGGAGATTTAGTTACAAACTTTCAATAAAAGCATCCCATTTAACAAAAGTATGCTGTTTTTGGCAAACAGCAAAGACATACAAAACCAAAGTGCATTTATGCACATATGGTTGAGGGGACAAAGGCTTGGAACTGATAGGTTTGATGATGAGACAAAAACTGCGGTTCTTCAGGTTTCCCTTTACATGTACCCAGTCAGGCTGAGAGGAGGCTGCTTTGCGACATTGGGGTGAGACGGACACCCTCGAATTCTGAAATACTGTCGGTACCAGAGGAGACTTTCTACTTTTATAATTAAGACAAAATGGCAATGCACTCATAAGCAGTCACACAGGACACAAAGAGTCTGTGTTGCCAAGCTACATGGGATGTTTACAGAAGGGCAGATGCTAATCAGGACACAGAGAGTGGAGGAAGCCTAAGTCACACGAGTATCTGGGTTGAATCAAAGTTTACAAATACAGATCTATAACTCGTTCATTGAACAGATGCAGTATCTCTTTTTAAAGAGCTGGTGGGTGGCCTTTAATGCTTTGAGATGGATTAAAAACAATATAAATATACTTACTGATGGAAACACCCAAGTGACTGACAAACTGTGCAAGAATTGAGTCCTCCAAGGACAGAGAGAGATGGTAAAGTTTACCTTAATTTTGGGTATTTGCTGGGTGAGTAGATACCAGTCGGGCAAAGTGAAACCTGCAAAGACCAAACCAAACATGTCCTCCCCATTCTGAGATGATCTGGGTAGTGTCAGAATTTGATGATGGGTTGAAAACATCCCATAGCTGGATGCAGTGGTGTAATGCCTAGCAAGTAGCTGAGGAAAGGGAAAGGCAGGGAGCCTCGATGAGAAACGCAGGCAGAGCTGCTCCCCAGGAGAAGTAAGCATCTCGTGGAGTAAGGTTATTGTGCAAAGGGAGGAAGCAAAGATCTTTCTGGAAGGGGAAATGGGTCATCTTTGAAATGCAGGCATGTGGGAGGAAGGCATTTTAGGAGCACAGGTACCATGGGACGTGACCTTTTGCTGTTCATTTTGCTTCTTATGTAAGATAAAATGGCATGACTGCAGGCACAAATGGCTATTGTACCGTCTGGCAATGTCACTTCAGTAGCCAGTGCCCACTGCCCACAGCAGACGCTTGGGATTTGAGCTCACGGTTGCTGGTGAATGGGCTGCTTTGAGGACACCCGTTTTCCACGACGCTCCTTAACAGGAGGTACAAAGCCAGATCCCTCCCACGATGGATATTCTGAGCAAGGGGTTTTCCCTCAGCAATGGTTTCCGTCGGTGGCTTGTGTCTCTAAGGTCAGCCGCAGAGCGGGGTGGGCGGTCAGATGGGGAAAACAGGAGAGTGAGCTGTCGTATTTCACCTCCCTCGTCCCCTTCCTGGGGCTGACAGGGTCATCGTCCATCCTGAGCCCTGCAGCACAGGGCCAACCTTAAGCTTGTCCCTTGTGAGAGGGTTTGAGGGGGCTCCTTTGGAGGCTGCAGGGCTTAAACAGGACAGTTCAGGGCACGTGGTGGGACTGACGTGAATATACGGCTGTCGGGACTGTGTCTGAGCGAGGATATTTTGGGGGTGATGGTATAGCCTCGATCTAGAGTTGTGTCTGGAGTGGGAGGACCTCTCACTCCTCTCCGAGGGACGGAAGAAGGTCTGTGCATGCACGGCATGGCAGGGAGAGGCACGAAGGTAATTCGCAAAGGGTGGCCAAAGCATGAAAAGGGAACTGTGTGGCGGAGCCAGGATGACGTGTGCCTAAATAGCAGACGTCAGCATGTAACACAGTCAGGTCCTTCAGAGGGTAACACAGGGAGCTCTTTTAAACACACACATACATGCACGCACAGAAAGAACAATTTATGGTTGTGTCAGACGCACGTCTGGGCTTCTCATTAAAATTAATGAGGTAACGTCTCTGAGGCATTCTGAAACGGATGCTGCCCAGAGAGTGCGGGAAAGACCTCTATCACTTTGAAATAGCTACTTAGCAAAATCAATTGCAATTTTTACTTTCCACAACTGTGCATCAAACTCACACCAAGAGTATCGGCTACTGTTTAAACTTATATGCAACTGACCTTTCTTCAGACACTTTTGTTACCATGACCAAGATCCAATGGCCAGACTCACATTAAAAATATATATAATGTTATCTGTCTAGGAGAGGTACTGGACTGTTCTTATTTCTTATCATTTATGGATTTATATGGATGTGGAGACTTGATTGTTATTAACACTTTTTATCTTTTCTTTTGTCTACAGAAGCAAAGAAGCGAGGGAAAATGTAACAGCGGAATGGTGTGCAACTGCTCGTCCCAATGACTACCTGCACCCTGGAACTGAGCCCACGAGACCTCAGTCTTCCTATTTGTCTGTTGTCTGCAAATAGCTGTGAAACTCCCAGTCAAAACGGGTGTCCTACGCCCTCCCCTCCTTTCCTTTAACCAGTGGCTGGTCTATGAAGAAAAGAACAGCTTGTTTAACGCAGCAAATCTGCAGTGCAGACCTTTATTACTTGACTTAAACTAATAACTCTTCCATGGCAGCCAAAATGGGTGATCAATACAAATCCAAGTGACAAAATATTTTTTCCATTTTTTATTTAAAAGACTCAGTTTTTTGTTGCAGTGCCTCATGTTAAAGTTGCAGAGTTGATCACGGTTAGGAGATGCCAAGCGTTAGGAATGTCTCTGCCTTGTGCTCAGGAGGCATGCTGCTGCTCTCTGGTTACATGAGCACATACTTTATTTTGGTATGACCTCTTCCTCCTTCAGCACACAGGGCTGGCTGATCTGGGAAGGAATCGGGCTGTGGAAAAGGAAGCTGCTCTGGGTCACCTGCCCTGAGTGCAACCGATGTCATGGTGTGGCTTGTCATGGCAGGAGCAGCCCTCTTCCTCCTTCAGCACACAGGGCCGGCTGATCTGGGAAGGAATCGGGCTGTGGAAAAGGAAGCTGCTCGCGGTCACCTGCACTGAGTGCAACCGATGTCACTGGTGTGGCTGTCATGGCAGGAGCAGCAAGAAGTGTCTGATAGGTAAGGCAGAGGGATGCTTTGCTGGAGAAACAGATGCTCTCCTCCCTGTCTGGGCAGCAGTAGAGTCCACTCAGACTTTCTCTGTTTTTCACTCACTGCGTGCTGTGTTTTTCTTGTAGACAATATTTGTGGCAGTGCTGAGCACGCACACCTGGAGGGGAAATCACTGGGAGCTGCACACTGAATGTATAAAATGCTGTAAGCTTGCCAACAGCTTTGGGAAATTAAGCCCTGAGTGCCTTCATTTTGGCACCCACAATTAGTGAGAAACTTCTGGCAACTTTGATCTCTCCCTTATTATGGGGCAGCACCATCCCCTCTCCCACCCATGCATGCTATGAAGAAACATGCATCGATTTTTTGAAGCTCTCTGATTTGAGGGTAAGACAGCGAGGAAATTCAGTAATGATGTTTACAGGGCTGCTTGTGGAAAACAGGCCTTCAGGCCACGCACTGGGTAAGGAGGACAAATAGCTGAGCTGAATAACCATGCATAACAGTTAAAGCAGCAGAAGCCCTATGGAAAAAGAGTACGTGTTCATGGAATTAAGTGCTGTATGGTGCCATACGCTCAGGGTTGTGAATGTAGATTGCAGAGGCAACATGAAGACTGTAGACCCCAACTTTTGACTGGTGGTCTTCACTGGATGCACGTTTGTTTAATGCAGCTGTCTGCATGCAAAACTCCAAGTGGATGCAGGGTAGACTTCCAGTGCTGGAAAAACATTGCCTTTCCCACCAGCTGAACATCTTCCCCATGTCTCCTCCCTATCTCATGTGCTACGTGATTTATTGTTACTTAAATCACAGAACAAATAAATGGCTTCATAATGAAAGTCCCTAATAAGATGCTCTGTTTTGTATTTAATAATTGGTCCTAACCCTCCTTGTGCCTGCAAAGTGGCTTGTTGCCTACTTGCTGTTTTGCTCCTGCTGTCTCAACCTCTCTGTTTTACTGCATGAAAGAAACAGACTCTGAAGTTTTTACTGACTTTTCCAATCCATGTATTTCAGAAAATGGAAGATGTTAGTCTCTCTCCTTCTGCATATTTTCAAAGACAGCACAGAGCCTCTTCAACATGATATATCAGTAATTTCATTTAAGATGGAGAATTATCTTGCAATATGTATCATCAGTATAGTTGAGTTTCATTTTGTATCAAACAGTTTGATAAAATTAAACTGGACCTGCTTTCTGCAAGTGTCCTGGATATTTTCCATTCCTACTGTAATTGTAACTTCTACTTATTGTACATTAAAAAAGAGGCAAGGGAGAAATCTCTGGTACCCCCTGTAGTCTGAATGTCACTGAACCTTGGCCTGCTTCTCCAAGCTTATGAAGAGTTTAATAGTATCAGACACATGGGAGCCTACAGTCATTTCATTGATAACTCGTAAAAATGCAATAATGCTTGAAAAAGAGAAGCATTTCCTGACTTCCTAACCCAAGTCAGTACAAATAAAATTGGTAGATAATAGGAAATGATGAAGACCTGGTCCATCATCCCAACCTAAGTCAGCCGGTTCTTGTCCTGGCTCTGGTTCTTGCAGCACCAGAGGGTTTGTGTTCCTTTCTGTTGCCATTGCTTCTGTTCTCGTGTGAGCAACTGGTCAAGTCCTCTGTACCCACCTGCCCTCCAGCAAGCCTATTCTTCCTCCTCCACTGGCTGGTGTTTTCCACAGTCTCTTCTTCAGGTGTTCTTCACCCTCCTCATCCAAAGATCTGTCTATCAAGCAATCTTGATGTATACATCTGTAAATCTTGGTTGTCTGTACAGCACCTTCCTTCCCTTCCCCAGCAGACCCATGTATTTGTTGTATGAATTTCTAGCTGACAGCTCTCCTCTTCCCTGAGCTGTGAAAGGTGGTATTTCATGGCAGCAACCATGCTGTTGTGTCAGATTTGAGGATAACATTATCTCCTTGGCAGCTCATGGTGTCAACCTAATTGTCACTGAACCCCTTTGGGTCTTCTCACTGCTGCTGTCTTCATCTCCTCTTCTCCATCCTTCAAGTAAATAGAAACCCCCTTCTCCCATTCTTCCTCGGTCCAACCTCTGGGGTCAGCAGTTCCCTGTCTGTCAGCTGTGACCAAAGGCAGGAGGTGTCCCTCTACAGCCTCTGGCCATCTCACAGCACACGGCACCCACCTGCTGCAGCGAGACCGCACGACGTGCAGGTGAGAGACTGCCCTCATATCCCCCATGCAGCCACTGGCAAGCATGTGGGATCACTCATCTACCTTGAACATGGACCTGCTCTTCAGAGGCAATCTTCAAATGGGGAGTTACTAGCACGGCTGCATGGCTCCCACTGCAGGGGACCCCTGCCAGTGGCTCATGCCTGGTGAGATGCTGAGCACAGCTACCCTGGCCGTGCACATCCCTCAGCCCTGCTGCCTGCTTTGGGACCGAGCTTGCTTGTTCTGCTCCCTTTTTCCCATCCTCAGAGATATGCCCTAGCACAGAGTGCCGGATTGCCCTGGCCTATTCGGTCTGATGAAAGAATCAGCCCTGTTGTTTTCAGAGCCAGAGGGAGGGAGGAGGAAAGATGAGTGGGACAGTATTCAGGTGTTTTGTTCCTGTGCAGCTGAGTTTTAGAGAAACTCTCAGGCCCTAGCTGCAGAGTGGCAGACCTGTGCCTCAGCAGCAGCCCAGGACCCATGCCTGATTAATTCCTATTTGAATAAGTGCTCTGGCATAAGGGTGTGGATGCTGGGAAGACATCTGGGGAAGGATCTTGGATACATCAGCAGCCCAGATTCCCAGGGAGAAAAAGCATGTGAACCATTGCGTGGCAGAGCCACAGGCTACAAAGAACGCCTGTGGCTTTGAGTCCAAGGCAAACAGACCCTAAAAAGCATTCTGGCTGATGTGTCCACATTGCCAGGCCCGCCCCGCTGGCAGGGGAGCCAAAGAGGAGAAATCATGTCTCAGTTGTATTGTCACTGCCCTTGCCATTGTACCCAGGCACCTCGTGCCTTCGGAGGTAGAGGATTGCAGGCAGCATGGGGAATAAACACTGCTTGCCCCGAGGAGAGGACAATTTGCCTGTCAGCCACCTCCTGCTAGCGTGCTCCTGTGGCTCTAGTTCCCCAAGTGATCCAAACTCTGCTCATACTAGGGCTCAAACCCTGTTAGACTGCCCACCGCCCCCTCCTCTCTCCTGGCAGAAGGTGTTAGTGGGAGTGATGATGACATGCCGTGGCTGGAAAGCCTCGTCCGGCCATACCACAGCTCTGGTTGCTGGTGGTGGGTGCTAGGGACCAGTGCATGCCACAGAGACCTATCCATCTGCTCAGCTGTTTCTGGGCTGACCCACACAAGTGCACACGCAGTGGTCAGTAGAGATCACGAGACACCCTCTGCACTGAGACACCCCGCCAGAACAATGAAGCGTACTAAGGTTAGTGACTTTCTCAAGCCAGCGGCTGGGAGATATCCAAGGAATGCAATGGGAATATGACTCTGCTGGGATGCTGCCAGTGACTTAGGATCACATGCCTACATCATGCTTAATATGCCATGCAGTGCCTCTGGGCATCTGATGCCAAGTAAGGCCTTCAAGCTGGGGGCCAGGCGCTGCACAGTGCAGAATTTGGAGCAGGGAGCTGGAGTGGGGCAAGCAGCCTCTAAGGGGCTGGGGCTAGCTGCCCTGGCCTCATCCTCTCCTTCACCTCCCCCCTCCAAGAGTTTCCTGCTGTGCCTTGCCTGCAGGCTCCTCTGTGCACCCTGGCAAGGTCCTCCATGAAGCTGTGGCGTCAGCTCTGGCCTTTAAGCATCATGTAGGACCGCTGGTGATTGTGCCCAGTGACCACCGTTTCCTTTGCGTCAGAGTATTTCAAATGAGATACGGATCTCTCGGGGAGGTAGAGCTAAGTCACTGTGGGAAGGTATTGGAAGAAATCCTTCTGCCTTGCTACGTGCTTTGCGGCTGAACTCACTTGTTCTGCTTCCTTTCCTTCAACCCTCAAGAGAGATTTTGTCTACAGAGTGTCTGGGCTATTATTAGCTTTGTTAAATGCATCTTACCTGAGGCAGCACCCTCTTCCATCCCTCCAGCAGCTCCTTTGATATCACCAAAAGGCAGTGGATATATTATAAGGCAACGGTTTTGCTAAATCATGAGATTACCTCAACTTAAATATGTTTTTAATGCTTGAAGCTCCAGAATAAAGTTTAATACTTTGAACCTGATGTGCTTGAATGCTTGATATCAGCACCAGAATGAAGAAAAATCCTCCCTTCCAAACATATTTTTGAAATCTTGCAATTTCTGCCCAGACTTATGTTTTTGAGTGCCTGAGCTGTGTTTTTTAAATGTTTGTGGGTGGCAGGAGCATAGATTCCCAGGAAAGAAGTCTCAATAGACAGAGGATAACCTTCTCCATTATGTGATTGTCCTGGAAAAAGCTTGTAAACACAGAACATCATTTAATATGGGGTAGGAGGAGCGGTTGCTTCCTTTTGTTAGGCTGTGAATGACAGGTTGTTCTTCTGACAGCCCCAAGACATTCAGGAGTATGAAACTGTGCTCTCTAATAAATACAGAGACAGGAGGTACCCAGAGAAATGCCTCTAGTGGAAGCTTTTGGTCTGGTCGCCGTAATTTTTTTTTTTAAGTAATGTCAAGGCATTAAAACATAACATGAGCCAAAAAAGATTTGTTAGCTGTCTTGGATCAGGGACCACTGTTCCAGACTGTTTTTATGCAGGTCTCAGCACCACAGGGTCCAAACTCCTAAGGTTCCTTTCACAGCAATAATACAGATAAGAAACCCTGCCTAACGGGCTGAGAGTATAAAATCCAGGAAAGCTGGTGGCCACGGGAAAGATGTTGGTGGCAAAAACATGGCTGCAGTGAAGAAGGATTAGAACAGCAAGTTTTATAAGATCATAGGTGTGTGGTGGATGTCTTTCTAGATCTGTGGTAAGGAGTGTCTGGAAAGGAGAGATTAATTACCGCAGAAAGAGTTAAATAAGCTCCGCCAGAGGCAACGGAGAAGGAAAAAACCATGACAAAGTGTTGTTGTTAGCGTCGACAGTCAACATGTCATAAAAAGGGTGAAGTATTTGTAAAATTCTGAATGACAGAAGTCCACAAGGTGTGTCATTTTAAAATAGGCACAGGAGTGCAAACAGAGCCCTGCACAATGTTAACAGAGTTCACGGAAAGTAAATGGAGTAAAACCCCATTGCACAATAGAAGGGTATCCACAGTGCGCAGTCCTGTCAGCCCGCCAGCGATGTGAGATTTGGGTATGTTACAGACAAAGAAGCTGTGCCCTATAGACATTTGTACTGTGGATGCTGCTGCTTTGTGGGTAGCCAGCTCTAAAATAAGGTAAGGACTGGGCACAATTAAAGGAACAAAGGAAAACGGGCTTGACAAACCCTTATTGTAACAGACCACAGGCAAGTTTTCTCAGGTCCAGGGGGATTATTGCACTCAGCTGCAAAAGAACACCCATGCATTAATACCTAGAAAAGTTCCACTGATGGTCCTGGCCGGACCATGGGGTGAAACAGAGCTTAGGCAAGAGGGAGAAGTCAGAAAAGCTCCAGAGACTTGGGGGATTATGGAAAAGCAGTTTTCCCAAAGGACTTCAAAAGAACCGAGCCTTTGCTTAAATCTGAGATAACTGAATGCAATAACATCATGGCACTGTATCCCCACAGTGTAGCTCCTGTGAAGCCAGCCCAGTAGGCAGATCCTCAGGCCGGGTACAGTCGTGTTTGCTTCAGTGATGCGAGTGCTTCTCCGCATGGGGTCACAATGAAGCTCTGGGAGGGACATGCCAGCCCACAGATCCCATCTGCCCAAAACCGGGTACGTCCTATTGCTAAAATTATAATCTGCCTGCTAGTGAACAAGCCCCGTGAATAAGCAAGTATTTGGTTATCTCCTTCAGGCTATTCACTCCTTGAATTTGGCAGGACCTTGTGCATATTACTGTCATTGTTTTGGATGCGCACTTTCTCCCTTTTGGCAAGTTTTGCTGTGAACTCAAGAGGAAAGCAGGAAAGCCGTTCTCAGATTCTGCTTAAAAGAATTTTTAAAGGCCAGGACAATCTGCTAGAGGGAAAATCTGTCAGAATGTTGATTTTAAGAAAATCAGTTGATGTCAAAATTCAATGCAAGAGGACATATGCTTTGATGTTGGTAAACCAATTCTTGGTCCTTAGATGGATGGAACTACAGGGAAACAAAGCATTATTATTAAACCAAACACCGAGTTATTCAGAAGCATAAAACAATGAATTACAAAGGGGGAGGCCTCAAACCTTCCTTGCAATAGCACACCAGTGCATCACTTTTGAATGTGCTGGGAAGGCTGATGACCTTCCCAGCCAGGGGAAGTGATGACCTTCCCAGCCACGGGAAGGCTGATGCAGTTCACATGAGTGTTCCTGAGCTCTCAGGCTATTTATCCAAAATGCTGAATTTACAAGCCACTTTCCAATGAAAAGAATAGGACCTGTGTGAGGCTTCTTAGCTGAGAAAACAAACAAAACAAAGAGGAAAGAAAAAGAAGAGAGAGACCAGCCCTCTGACTTCTCTATCACTTTCTGCCTTAGGACGTGTGCCGTGGTCTTTAAAAGGATGCGGCAAACCTCTGTGCACCTCTCGGGTGTCTTAGCATGCCCTTGCATCTGCTGGGGCTCCAGCGAAGGTGAAATAGTGCCAGAAACCCCCTTCACCCCCTCCATCTCCCCTCCTCTTCTGCCCAATGGCTCTCCTTTGGACGCAGCGGTAACAGGGAGCCTACGCCCAGATCCTCAGTGCAAATCCAGGAAAATCCACGCACCAGTGTCACCCTCAGGTTTGTGAATTGGCGGGGTCCCATTTGTTTCACTGACACCTCACAGCCCCCTGGGAGCCTGGCCAGGAGGTTTCTGACAGGGCCCAGAGGACCTGTCACCAGAAAGCACTTCCCAGTCTATGCCAGAGGTAAATGGCGTTGTTTTCCTGCTTGCACTGTGGTGTTCACAGTCCAATTTACAAGCCCCTCTGAGCTATTAGTAGTACAGTTGATAAGCCAGAAAACATTACAGAAGCTGCCCCCTGCATCTGTGATTTATGATCCTTGCTAAATATAAAGCTCCCAAGGCTCGGTACATCAATATTTTGGAATGGGGCACATGGAAATATTTGATGGATTGGGGAGAACAGATCTCTGTGGCCAGTCACTCACACTTGCCCTTTTGTGAGCAATCTGTCTTTCCCTGCAGCAGACAGTGGAATTTGGGCACAACAGCTGGAGTTTCAGTATCTCTGCATGCTTTATTCGTGAGGGAGCCTGGATGCGAGCCATCCAGGCACTGACCATCCACAGATGCAACTGTAACATCAGGATTGCAAGAGCCTCTCTGAGCTCCGAGGGGCTGTGTGGAGCACGTACCTCCCACCCCGGACTGCATGCTCCGCACTGTAGCCTCGATGGCATCTCTGTAGAGCGCATTGGGAAACCAGTTGTGTTACAGGGACTCCACATCTTCTTCTGGCTGTGCACTGGGATGGTGCCTGCTTAGCTGAGAGGCTGGCGTTCCTAGTGTGGGCTCCTTGGGCTGCATCTCTGTAAGAGTAGTAACAATCACCACTCAAGCCCAATAATTCCCAGTCTTCTTATAATGGCGTAAATGTGGGACGCGGAACGGTGAGACGTACCAGTTCAGAGAAAGGAAGAGTGGCCAGTGAATAACCGCCAGTGAGCAAAGACTCCCTGGATTGCGCAGGGCAAGCAGAGCATCCAATGTGTACACACACCGTTTTGTGCGCTGTAGGTTTATATCCTCAGCTGCTGTAAATCATTTTAGCTCTGCTGCAGTCAGCTAAGAATCTGGTCTTGGGTGGAGCTATGCCAGGTCTGCATCACCCTGGATATGGACCTAACAAGCAACGTTTCAGATCTACCACAGAAGTATCCAATATTTCAGACAAATCTTTCAATGCACTGCTCGTTTTATCAGCCCACAGTATGTTATTTTTGTCAGAGGAGGAATGCAGCAGAGGAAAGGCGTGTGGCATTTTTAGTATATCAGGTCTATCTGTGTAGCAGATGTCCTCTGACCTGTCAGACAGTCAGGCTGAGCAACAGCTTAGGAACCTCAGTGGAACAAAGTAGAGTGCACTGCGGAAAACACACAAAACCTCTCAAAATTAGAAAAAAAAAAAAATCAAAACAGCCACCCTTTCTACAAACCCTTTCACAGTTCCCTTTTGTGCATTCTTTAGCATCTAACATTTATTTTGGAGTGGGGCAGAGAGGTGGATTGGCTGCTTGCCTGCCTTCTGGGGTGGAGAGCTTTGTGTAAAAGGAAGGAGAAAGAGAACATCAAAACCAGATTGAGGGCAAAACAAAGTCACCTCTTTGCAGAGTGAGCTTACGGTTTTGTGCAAATTCGGGATATAATGGTTATTTTCCAGCTATTACTATTCTGAATAGCCTAGTGGAGTGGCCGTGACAGAGTAAGACTGCATATGCTTGTTCTCATAGAAGGAATATTGAGTTTTAACATGAAGTGGGAAATAAAAGGTGTGTGTAGCTAGTCCTGTTGTGTGTAAACCACTGGGTACTGATTTCCTTGCATGATTCTCCATAATACTGTGTGTGAATCACTGCTTCCCAACACACAGGTTCAAGCTAGCACGCAAACCGATTGTTCTAGCTGATCGAATTTCTCTGATATATTTGATTCTGCAGCATACCAGAGTGTCTCTGAGATAAGGGCTGGTTCAGCAATCATCCCAGAAAGGGAAAGTCAGATTGCAGCGTGGAATGCCAGCCCTGGGAAGGGGGGGCCTCACCAGAGCGCTGGAGCATAATAGCGTCTTTCTGGTCATCAAGCCTACCGTTCAACAGCTAGACAACTGTTGCCTTCACCAGCAGGAACACTTGTACTCTGTGCACCACCAGACATAAGACATAGTATGACTATGGGACACCTCCTAACGTCCTGAAAATAGTCCTTTAGAAAAGGACCTGTAACTAATGTAAAAAAGGACCAAAAGCCACAAACACAAAGTACAAGAAAGCAAGACTGTTGTAAGCTATGGCTCATTCTGTATTCTCTTGCACTAGCAAAGGACTTGTAAGTAAAACTCCAGTAACGCTCAACCTTTCTCCTGGAGAGTTGTACCAAATCCCTGCAGTGAGCCTTCACTGGAAGACTTCACTGATTCTTAGAGCCACCTGTTTGTTGAGTAGGAAGCGCAAGACCAGACAATCAATCAGCAGAGCTCTAAACTTCCATATAAAATGCCGAGCTTCCTCCTGCCATGCCTACAGCCTGCATTTTGGCCTGGGTGCTTGTTGCTCTACAGTTTGATGAAGCCTCAAATTCCCCTTTCCCAGACAGCAATCTGCCAGCCAAAGCAGGTACAAGTTAGTCTCAAAAATGTCAAACAGAAAATCATACTACGGGCAATGTCAAACTGTTGCGTTTATATGGCCATCTTCTAGTCACTCTCACTGGACAAAAAGATGCTCTCTTCAGAGCCATCATGAATTGACATTGCTTGCCAGATCATGAGAAACAGCCAGGCAGTTACACTCTTATCCCTTCAATAAAAACTGCAGCAGAAGGAGACCCCTTCCAAAGCTAAGAACTGCAGAGCTTGCAGGTATGGCATAGACAGACTCTTAGGTTTTTAAAGTCAGAAGGGGATCATGTAGTTTTAACTCACACATACCACAAGCTACGGAGCAACCTTGAATTTGCACTTGCTTGGATTACAGAGGAGCTTTTAGAAAACAGACAGCCTTGATTTCAAAATTGTCCATAGCAGAGAATTCGTCACAACCCTCAGTGCATGGCCCCAGTAGCTAGTCGACTGCTGCCTCGCTTCTGATTTGCCTCTTTCTTTGCCAGATATAAGATCTTGCTTTGTCTTCACAGGCTTTTCAGTCTAGTGGATAATTGTCAAATTTCTTTTCCCCTAAAGATGTTGATCAAAACATCCCTTTCTTTTTTGTGGAGCTCACCATAAGTGTCAACTCAATATCTAAGCGTGGTATCCATCTAGCCTAACTAGCTACCTAAAATTACACCTCTGGTCTGAGCCGGTTTTCTGGCCTCCCTCTAAGCTTTGGAGAAGCACAGGCTTTTTTAGAGGGCAATTTGTCATGCCTAACACATATGTCACACCTATTTAAAGATGGATGAGACTTTATTATTAATGGAGTTATGTCTTCTTTCAGGCCATCAATAAAAATGTTAAATAGCAGAGGGTCTAGAGCTGATGTCTGGGGGAATTCTGCAGGAAATAGGTGAGAAACAGCTCCCCATTTAGAATGACACTTGAAACCCTACCTATTAGTTGACTGTTAATTGTTTCAAGGGTGCCTTGTATTACATATTTCCTTAATAAAAATATTGTGTGATACCAAGCCAAATGCATCACAGAAGCTTAGGTAAATCACATCAACTCTTCCTTCCACTGACTGAGTCTGTAAATCTCCTAAATCTGAGATTGCAGTCTAATCTGACACAGATTCGCTTCATGGCCCTGTGGGTGAGCAGCAAGAGAAGGCGCTCCTTTCAGGAAGTTGTCTTCTGAGGCCTGAATATGCCACCTCTACCATTTGAATAAAGACAAATGGTGTTCAAAATCTCTGTGCAAAGCATACCTCTGTGTACCTACATCTGTTATATATTCCTGAAAATGCAAACTGTGGCCTCAAGTCAATCACACGCTTTTGATTACAGAAGACAGATAGAATTTTAAAGGAACTGGAATGTCTTGGGCACCTGGTCCTTAGGGCCAAAGGTTGTTCAGCTGCAGGATCTTCTTCTGAGAGGCCAAGAGAACCTCCTGAGACACAGGCCCCAGAAGTCCAGTGAGTGTCCAACCAGGGAAAATTCAATCAGAGACATTCACTATTACAAACTTCTTTCTCCTATCCAATATATAGTATATTTGCTTTCTTCTTTGCTTATCTTAGTTCTCCCATGAGTCAGTCTGGGCTTTTTTTGTGAATTTACAGTGGTTTGGACCTTGAACGCACTATTCTGAAAACAATTCATAGTTTGGAAGCAGCTGGGTCCTGCAGTCCACATAACACCAACTCATAATTTCACATCTTGTTAGCCTTGCCTTGAGCCCAGGCAAGATTGTGCTGTTTGATTGAAGAATAATGTCCAGACAAGCATCTGGCCTTGATTTGAAGACATCAAGAGATAGAGAATCCAGCACCTGCACTGGCTGCTTAGTAGCTAAGCACCCACACTGTAATCCAATTTATCTGGCTTCAGCTTTCAGTTGTAGATCCTTGATCTTCCTTTCCTTCTGACTTACAGAGGCCTTGTGTCTTTAATCGTCTCTCACTCTGGCTTTAGATAGGCAAAACAAATAGAGCTTTATAAGTACAAGAACGATATTGGTAAACTGGTGAGTGTCCAGCAGAGGACCACTAAAATAGCTGGCAGCTGGGACATATATGGTGTGTGAGGAGAGGTTGAGGGAACTGGGATTGCTCAGCCTGGAGAAGCGAAGGCTAAGGGGGAGCTGCTTGCTGTTTTCCACTGCCTAATGGGTAGTGGAGACGGACTTCTCATGGAGGGGCACTATGGAAGGATGGAAAGTAATGGCCACAAGTTGCAGCAAGGGCATTTTCTAACTGGACATAAAGTCTTAACCGTGGAGAGTGGTAAAGCACTGGAGATTGCCAGAGATTTTTGAAACTTGGGCAGACAAGGCCTTGAGCAACCTGCTAGCTTTGAAGTTGGTCCTGCTTTGAGTGGCCTGAAGCAGTCCCTTGCAGCCTAGGTTTTTTTCTTTTCTAAGTCACACTCTGTAAGAAAATTTTCTACATCCATAGAGACTTCTATGTGGTTCTTTTATAAGCACCCTCCCTCAAAGTTCAAGTATCTTCTAAAAACTGCAAGCAGAATTGACTGCAGCATTCTGGCATTTTTTCAGCAGTGCCATGGAAAGGTCGCCTTCTTCTATGAGCCTTTTTATATCTCAAGGGATTGTACTAGCCCTAAGAGAGCCCTAGACTTGGTAAGTTCAGTCGTCCTCTTCTCCCCCTTAATTGTTTTCAAAATGATCCCTCTCCAGAATGTCATCCCTGGGCCATTTGAATGGCTTGTGTTCCCTGTTTCTAGATGCATATATTACCATTTGCTTCATTAAACATGTGTTGTTTGAAGGGCCTAATTTATCAAGTAATACAGTCAGGCAGTGTGATTGCTATGCCTTCGACACTGTTTACTCATCTGCCAATCTTTGTGTCATCAACAAATGATTACCAGTGGTAATTTCAAGCTTCCAGCTCATTGATGAAAATGTTGACTAGTACAGAGCCTACTATCACTCTCACCAGTGACACATCCTCCTTCAGCAAGAGCTGTCTGTTGACAGCTGCTTTAAATCTGTCAGTCACTTTGTTCTTCATGCCATTTCACCTGCGCTTTCCTGATGTTTGGTTATGCTAATTTGTAATCAGGCTGTTATGCGGTGCTAAGGGAGGCACTTCATCAAGGACTATCAGGTAGCAGTTGAGTAGTGACTTTACTGGCCATTCCTGTAAACTCATCAAAAAAGCGCTATTATATTTATTCAATGAGACATACCTTCCACAATGCTATGTTATGGGAATTAATTGCTTTTTTTTTGTCCTTTTATTCTTTATCAGTTGAGTCCCGTGTCAGTTTTTCCATTTTGCTTGGACTGGGGTTCAGGTAAGTAATCTATAGTTACCTTGCTCATCCAGCTTGCCCTGTTTGAACCGGCATCGTGCTAATGTTCCTTCCGTTTTCTGGAATCTCCCATTTCACAAGAGGCTTTCAAAATTAATCCCAACAGGCCTCAGCTAACAATGTTATGATTCCTGAATGCAGATTATTTGGTTCTGTTGATTTAGAAATGCTTTGTCTTTAATAGATGTTTAACTTCCAAAGACATTTAACACCAAAGCAGGAATATTTAGAGAACCGCTTCTGCCTCTTCATGTTATCATTACTGCTTTTACTGTCTTCATCCAGTGATGAGCCTAAGTGATTACTGCAGTTTCCTTTGTTCTGAATATCCTTTTGAAAATGTCCTTCTAGTTGCCTTGGGTCCTGCTGGCCGCGTATTTTCCCCTAGATGTTCTTACCATTTAAATCTTCAGTTTTAAAACTCTGAAGTTTTAAAAATCCATTCTTGAACCGCTTCTGCCTCTTCATGTTATCATTACTGCTTTTACTGTCAGTGATGAGTGATGAGCCTAAGTGATTACTGCAGTTTCCTTTGTTCTGTTTTGAAAATTGAAAATGTCCTTCTAGTTGCCTTGGGTCCTGCTGGCCGCGTATTTTCCCCTAGATGTTCTTACCATTTAAATCTTCAGTTTTAAAACTCTGAAGTTTTAAAAATCCATTCTTTCCTCATCTGTTTACTGAAAATTCTTTTATTCCTTATTGCTACTCTCAACTTTACCACAAAGCTTTTGTCTAATGTTGCAGTAGTTCTTTTTTGTAGGCTTGCAGTTATTGGCCATCTAATACAATTTTCCTGGACGTTCCTACTTTCATTCACATTTTTTCCTGTCTCAGTTTTTCCCCACAATCAAGTTAATTCCTAATTTTCTTTGGGTTTGAGAAATTAGCTCTTTCAAAGACCCAGTGCACATATAACTGTTAGGACAGCCCTCTATTTGCCCATATTGAATATAATCAGGTCATCCTCACTGTTCCCTTGACAACCGTCAACTCTCAGCCCAGTAATTAATTCATCTTTGTCAGAACGAAGTCCAGAAGAGTTACCGCATGATGGCTCCTTGTGTTAGAAAACAGCCTATAGTATTTCTCAAATCAGGGTGCTTTCTCGGTGGCTGTCTGGAGCTTCCAGTGTACAGAAGTCCCCTGCAACACCGTCTTTCTTTCCATGCATTTCTCATGGAGGCTGTGGAGTAATTCCTATTCTATGGTCTGATTTTATGGCATGATTCACACGGTCCATTTTTACCAACTCTAAGCAGGTTATAACCAGTTATTTTAACATTCCAATCATGCAAATTGAAACCAGCAGATTTGAGTAATGCTGATTATATCACATTTCTTCTCACTAATGAGAATTTCCAATTCCTCTTGCCTGCTACCCAGATGCCCAATGTCTACATAAAAGCAAATGGAAAACGTCTTCCCTTCACATTCTTTGTCACACCATTAAATCATTTTGCAACATGCCAAACTTGTTTGTAGTTCCTTAACCCGCAGTTCTTGCATTGTGTAATGCCTTGATTGCTGCTAGACTCAGGCTAGGAAGATTGGTTCTCCCTCCTCACCAGCAATACGCCTGTCATCCTGTTTATACAGGGGATGTGACCTAGTGCCCTGCAAAACCCAGACCTTCAATGTCACCTCCCTCAGCTAACCAGTAGTTAGTTCATCCTTGCATTCTGTCACTGACGGGGCTAAAGGGATTGTCGGTAGGTTATTTGAACCTTGCTCTTCTTTGGCTCCTTTCCAAGGGTCCTCCAAATCTTCTGCTCTCTGTGCTGCTCCACGTGATGTTGAATCAGGAATTTCCCCATTTACAGTCACCAATGAGACTTGCTAGAAGAAAGCACAATCCATTACCTATTATGCAGTTACCCCTGTTATTTTCTCCAGGGATATGACTTCCCACCCTATTTTCTTCATGCCAATGTCCTAATCCATTTCGCAATTTGATTTCCTTGGTGAGTTCAAGAATCCCTCTTAGTTCATTTCGCAGAGTTACCATCAGCATGTCCCTGAACAAGTTCCTGACTATTATTTTTTTCTGTTTGAAATTCTTTCTTCTAACCAGCCTCAGGTTCATGGAACTTGTCCTAAGTATCCACATGCTGTACTTCATGCCATCCACATGTAGTACTGAGCTGGGATTTAATTTGCGTAAACGTAGCAAGTACAGTCAAATCGTGATTATTTGGATGTAAGCAACCACTAATCTGGTCACTGATCAGTTCCTCTTATCTGCCAAGATCAGCTCATATGTGAAATTACTGCATAAAGGGTGCAACTCTTTCTGAATTGAGAGACTGTCACTTGTAGTTCTGAACAGTGCATGGATAGCTATATATTAAGACTAACACCCTACGTCACTCTGATTGAAGTACCCTGAAGCGTTTACTGGGATCATTGGTTACTGTTACGAGAACCTCACATCTCAAAAGAAACTTCAGGTAAGTTCATTTTCGGGTAAGTGGCTCCAATTGCCTTCAAGGAGGTGTGATTTCCAGAGTGCAGTAGAGTCAGACTGTGCTGGAAGCCGTTCTGTCTGGCCTAGCTGGAGTGTTTGTTTAAAATCAGAATTGTTTCCTGAACCATTTGTTAAAAGCTGTATCATCACACTCTTCACCGGGCTGCTACCTCTCCTGGGAGCTGTAGTGTCCATGCCCAGTTTGACTTAATGGTGACCTTTCCTCTCTACCCACCCAGCGCCAGACATGGGACTCCATCCATAGGGGAAGGGGCTGAGTACCTGCCGGATCCCTTCACTCTCAGCCAGAGGGGTTGGTTTCTTGTCTCGATCTCCCTTCATTCTCTGACCCAGACTCAGATGTCCCCAGACTAAGTATGGGAAAAATCCTTGCCCTCAGCCCCACTCCATCCTTGGAGTAAACCATTAGATGGCTTGGGGTGGCTACTGCCTGTCTCAAGGAGGCAGAGGGGGATAGTTCAGAGCTTTCTGTGAAGTCTCAGCAGAAGAGACCCTATACTTGTCTTCTGTGGGGCAGCTTTGCTATCCATAGTGGAGCAAAGCCAGTGATGCTCATTACATTTCTGCATCCCCTCCTTGCAGAATCTAATCCCTCCATGTGATGGGAATGTAGTAGATCACGCTAAGAATGGGTCACTAAAACAGCTGAGGAAGATCTTGGGACAGAATGTCAGCTCATGCATTTAAATGACTGTGATATGAAGGGCCCATTCATACAGCTTGAGAATCTGGTCCCTCGGATGGTGGCAGCAAGATCACAGCATGGGATAATTTTCTCTGTCTCATTCTGGCTCTCCTGTCCAGAATGTAACATGACAGTAACTTCCTCATGTCAAGAAGTCTCTCCTGGAGATTTTCTTTCACTGTCCTGCTGAATTAGTGGCATCTGAGGATGTGATCTGAAGGTCTGATTTGAAAAAAACAGATTTGAAGTTGCGTTTGCTTCAACTGAGCATTTGCCGGTGAATCTAGAGGCCATGTAAGACTGGGCTAACCTCAGGTGTGGAGTGAGACTATGGAAATGTAATTGCGCTTCCAAGACTCGAATAGGTCTTCCAGGCCATTGTCTTCAAGTTGCAACATATGCGCACGGTGACCCTACAAGGACCTGGATCCTGGCTGTTGATAAATGTCATTATTTTATTTATTTATTTATTTTCTGCCTGTTGCAACATTGGCCAGGGAAACCTGCCCCACCAGTTTTGCCATTCCAATTCTCCCATTCATTTCTGGCTTCCAGCCACACTATGAAGTCAATAGTAGTCAATGAAACAATAATGGGAGAGGAGGACCAGGATTAGAGACAGAGCCCATCTCTCACCAGTAGACATGTGACTCCAAGGCTAAGTGTTGGCTTATAATTATTATTAACAAAAGGAACCTGGGAAGGAAATGTGATCTTCCCTTTGTGCGGTGTGCATGGTCTACTCTTGAATATGCTTCCTGGGAAAAAGATATAACCCTCTGCACAGTGGAGAAAGGCAGAGTCTCTCTGCTGAACCTGTGGTTTTCATTTGTCTGGTTTCTGGATGACTGCATTACGTTATGGAAAGTTTTTTGCAGTTTCTAAGTCCTTTTGTGAAGATCAGAAATGTAAGCTGGTGAAGAAAAATAAATCAAAGTTGTTGCCATTATCCCTTCCCCAACCTCACAGTTTGCTCTAGCAAGGATGTGATTTATGAGAAATTCCCTGGCTTTGTTGTGGAAAGTATCAAATGGAAGAGTATATCCATTTCCTTCAGCATGGCTTAAGATGGTATAGCTGGAAGTTGACTGAGCTGAAATCCCAGGGTATATACTGCCAGAACTCAAGTGACCTAAAAATACACACAGTGATTTCCCGATGTCCTCCACACCCACCAGTACAGCACTAATGTGCTGGTCATGGCACGAGATGCTGCGTACGGCAGTCTGCTAGGGGAAAAAAAACACATTAGGGTTATTTTTTTAATATAAGATGTGCTTCAGTGCAGTTTGAGCGCTCTAAATGATCTGTGGCAGGAGCGGTTTTGCCACAGTCCTGAGAAACCACCTCTTCCTCAGGTACCACTACAACATTTGACCAGATGACTCATTCCTATACACTTGAATGTCTGGGGTGAGGCATTTTTGCAAAGAATCTTTTCTTCTCTCATCGAAACCCTTCAGGGCAAGGATTAACTTTTGTTCTGCTGTGTTTGTACAGCACCACACACAATCTTGCATGGTTCTATATAGCACAACCCTTCACAGTCCTCTGAAGGGCTGCTGCTCCTGGTCACAACTGACTGTAGAGCTTGAGTTTCCTTAGATATTCCTGACAGAACTGCTAACTTCTTACGGATCTGGGGTAAGATATGGATGCCCTAAAAGCTATACACCACATTAAAACGCCACCTCATTCTGGGTAGTAGCTTTTGTCCCTAAGAGATGTAAATCTGCATGGCCACATGGTTCTTTGGTGGGGCCTAAGTGGTTTTTGGCAGCTGATGCCTGCACCCAAGAGGTTTAGCCTGCCATCTTCCTCGCAGATGAGGTAGCCTTGATGGAGAGCACACAGCGGACACCTCACATTTGCCACAAAGACCACTTTCTCCACCATACCTTCCTGGGATTCTCACCATGGGCCAAAGTTTTCAGGAGCAGGACATTAAGTAAAGAAAAACGTGATCTAGGAGAACATTAAAAACTTCAGAGGTGCTCTTCTTAAATGATGTCTTGGGCTATGCTGTTTGGTGGGATGGTAGCTACCAGGAATGCAAAAGTCTCTTTCAAAGATCAGTCTTCCTGAGAGAAACGCAGAGTTATTGAGAAAGTTACCAGCACAGACTTGAGCATGGAAATATATATAAAGATGGGACTGGAGGTGGTGTATAGGTAGGAGAAAGACAGAAGATATCAGATGGAGGGGTTAGCAGGCTTTTGGTTACATGCTTAGTTTAGTGGAAATGAGAAGGAAAAGTCGTCTGCTTTTCCTTTTAGCATGCTATCCCCATGGCCTATATTTGTCATCTAGGACTTGAACAACAGAGAAAAAATTTGCATCGCAGTAAAAATAAACTGGCTTTTTTGTTATTGACTATTTTTATCAAATGTTTAAAATGAAGCATTGCAAAAAAATGAAAATCATACCCATTCTTTTGCCAATTTCAATACAGATAGAGATGGGCTGAACTATTTTTAACAAAAATAAATACCCCTCTTTGAGGTCTTCCTCTGAATTTCATACCAGGACCCTTTGTGTTCCCTGGCGTGAGTGTTTGATCCAAAAATACACAAAGATCTGCCAAACCACTAACTACAACTGAGACAAAGTTGAGTAAAAATGGAGCCAAAAAAAGTTGTGTGTGTGGCTTTTCTTGAGAGGTTAGATCACATTTATGTTTTTGAAATACGTAAATATATAAATATATAGAAGCATATTTATAAAAGGCTTAATGTTGCTTCTCAGGGGAAACTGCACAGGTAAAAAGAATTATATAGAGGAGACCAATAAAAAAGGCATGGGAGAGAGATTAGAGGATGGAGAATGGGGCAGGGAAGTTAAACTCAGCCGTTCCATCCTCAAGCTGAGAAAAAGTGACGGTTTTGTGATTCTTGGTGGAATTATCCTGTAAAACCCCATGACACAATATCCGAGCAAACCACAAATTTTTGAGAATTACTAAAAGGAGCTGACAGTTCTAGTGCTGATATGAACTCCAAGACTTGAGATGGGAAGGACTGGAAAATCATGTATTGGGAGGGAGTATAAACCCTACGACATCTAATGTAGCTGTTCCTAAACCAGAGGTCTTTACCCCAAGGCGGTTTGCAAGAGTTCTTCCACCTGATAAAAATTCAACTGCAGAAGTAAGGCTTTCAAGCAGAAATGGAGCTGCAGGCTGGGAAGAGAGGCTGGCACTTGGGAATGGCTACTCGTAATGCTGGAGGTAGGAAGGTATTGCTCAGCAGCTGAGGCTGCTGCATTTTGTTCTGTCCTCAGCTGGAAAAAAAGGAGGCTGACCAAAGAGTACCACAGCTCTGAGGAATTATGACTGCTATATACTACCAATACACTTAACTTCTAAGAGGGCTCCCAAAAGGAGAATCACAAAACTTTCATAGAGAGTGGGCTATGGGCAGAAATGGGGTGTTACCTTGAGCGACAGCGAAGCCCACTTGTGGACGATGTAGCCATGTGGATTTACACCACCTAAGGATGTAAGCCCAGTATACAGGATGAAATACATTTTAAATTGCATACATGTCTTTTGGTGTGCACATATTTGACTTTTAATTATCTGGCATGGAATAAGTGAAAGCAACCTTTCTTCTTTGTGGCACACCAGAAGGTCCTGAAAGGCACCAGACGATATGACTGTCTGCCAGATGACATTTCCAGAGTGTGGTACTTTTATTTCATTCTTTTACCTAAATGTCACTTTTTACTTAAACTGAGAGTTTTGTGTTATGTTCCCTCTTGATGACCCAAATACTGCGTTGTGCCACAGTTTGGACCTGGCACTCCATGGTCTATATTCTCCAAAACAGCTTCAACGGTGCCTAGTCCTCATTCAGCCAGCAAAGAGCTAGAGGAAGACTCTTTCACACGAAAGTAACACAAAGGATGTTTTCCTGGTCATAGCGAGGAGAGCTTTTAAGCACAAAAACTTTATGTTAGGTGCATAACTTGCACAGTCTTGCACAGGGAATTGGGGTCCTGTCGTTTGCATTGGAAAATGTGTCCTGACTCAAACATATTCAGCTAGAGCATTTCAAACGGAGAAAAAAAAATCAAAATGGGGAGGCAGGCTTATTTTCTGGTACAGCATGAACGCCAGCTTTATCTGGATGAAACAAACCAGAGATTAAATTTAGTCCCTCAAAAGGATGGTGAATATCAAACATTTCTGCAAGGTTTGGATAAGCCTCATTTGTTTGGATTCTCATCTGTTCTGCATGCAAAAATAATTTTCTCTCCACAAACAGAAATGTTCCCAAACCTCAGTCCCTCTTTACCAAACTTAAGTGTTAGACCTAGACACCATGGGCCTTCCCCAGCCTCTCCCTTTCCTCCACAAGGCTTCCCTATCAGCCCCAAAATCTGAGCTCTCCCAAGCTTCCTGTTTTCCACAGTTGCATTCTCACTTTCATGGCATGTTCTGAAGCATACCCCACCACAGCTGGTGTAGTTTCTACTTGGGAAAATATTATTTTCCTATTCTGCTGCTGGATCCCCAGAAAAGCTCTGCAAAGACACCTTAACCTGCATGGAGAACTCCTCTGGGAAGTCTATCATGGTCAGTCAGTCCTCCAAATACAGTTGTCAAGGCAAGAGACTCAGTCTTCAAAGCCTGGGAAGTGTCTGATATTCCAGAAGAAAGTGATTTCAAATTGCTCCACAATTCCCTTGCCCAACTGTGGAAAAAAACGTAGCACAGGGGGAAGGAAAAAATGTTCCTTGTCTGTCTCATGCCCCTGCTTGCAAGTAGCTTAACCCTGAAAGCAGATTTCACTGCTATGTTGCCATTGTAGTGGGCAACATCTATTTTCACAATCAAATTTTTCCCCACACCTTAAAAAAAAAAAAAGCTTTAATGAAAAATGGCTTTTTAATCTGAATGAAAAAATGCTTGCAGAAAATGTCTGCTTTGGTAAGTAACGTTTTGGGTTTCTTCTGCTTTTGAAATGCTGCCTTTTCAGAACAAGGGACCTAATGGGCCACTGGTGGGTGGCAGGCTCATGAATGGACTGACAAACAGTGGGATTTACCAAATATTGACACCTTTGCCTATGAATAGGTACTTTATGATTGGGCCCTTGCTAGCAAGTGATGGCAGGAATGGTAGATCCCTGGGATTATTTTACAAGGCCAGATCCCTCTGGCCTAGCTTTTGCATGGTGGAAAAACGGCCTTTCCTCTAAGCTGGACTTGCAAATCATCCATGGAAAAAAAGACACTTTGGTGGTGACTCCTCCTGCTCCCAGCTCTGGTCAATGGATGATGAAGACCTGAGGGAGCTCCTGGAAAAACCTGGGACAGTGAAGGACATAGGAGTGCTACCAGATAAAACCCAGTCAGTGGAGATGTGGGGTGCTCCTGGATAAGCCCCGGTCAAAGGAGATGACTCCAGGTTGTGGTTTCCACCTCCAGCTGCTGAGGCTGCGGTGTCTGGGCTTAGGTGTTTGCACCTCTCTCTTCTCCCTGGTCCCTGCCTTCCTGTCTGGCTCTTCCTCCCGTTGTTTACTCACCTGTGAGGTATAGTGTCTCAAAGCCAGACTGCCCGCTTCCTAGAGCAGGCAGCGCTGCCTGGGTTGTGTGTTAGTACAATGATGTGCTAATCCTTGTTCGGGGTAGCTGCACACGAATGTAGGGCTAATGATAATCCTCTCCTTCCACCGCCAAATGCAATGGCTGGCACCCTGACAACACGCTGATTGGTATGTCAAGTTTTGTAATAGAAAGCAAACAAAAAAACACAGGAGTGAGCAAGGACATGGCAGGTGGTGCCCTGGGTGAGCAGCAAGGAACTCGGGGCAAAAAGCCCTGGGGGGAAATGATGGGCAGCCCTGTCCCCTTGTTCCCTCCCCTCTGCCACCCTACCCCAGACCACCACCACCACCTCGCCCTTTGGTTAGGCTGCTGGAGCAGGAGGATAAGGAGGTGAAAGAAAAGTGGCACCTCACCACCTGAGAAGACCCCAAGTGGGCAGCCAAGAAGGACACAGAGGACTTCTGCTCTCTCTCCTGCTTCCACCCCACCTCCTGTCCCTCCCAACCACTGAGCGGCTGCCTGAGTGCTGGCTGGGGTCTCATATCTGATGCGGGTGTGGAAAGAGGACAGTTCAGTTCAAACAGTGTAGACATGATGTTCAACTGCCCTTCTGCTTCCTTACGTCCCCAGGGGAGTAACTGGCTGGGTGCTACGATCATCTGTACTGCAACTAGGTGTGTGCAGGTCTGTTGTGGATTGAGACACGTGTGAGATGAAGTCAATGACCACTGCTTCATTCTGGCTGAGAGAGGGAGAGGAGAGTGAGGTCCCAGGAGCCAGGGATGGAGATAATATTGTGCCATTTAGGGCACAAAATGGAGCTTTCAGACATCAGCTCTGAGTTTTTATGTATTGGGTTCGCATGGTTTGGCCCATCACTGTGGCGAGGCCTTCCCAGATTCAGCCTGTGCCCCATGCTACAGCTGATGGGTCCTCTGGTGAATGTCGTGTGGAAAGATCCCATCATGTAGGTGACGATTTTGCAGGGGGTCTGTGGGGAACAGACAATGACATTGTTCTGTCTTGGCCCGCCTGGGAGCCGCTCTGCTGCACAGGTACTGCATATAACATACGGGATGTTAATTCAATTTTCATGTACATTTTGGAGGAGCTGAATGTGGTCTTTGTCTAATGCTTTGGCTCACAAGGGCTTTTTCATAAGAATTTCTATTTAAATGGAATAGAAAACTTTCTGATAGTTACCAAACACCACGAGACAATGGCAGGCTATATCTGTTCATCATCATCAGCCATTCATTTATCCTAGGAAGGAATTTCTTGGTGATAATCCTGAGTGAAGGCTTGCTTGTTCGCATGACTGGATGAGATCCAGCATCGATAGCACCTTGCTGAGCCCTTTGGAGTGTCAAGCTGAAATTACAGCAGAGACGTAATGAAGCTGGGGAAGCACTAACAAATAACCCAATCGCAGCTGCACTGTAAGCATCTTCCCATATGAGGATATCAAGAAGAAGAACAGATGGGCAAAACATAGATATGACTCCAGCGAGAGGTATAGCAAAGACCAAAACACGTAACTTTGGAAGGGAGGGACGGGAATTTGTTAAAAGGGATAATGGGGAGCAACTAGCTGGTGAAAAGTGTTTGTGGTAAGAGTGGGATGCAGGAGGGCAGCACCACAGCAAACCAGGGGCAGAAGGAACCTGAGACCCCACCTAGTGCTGCCAGGCCCTGCAGCTTGAGGCCACCTGCCCCTGTACAGGTGCGTGTGTCACCTCCTCTTAAACATGCCCTGTGGCCTTCCCAGGCACCCTGTGCCACCACCTCACACTCTTAGCATTAGAAAGCATTCCCCAGTCTCTAACCTGGCTCTCCCTTGCTCACCTTAAGCTCATTAATTATTATCCTGCACCTGGAGATCTGACAATTAGCTTATTAGGGGATGCTTTTGCCTGCATACAAACCAACAGTTGCAGCCATCCTCAGGAGGGAGGTGGGTGGCTCTGTGCAGCCATCTCGGTGCCAGATGGAGTCCAGGTTTCAGGTGAAATTCTGCCTAAAAGAATGGAGTGAGAAAGGAAAGGTTTTTTCTTAATGCTGTTGGACATGTTCCAGGACTGTGTAGAAAAACCCCAAGTTAGATCCTGAAGGAATTAATGCATCAGTCAGCTCCAACAAAACCTTCTAGGGAAGTGATAACAAGGCATAGTAAATATTTTACCAAGGGCTAGGCAGAAATGTCTGAACTACGCTGGGGCAAATTAGTGGCTGAGCTCCTATCAAGAGCACCACTCCGATGACAGCGCACAACCTTGTGTAACCCCAAGGAGGTGTCAGTGCTTCTGTGGCAAGTGTCCATCCTGCCGCAGGCAAGCAGCTGGGGATGGTCCAAGACTGCTTGTGCCGGTGCCACAATGAATAGCCTTCCCCTCTCCCATGCTCGCCTGGGCTTCCAGAAGAGCTCACGCTCTCCTCTTGGATGTTAGGTGGTTTTGAAAACGTGAGCACTTTGTCACCTCTTGATGGGAACTGAGACCTCTGAGTCCCTTTGTGGGGAGCCAGCTGGAGAACAAGGGGACTGAAAATGTGAAAATGCTTGTACCTGCTGTTTTCAAGAAACAGTGGGGGACCGGCAGGCTAGGAACAGTGGGAACTAGGCAGGCATGTCATGCATAAAGGGCATGGGATCAACTGACAATTAGTTAAAACCAGAACTATTCATTGTCTAAGTGATTGCAACAGGGTGGGTTCCAAAGAACGCAGTCTTCACAAGGGGAAGTTGGACCTTGTTGGTCTGCCAGAACACCTCCAAATGAGGCAGCAAACTGGTAGCTAAACTCATTGAAATGATTCATTAAGGGATTGTCAAAGCTTACTGACAAAAAGCTGTCAGGGGAAAAAAAAAAGTGTAAAGGAGTTAGGTGAATGACTACTTTTAGATCAGACCTGGGGCTATGGCATGCCTACAAGGTATTTTGCAGCCAGTTACAGATATACCGTCTGAACTCTGAACTGATCAGATGCCATAGGATAGCACTGACTCTACAGTAACCTGAGCTTGGGTTTTTCAAGGTTTTTCAACTCCTTTAAAGCAGCTCCATTCACCTCTGTGCACAGACAGGTTTTGATCGTGTTTGCTTGGTGCCCGGGCAGAGTGCAAAGTCATGGATGGATGTAGCCTGAGAGAGAAGCTTAATTAATAGATACAAACAAGCTCTAGCAGGCTTTGTACTGAATCAGAACACAGGGAAAAGGGCATACTCGAGGAATGTGAAAAACAAAAAAATATGTAATGGAGAGAAGAGGAATGTCAATACGTAGTTACTTGTGGTAGTGAGTCCCAGGGGTCACCCCTTGCTTAGCTGGGTGAATTGCTGGATGTCGGTGTAATTAATGTGAATGGCTGAAGATACAGTAGCAATGGGTAAATCCAAAAAAAGTAGAAAAGCTGTTGAAAGGTACATAAAGTCTTGCTTCAGGGCCTGAGACTTCATTAGAGATTAAAAAGCAGACATCTCACTGCTGCCTACAGTCAGGGTTGCTGGACTGCCCTTTGGGGCAGGAAGGATATCAGTACTTGGGGGACTCGGTCCATATTTGGAGCCAAATGGAGTTCGATACTGGATATTGCTCCCTGCACCCGATTTGTTTCCAGGCAGTCAGGTTCCCCACCTCGCTGGACCCTGGTAGGCAGCTGCCCATGGTGATACGAACTCTGCCGCTGGCTCTGTCTGGCATTGATGCTGGCAGACAGGCTCCAGGGCAAAAGACCACTTGGATGGGCTCCCTCTGGGCTGGCCTGGGGAAGGCAGAGCCCGGGGCCACCACCACAGTGGCAGGGAGGAAAAGAGCTGCTACTTCCACTCTACCTGTCTGAAGGCTTAAATTTAACTCTTGGGTCATCCGGAGCTGCCAACATGGCACCTTCTGCCAGCATAAAACAGCCTTTAAAGTGGGAAGGGAAATGAGTATATAACACAAACAAACAAAATTGGTTGACCAAGAATTCAGGGAGCACAGTATAACTGCACACAAAACTGAGTTTTGCCTCAACCACCAATTTACCTTGTCTTGAGGGCACTGGAATATGTTAAGAGGCATCCAGTGGCCACAGACTTCAGCCACTTGCAGCCAGGGCCCAGCGAGCGGCGCCAGCACTTGCTCCTCCTTGAGCCCTTCCCAGCTGGCGGTGGTGGTGCCCTTCAGTTCTGCATCCCAGCCCCTAAATGTGGCCCTGACAGCCCCTGGGCTGGCCTTCCCCACCCTCTTCCCTTGCTGAACACCTCGCGGGTATGCCTGGTGATGGGTCCTGGGGCTCCCAGCGGCAGCTCTGCTGGAGGGCTTGCGGATGCGAGGAATTGGGGATGCACATCCAGAAAGAAGCAGCGGCCGCAGAGCATGGCCCTTGCAAAGCATGGCAGGAAAGCAGGAGATGAGGGTTGTCAGGGAGAGTAATATATTTAACTCCCCCACTCGGAGGCAATGTTTTGTGGTGGCTACACTGCAGGCTAAGCAGTTGTGAGACCGTGTCCTGGTTTTGGCTGATAATATTTTTTTTGCTTCCTTTATTTGTACGCCATTGCATCATTTTCCCTCTTGCTGTCCTCCATCAGTGCTGCCCCGAGGAGCAGGCTGATGGTGCGGAGCTCCCTGCACCCTGCCGCACACCCAGCATGATGCAGCATTGCTAAATAGAAGATGAGGGGGCCCAAGGGAGCTGTGAACCCCGCAGCGGAGCTGGCAGTGTTCTCCAAACCCAGCTTCTGCAGAAAGCTCAGTGCCCCTGATGTCCCCTCCTCTGCCTACATGGAGATCTCTGCGGTCCTGGGAGCTGATTTTAGGGGCTTTGTCAGTGGCTGCCGAGCTGACTGTGAACAAGGGCTCGGAGGTGTTCAGGGAGTTTGGCAGAGGTCTGGCATTTTCAACCCTATCTCCACCTGGTTCAGGCTGAAGTCTTTTAAAGACACAGCTGTCCCCGAAACCAGTGGGGAAAATGTTGCTAACCCTCCATGGCCGAATCGCAGAAGCTATGGGTCATTGCAGCCCTCAGCTACAGATGGTTAGCTTTTTAACCCAAGCTATCTTATCTCACGCTTTAGACTTCGGAGAGCCCGGGTTCAACTCTTGGCGCCTCAGCCAGGAAGCTGGCTGCCTTGGATGCTCTCCAGTGCTTATTTACAACACACATATGCAGTGTGGCCATTGATTTATACTCCAAGCAGCCTCCGCCCCAAAGAGGCAGATTTAGAAGCAGCGTATCTTCAAAGCGAGAGTGCGCTCCTCTTTGTTCTGCCCTCAGCTGAGCCTGCTCACATCTGGATGCTCAAACCTAGGTAGCGGCACTGGGATTTTCGTGGGAGCCCCCCAGCAGGATTAGACGTCCAGCTCGGAGTAGAAGTTCCCTGTCTCTTAAATCAGTGTCTTGGTGCTTCAGAAGCACTGAGACTCTGCAGGCTTCGGCAGGGCTTTCTAACTGCTGGGAGTCTAGCGCTGCTTCTGGACAGATTTAGGTTCCTAACTTTAGACCCCTGCTTTGAAAATGTTGGCCTTTATGTTCTGAGACCAAAGTATTTCTGCACGGTGACACACTGTCATCCCTTCTATTCTGGCACCCTACTGCCTACTCAAACACACCGTCCATGTTAAAACAGCCAAATCAAAGAATTTGTCTCTTCTTCCCCCTCTTGCCATCTTTTACATATGAACTATTTCTGTCCCAAGTCACTTGGTCTCCCGTCGAAATGAAGTTCGCAAACCTAAAGTGAAAAACGTCCTGTTTATTGCAAGAAGGGGAAAGCCAGTGCTGAGGCTGAGAAAGTTTTGACTAGCTGATTTCTGCCCCCACGGCAGGAGCTGAGCATCCCGCTCTGCCGAGCTCTTCTCCCAGCACCCCCACCCTCGTGGCTCTGCTCCACTGGTACAAAGCCTGGCCAGAAGCAGCCTCACACCTGCTTTTCTTCAGCAGAAGATCTCCCTTTTCTTGGGCACATGAATCACTCTGTGACATTTTCAAGGATCTGCCTGGCGCTCGGGATCAAAGGCTCAGCACCTTCCTTGTGTGTGAACTCATGCCAGTATTTTCATAAAAAAAATAATTGTGTGCCTTGTTCAACAGACCTGGTTAATGGCAGGTTTCTGAGAAGCACCTAAGTACCTGGTAGTGGAGATGTAATAAAGCCTGCTATACTTAGGCCCTTGCAGGCACTTCCAATTATAAAAATCTATTTTCAGACCTTTAGAACTGTCCTTTTTTTAAAATTGTTCTTCGCAAGGAGCCTCAGCCTTGGGTTATATTTTTTTTCTTACATTAAAAAAAAACATGCATTGTTTTGCTTATTTTGAGCTGGGCATTTGAAAAAAAAAACAAGCAGGTTTGCTGGTGGGAGAGCTATTTTTTGTGTTTGTGCAAGTAAAAAGAAAGGTGTGATTTATAAAAATGAAAATCCAACAGAGGATGCAAAATTTCGCTTTCCAAAAGACAGTTCTAAGCATGTTTTCTGAGGTGCTTTTGGGAGGAGGCTGCAGAGCTTGAGGTCTTACAGACAGAAAGTGCTCTCTGAGGTAGAAAAAACTCTCAAGAGAACCACTGAAGGCTTCCTACACCCTGTCTGGCCCCATGCTCACTTTGAGGCAACACAAGGGCCAATTGCCGGTGGGGAACACTTTCCTCCTCACTTGATGGTTTGGGAGTATGATCTATAAAAGACCAGACAGAACAACGCCTTCTGACTTGAGGAGGAGAATGGATACATAAAGTCTGGAGCATTTTAGCTGCCTTCTAAATAAAAAGGCAGAGGAATTTAAATCTCTTCTTTTTCTTTTTAATAACCTAACCAGTGAAGACCGGGAAATGCATAGCCAAAGACCAGCTCTGCACTGAGAGTTGCTGAGCCAAGTCTGTAGCAAAAGCGCAATTCAGGCATAAATGCCAAATGTAAATTTAAATTTCTTTTACATTGGTCACGTCCTCGCCGGCTGCATTATAATTTAGTGGGAAGGATGCTGTATTTGGGATGGACATGAAAGAGCAAGATGTGCAGCCTGATGCACAGGCTGGGATGCAGCTTATGGAGGCCCAACGCCTCTTCCCCTGCCTCCCCCCTTCTCCGCAGGGGCCGCAGGAGACCTGAATAGCAGTGGTGCCGGTGCATCTCAGCCATGCAGGGGGCCCTGAGCCCAGGCGGTGCACAGAACTATATGCAGCAAAGTTGTTTTTTGCATGGGCTTGATCTGCAGTGAGGTAGAGGGGTCACAGGAATTCAGGCAGCTCCCTGCCTTGACAGGCAGCAATAGCCGGGCACTCTCGGGCGAGTGGTGGTGGAGGGGTGGCTGGGTCAGTGGGGGCGGCTAGGATGTCTCCGGGCGGTGAGGAGCGAAGGGTGCTGTGTTTCTGCCTGCTTGGTGCAACACAGCACTGTGAGCGACCTGTGAGCTCAGGGCCAGACGCAGAGCAGCCCTTTGACTTTCCCACCATGTCCATGCTCACATGCCCTGCCCCATGGGCTTCTGGAGTCCACATGGACAGAGTCAGCTCCAAACTGTCTTTGCTTGCCAGTGTAGGCATTTTTGAGCCACTTCTGTGTCTTGGTGTAGAAACAAGGAGCTGGCAAAAGAGGAGAGGGTCATGGCTTGGTGAACTAGCCCTGGGAAGAAGGCACTTTTGCCCATGCAGGTGGGAGGCTGGGGCTGGAACAGGACGCTTATGGGGCCAGGAGAATAGAGGTCAATGTACCTTGGGATGTGAAGGGTTTTTAGAGGTAGCACCAAGAGTGGTGGTTGATTTAACCAAGAGGTGGTGTTTGATTCAGCACAGCTGGGTGGAGAGGTCTCTGGCAGAGCTTTGTCCCATCTCCTTCCATTCCTCGGCTGCTGACCTTTCAACAGCACGCCCAGGAGTCAGAGGGGACTAGTCCAAGTGGCTCTATCCAGTCTTTGCACTGCCACAGTATGGGGTTGGTTGTGGGTTCCCCACAAACCACCAAACCAGGAGAGACACCAAGCAAAAGCAAGACCATTGCCAAAGGCAGAGGTAACCGCGTGTGCTTTTAGATGCTCTGTGGCAACCCCGGGCAGGGAAGAGCAGCACCAATGCATAGCCTTCGAGATGGCCTGATTCCCTCTGTGCACGAGGTGGATGTGGGGTCCCGGCTTATCGCTCTTTCTCGAAGTGCTCCTCTGCCCTGGGGAGCCTCTTCCCAGGCCAGCTGCGAGGCTGTGTGCAAGGAGCCCTGCTGAAACCCACGTCAGATCCTGCAATGCTGCAAAAAGGGAAGCGACTCACTCCGGCACTACAGACTTTGGGCATCTCTTGGGAGCCGGGAACTGTCGTGGTGTTGTGGTAGGGTTTGGACATAACTGAGGGAGGAGACGTAGGGAGAACGACAGCTTTTACTGGATCAGATGTTACGGTGGAGAAAAACAAGTGAACTTTTGTCCATATATGTCCTCCTTAGGGGTGTCTGAAAGCTCGTCTGTTTTTTCTGCCTATATCTGTTGGTCCAATAAAAGCTATTACTGGCCCCTCCAAACCTTGCTGTGGGAGCCGAAAGGCAGCTTCAAAACCAAACCAAAGCAACAATGCGTAATTGTCTGTAATCAGAGACAATATTCTCTTAGCTCAGTTTTTCACAGTGAAGCAGGATAAATGCTGACATGTTTCCCACAGTGGAACTCAACTTTTGGCACCAAAATGTGGCAAAGCAAAGAGCACCTTACAGTGTCTATGACTGGTATTGCTAAAGCTGCTCGTGCGCTGGTCTTCTCCTCAGCTCTGCTTGACTGAGTACACGGCGGCATGTTGTAAAGCGCTGCTTCCAAGAGAAAGCAGCGGAGAGTGCCTCCAGACTGCAGCCCTGGGTTTATATTTGACTGACAGCGATGTCACCTTCTGCTGTTCCTAGGCAGACTAGGCGGCATCTCGGCCGGAGGAAGAGAGGAGGAAGGAGACCAGAAACAAGAGACACAGGAGGAATCCAGACAGATACAGTCCAGCTCGGTTGGGCTAAGATCTTCTTGGCCTGGCAGATGCCTGACCCGCCAGGGGATGGTCAGCATGCTCAGAATGAGGAGGACGACTGCAAGCACTCACACTGTCTGGCCCGGCAGTGGCGGGGTGACCTTGACAGACTGCTCCAAGTGCCAGGGCAGCCGGAGGCGGGAGGGCAATTGGACCCGAGTCAAAGAGCATGGATCACTCTGGAGGGAGAAGGAGGCATGAGCCGTAGCAACTGAACTTGTTTATAACTTGTGTTTCTTGGTATGTGAATGACAGGAAGGCAGGAGGTGTCTGAGACAGGGAGCTCCTGCCTGCACACAGAATATCTGGTTTAGCAAATTAGCTTCCTTGTTGCCTAAAATACCCTAATGTATATGTGCTTTACTATCCTCTCTAGTCATTATAAATACATTCATATATATGTATCTATAAGTTGGTCAGTTCCAGTATGATATGGGCTGCATCCAGTCACGTTTCTGCTCCAATACCCCAGACAAGTGGGGGACAGGTTGCTGCTTACTCTTTGGTGTTCCCAGTGCTCTGCAACCAGTCCTCATTGCACAGATGCCTGCATCTACTTTCCCAGGGAATAACATGTTGAAAGCATAGGAGCTGCAGACTCTAATTTCCATCCAAAAGACTGTGATGAAAACCTGGAGGGGAGTAAATCTCTTTCCAGGTTGCGCAGCAGCGGTACAATTTGAGCTATATGTTGCGAAGGCGATTTAAAGCATGTCTCACTTCCTGGGAAAAAGGTGCCCAAAGATAAACTATTCCTTAAAACCTGAACTAAGGACTTCTAGAAGCAAAAATACTCTCTAAGTTTTATTTTAGTATAGCTGGATGTGCAGCTTGTTCCAACCACCAGGATGCTTTTAAGTGCATTCATGAGTAAAACCCACTTCCTTCATCCCTGGGACAATAGGGCAATAAATGGGAACATCTCTCCAGGGCCCTGCGTGGTCTGGAGCAGCGTTACTCAACCTGCAAGCCAGACAGCAGTCAGGCCAAACAACATGCAGAAAAGCAAAAATGGAGGGAAATAAAAAAGATGAAATAAAATGCATAGCTTTTGGCCTGAATTTCCACCAGTGGGAATGTGAACATTATGGCTACACTGCAGGAAACAGTTGGTGTTGTTCAAAGAGGGTAGGTGACCAGGGGAGAAGGATACCCTTACCACCAGCAGTTAATCTGCAGTTCACGCAACTAAGAGCAGCTGCGTGTGACTTATACCAGGGAAGATCAGCTTGAAGAGCAACCTGAGACCATTGCTCCCATTTCTGCTCAGGGTTCAACAACACCATTATGAAGTGCCTAATTCAAAGTCCTCTGAAGCCACGAGAAATGTTTCCTACCTACCTCCTTGGGCAAATGTTGGTTGTGGATCCATCCTGAAGGACTGAATCTGAGCCATTTTCCTTGCCTCACCTGCGGCAGGCCTGTACAAGCTTTTAGTAATACAGTGCTTTTTGAGAGTAACTCAGTCTGATGGAGAAGTTATGGTAAAACTGCGTCCTGCTCCTAAAATTTTCTCCATTATATTATTCATACTCTTTAAAATATTTTACCTATTAATTTTTCTGCTTTTTGGTGTTTTTTTTTGAGTGCTTGACAGTGCTGCCAGGGGCGGTTCCCTCCATAGTGGAAATTAAGAGACATACCAGCCCTATGCCTTGAGAGCCAGCAATTGAGCTGTGCCTGAAGTCGGCTGGAGTGGGAAGCATCAGCCATGCCAAGAACCACCAGCCAGGAGGCTGCTGTGGGACAACATCTGGTACCGCTGCAAGGAGGTAGGGGATGGAAAAGCCAGGGGTTTGTGCACATTGTCTCATTCTCTTTTTTCTTTTTTTTTTTTATTTTATTGTGCAGAGCACATGAGGCATCAGAAACAAAGCACAGCAAACAAACAAACAAACAAACAAAAAACCCCCAAAGTGCTGGAAAGTACTCCTAATGGAAATCACATCTCAAACATTGCGGTTGGGTGGGGATGGATGGTTGGTCTTTCTCTCTAGAGTTGGAGAGAGGAAAGGAACAGGTGAGGAGCCCATGTCCTCCACCGCAGCTCTCCTGCCTGCAGCAATGCAAGGGGAATGAAGGCAGCAAGGCAGGGTGCTCTCCCCACAGGGAGGTGGCACTGTGATGGCACCACAGGACTCGGCAGGGTCCCACAAGTTTCTGTAGGGCAGAACTGTGCAGCCTTAAGTGCTCTCCTGGGATGCTGCAAGAATCCTCTCAGCCTGAGATGGAGCTTGTTGTGGAGAATCACAGAGGGCAGAAGGTAAAGAGGAGGTCAGGAGGTACTTGGGGGTAGACACCACAGAGCACTTGCTGCATTGCCTAACTCAGGAAACCCCTTTGGTGCTGTTTGCTGAAAGCTGGAAGGGTATTTGAATGGAAAGATGACTTTTTTCTGGTCTATGTCTAATACGCTTTTCCTAAGCATTTCCTACCAGGCAGAAAATGATTACTGGGGTAAACGAGCCACCAGCCTGATGTGATGTACCTAATAACTTTTGACAACCATAGAAAATAGCAAGGGATGACAAGAAGGCATCCAGTCCCTTTCTGACCTGCAAGGCAGATCAGCTCATTTCCATACATCTTTCCCAGGGACCTTTGATCCCTTCCTACCATGAAGGAGGACTGGCCTCCGGCACCACCAGCCCTAGTGTCCTACCTCAGAAGATGACATCTGGCAACAGGATGTTGCTGCCAGATGAATTCAGCCAACCTACACCCGCTTCCTGAGTTGCTCCCAGTAAATAAGGTGACCAGGAATAGGCTACAGCCCAAGGGATTAGATTTGGCAGGCTGTAAAATAGTCTTCAGAGTGTAGATGGGGCAGCCCTGATTTCTCTCTTTTAGGACACCCTTCCAGTAAGGCAATGAGCACAAGTTCTACAGGCAAACTGATACTCCAAAAGAGTACAAGTGGCCAACAAATCCAGGCAAAATGGCAATCACTCAGAAGTGATTTTTCTGTCCCCATGGTGACCTTGCTGGTCTTGGAAGTCCTTGGATTTCAGTCAATGTCTTTGGCAGATGGCAAAGCTCTTCCAGCAAGCTTTCATGTCTCTTCCAGTCTTTTGGCTCCCCTTGTTTAAGATACTCCTCCTTAAAAACAGACTTTGCTTGTTGCTTCTCTTGTGCTGGATTCTCATGTTCTCCATTTCCATGTGGAAGAGCTGTCAAGCATCAATGGCTGTGCTGGAAGCAATCCTGCATCCTCACCAGCATGGAGCTCTTCTAAATCTGTCCCCCCTCTGTGGTGTGTTCCTGTTTTCCAGATATTGTCTCAGAAAGGGGAGTCCTAATCCATTCTAAGAAATATAATCATAAATGCGGTTATTAAGTTGGTAAGACAGAATTGCCCAAAGACTTACAATCATGTAACACATCCCCCGCATCCAAGTATCATCTCTGCTCATGCTCAGGGCATCTCTGGTAATTGCAGCTTTTGCTACCTCAATTGAAAGGTGAAATGGGATATATCTAGAGGACAATTATCCCAGTCCTTCCTTAAAACTCATCCTTTACTGTGTTTTCTAGAGGGAATAAGCCATTGTTACTGGTACTTCAGTGTCATTCTGTCTGCTAAGAACTTTGTTCAACACATACTGTTATTCTTGCAGGTGAACGTTTCCCCTGGTGTTTTCTGCATTTCATTCACTTGTTAGTGTTGTCCATTTACTGTAGAACATCTCTGCCGTGTAACAGATCCCCAGGCAACAGAGATGTCAACTTTTTGTGCTGTTGAAGGCTGCACAATGGTCAAAGTCATGACACTACATTGTTTTAAACAACATGCTTTTTACAAAATGTCTGCACAGGTCTTTGCACAAGAGTGGGGCATCTAGATGTCCCTGCCATCCAGGCAATAGCATACAGTGTGGTGCCAGTAGGAGCAAACTCCAAGGCTGTGTGGGAGAGGAACGGGTAGTAGCAGGGGCCTGAATCAGCAGGTTCTGCTGTTCTCTATTTCAGTTCTGCTTGTGGCCCTGTAGTGATGCTAGGGTCTATCCTTTCTCAGCCAAGAAGAGCTGACAGCCCTTTGGGAGAAGCTTCTATCAGTAGATCTGGCCTCTGACAGATTTTCTCTAAAGAAAAGATAAATACCTTGGACCAGATTGTCACGGCAGTGCAGGTGAGCAAGACTCTGCCTAAGCTTTACTGCCCCACTTAAAGCTCTTCTGAGATGCATCTGTATCTTGGGTGTGAGAAGCAAGGGCTATGTATATGATGTGTCTCTGGGGAATGCATGTCCTGGGAGGAGGCAGAGACCAGCAAGAATTGTGGTTCCACCACTGTCATTCCCTGTGGAGCTGCTGGACACTTGTGCCAGTCAGACCCGGTTATTGTTGGCCATCAAGTGTCCCTCCATGCGAAAGCGGTACTTCGATACCATGGATATGGTCTGCGGGAAGGTGTCAATTCTCACAGTGTTTTCAAAGAAGGTACAAGTCTTTCCAGCTTATTGAAACATTTGTTTTGACTTTTATAACACAGAATAAAAGCCTTAAAGTTTTGTCTATTAAATTGCCATGCCATAATATTACGATGGGTCATGGCATAATAGTCTTACTGTTTTGACTCTAAAGCATGCTATGACATGGGTCAAGCTGATGAAATAAAAATGAAATTAATGTTTTGACAAGATTGTGTTTCTGTTTCGTTTGTTTGATAAAGTCAAAACAAAAGTGTCAGCTGGATTTTTCCAAAGTACAGTCTTAAAATTACATTCTTTCATTCAGGTGTGGATTTTGAATGGGCACCATAACCTTGTTTTGTGCTCAGATCATAGTGGGAAAGTTGTGCATGGATAGCACCTCGGAGTAACAGTTCAGTCCCTGATTTGCTGAGGACTCTACTTGTCTCTTTATCAGCTTTAGCAAAAAGCTTTTTGCAAAAGTACAGTCTTGGTATGTGGGTCCAGCATCATACTTTGAACTGTGCCACCTTTTGCTGTTGTAGTTCCCAGTCACCCATCCCTTCTCTTTAGCCAGCTGGAACCCACTCCAGAAATAGCCTGAGAAGAAAGAGCTCCTGAAAAACTGAGCTTTGTGACCTGCTGGGCCAGGAAGCCTCCAAAATATGGAATAAAACTGTTCTAGAACATCAGGGTCTCTGTAAGAGGCCAATGGTGCAGATGTGCTCTGTGTGGCTGCAAGCCTGGTCCATACCTTATTCATGTGGCACCCAGAACTCACAATCTCTTAATCCTATTCCTAGCCCTTGCTGCTCACACATGATGTTAGGCAAGTGTCTGTGCCTGCTTTCCCCTCCCCATTTTGCCTAGTTGGACTGAAGTGTCTCCAAGACTGAGATTTACTTCGTGTACAAAGCACCTGGAGCATCATGGGGGTCTTGATCTCTGCTTCTGGTGACTGGTAATGTATCCTTTCTATTGTGCAGCTTTCTACTCTGAATATTGGCTTTCATGGTAATATATTTATTTCCCTTGTTTATTCCATCTCTTTTTTTTTTTCCCCAGGGTTTCCCTTTGTTTGCCTGGTTGTGCTCTGATGCACAGGTATTTATCTAAGTGGGGTCTGCTGTATTTGTACCAGCCCAGGTGGCATGTAAGATGCAAACATCAGACACCTCTTTACACATCCCTAGGTTTCCTGGATGATTGATTAATAGCTTTCTCCCTTATTGGCTTTTCTTTCTCATAACTGGGGGTCAGCTTGCATGGGCTAACACCTTCAGGGAGGCCCTATTTCCTATATACATCAGCTTTACTGACTTCTTATTATCTCAGCCCTATCTGAACCTTTGTTCAATTCAAGAGGTAATTAAACTCAAAGCCAAAGCAAATGTCAGGGTGATAATGAGACAGATAAGATTAAAAAACCTTTTTTTTTTTTAAAGACCTGACACATACCTGAAGTGCCTGTTGGCCCACAGCCAGTGGAAAGTTTCCTTTCTCACCTGGATATAGTCAGAAAAGTGACCATGTAAAAAATGGCACCACCTCCCTCCAGGTGTGCGCTGCTGAGAACAGCACCTACCTGGCAAAGCACTCGAGCATATAAGTATTTGCCCTGAAATTGTTTGCTCGTGTGCTTAAATTTAAGCACGTGCTTAAGTGTTTTGTTCAACCAGGGCCTCAATCCAATGCAGCTCGAGTGGGTGTAATTCAGCGGGTGCAATTCCATTCATTTCAGCAATGCCCTGGCCCAGAGCGACTCTGGGCTGTATCTGCTGCCTTCACTCTGCTACTCCTGCCCAAAGTCCAAGGTGGGTGTTGAACCTTGCCGTGCTGCCCAGTTTGCAGGAGAGTTCAGAAATTACGCAGTAGCTCCTTTGGGCTGCACGATGCCGTGCATCACCTGCTAGGATCCCCCTCTCTCTGGGTCCTTTTGGGCTGGAAGGATGGGCATGCCCTCTGCTGATCCCTGCTCTGGGCTAAATTTTTCTCAGCAAGAGCCCCCAGTGCACAGGAACCTGTTGAAGTTTGGGAGAGATTGTGGAAGAGACATTGTAGGTGCTCCCTGCATCATGGGCTCTCCGCACTGCTGAGGTTTGGGGGAGACTGTGGAGGGGACATCATAGGCTGTCCCTGCATCATGGGCTGTCCACGCTCCCTTTTGCCTTTCTGCATTGAACGAGTTTATAATCTGAAGCAGACCTATAGTATAATTATCAGGGGTTGGGGTGGAGAAGCCACTAATCAAAAAGAGCTGGAGTTTTCCTAGGGAGCTTCAAAGCTCTCCACAAGCCGGAGAGCCTGTGAAGGATACACATGTTGCTGGCTAGGCAGCCCCTAATAGTTAAAGTTTTACTTAAGCCCATGTGTTTTTCCACTAGGTATTTTTATCCTCTGAAGTCTACTGTACTTGGCTACGTACAGTAAACACATCCCTGTTGTTCTCTCACACGTGTTTACTTTGCAGCTGGGGGAGCACAGCTCACCATGCAGGCTGTTGGTTGCTGGCTGGCTAAGTGAAAACAAAGCGCCGAAGCACCCCAGAAGCTCCAGTGCCTCCTGCCTCTCCTTGCTGGCCCATCTCTTTCCATGCCTTCCCGCCTTTGAACGCTGCTCACTGCCTCCCTCCCAAGGCAGGGCAGATGCACCTGAGACCCACACCCTCCTCAGCATCCCTTTTGCTGTGTGACTCCCATTCTGCTCTGTAGCCTCACCAGCAGTGTTTAGCTCTTCTCTCCCACTCCCAAACCTGCCAAGAAAAAGGAGTTGTCCTGATAAGTCTCTCATGGGGTGGGGGAGAAGCAGATTTATTATCTCGTATCTGAGTGCTGAGGAGCAGATGCAGGAAGAGAAATGTCTTCATGCTGTGGTGATGTAAGGAGCCCGTGATGAAGTCAGAAGCTGAAGACAGGTGTCCTCTGCATTGGTGCAGGACTCACATGTGGCCTTTCAGCAGCTCTTCCATCTTCAGTGTTTTGAGGTGGGTGCTAGTCGCCAACGCAGTGATTCCACAGGGCTCTGCAACTTGAAGGAAGACATTGAAAGTGATAACACCAAGGTCAAGTAATTCTGTAAGCAGCAGAATTTATTAGTCTCTCTCCCATGGCTCTGTCCATTGTGGACTCTCTGATAGTTAACAATATGTCCAAGCTCCTCCCAGAACCTTTCCTCTGAGAAAGATAAGCAATTTTAATCTCTCTCCCTTAACTAGATGCCAATTTTTACAAAGCAGGTAGAAATTCAAGATCTCTTGATGTTCCTGTTCCTTTCTGATGGGTGCAGAAGGTGGGAGGGTGCAGGGTTGCTGGGCGCCATAGTTGCATGAACCTTGTTCCATCAGGATACCAAGCTAAAAATTACTTTCATGAAGCTCTGAAAATAAGCAAATAGCAAGCAAGTGAAAAAATTGGCTGGGAGAAGTCAAGTTCAGCAAGAAGTGCTGCTGTTACAGCCACACTTCACCCTGTGAGCAGGCTTTGTGCTTTGGGTGAAGCTTTGGTCTATCTAAATAACTGGCTGTCTCCTCCCCAACATTTGTGTCTGGGGAGTTTTCGACTGGAAACCAGTACATTACAGCTGCAGATGCTTCTCTCCTGCTGTAATATGAATTATAATCATTTTTTAAAATGCTCTAAAAATAATACTTTATGCCCTCAGCCATCCATTATTTATTGACTGACTCACTTTGGAAAACAGAAGAGAAAAGTAGAGTTTAATATTAAGACATGAAGAAAGATCAATGTCATTTTGAATGCACATTGCAAATACATATTTGATTGTATTAGATTATACATATTAGGTTGAATACATAAAGGTTATAGAAAGCACCTATCAGAAAGGGCACAGATCCCAGACTGAAGTCTTTTGAAACTGTTATCACATATTTATTACTCATAAGGATAAGCTCTTTTTTTAAACAGTTTTTAAAAAGAACTGTGGTCAAATAAAAAAGAATCACCTCTTCAAATAAACAACTAAGCCCACACAGATGTAGTTCTCATCATGACTGGGACGATACTAGAGAAGCAAAACAAAATTTGCCCTCATGTTTGCTGCCTGAAACCTTCTCCCTTCACATGGGATGGAAAGCAAGCAGGCTTCACCCACAGAGGTGGGAAAGCCCTTTAAATTCCCGCTGCCTGTCTTTGGATGGATTGACCAAGGGATTGCTTGGCTCTCATGGGTGTGCTGATAGGCGGCACGTCCTACCTGAAGGAAGCGCCCTGTGTAGAGAAGAAGGTGAGGGGGTCTTTCCCTGCTCCCCGTGTCTTGCTCCCACCCAGAGCAGATCCTGGAGCTCCTGAGGTCAGGGCACAAACCACAGCCTTCCTGGGGTGGTGACTCACTGCGAGACATTACATGCTGACAGGCAAAGCCAACAAATGCCACCGTGGGAAAGGCGCATGGATGTGCGGTGGGTGGTGGACAACAAGCAGGCCACCTCCCTCTGGAGGCAAGAGCGGGGCAGTCGGCCATGGGGGAGTGGGGCGGCTACAGTGCTTCAAACACCGCAAGGATATTCGGATGGTGCTGAGGACAAAGGTGCCCCCTCACTGCCATAACCAGGGGCTCTGCAGAGATGGGTAAAACGTCCCTCTGGGGTCAGGACTTGCCTTTCACCAAATGCCAAGGCCCAGACAGGAAAACTTCATTATTCTTCTGTGAACGTGTTTCATGGCTGCTGCCGCAGCTGGGGAGGTTCCTGAGCAGTGGGCGTACCACTGCAAAGCTCTCCTTCTAGCTCCAGGTTTTATCCCGCTTCCAGCCTCTGTGCAATGGGTCAAAAATGACAAACCAGCCTGAAGTCATGTCTGTTCGGTGCGTTCCCTTGCTTCTAGACCCTGCCCAGCGTGGTGCTGGGAGGGTGCCTGCCAGGATGGCTGGACCGAGTTCATTCTTGGTGTCAGGAAGCTATACATGAGGTCTATCTGGCCCAAGTAAGCGACAGCCCCCAACAGAGACTGGGGAAACATGGGCGCTGAAGGCTGTGGAGAAGAACTGAGTAACATGAAGGCCAAGAAGTAAAACTTGCTGTAACTCCTCCTCCCTTTTGCTGCTTTTCTCAGTCATAAAAACTCAGCAGGGGATGTTTAAAATGCCAGTCATGTAATTACTCGTTCAGTTTGCGATGCCTGATGTAAGATTTCAGCAGAGTAATGGGATCCAGCTCATACTGTTGCAGTATGTGTACACAGCTCAGGGGAAGGGGAATTGCACCTCTGCTCATAAAAGATCCCATCAGGGCACTCAGACCGAGACGAGCTGGCAGGGTCCCACAAACATGGGTGACTCTTCCATTGCAGTCCTTGCACAGAGGCCACAGGAGTACAATAAATTATTTACTTGCTGAGAAATCAGGAACTGAAGAGGGAGACAACCAGCTGCTTACACCTGGTATTGCAAAATTAGAGGTAGTGGACTGCTGCTGGGTTTTGCGGAGTATTTCATGGCCACGTACACAGCCTTTTCGGCATGGGACCACCCATTTTTAGGTGAGGGTGAGATCCTGAGGACCAGATTGTGAAAGGTGTCCTTGCCTTTTCCTGTGAGTATAGAAATTTGTGTGTATGTATAGGGGAGGTTAGCTGCGAGCACCAGGAGATCTGGTCATGCAGCTGCTGATACATGAAGGCAAAAATGAAGATGTAGATTTCTGCAGCAGTGAAAATGGTGGGATCAACATGCAGCTGAAAAACTGAGACAGGCAGCATGCCCATGACATCCACAGCTTGGAAGTTATAAGCAGAATGAGACGCTGCATGGAATCTGCCATTCACCTGATGTGCTGCCAAAAGCAGTATTAAAAAATAGCATAGGCTCGAACATGCTACGGGGCTTGGGATCAGATTTTCTAGGTTCTCGTGGAAAATCAAACCAGCATTAGTTTGATTTTCCAGCCCATCTAGGGTTTGGTTAAGGAAGCATTTTCCATGGCTCTGTTCTCTGGCCAGGAGCAGAACAACAGATGTGCGAAGCTGTGGAGCGGCTTCCAAGGTATCTCCCGAACACAGCATCCTGCTGTCAGCCCTTAGCAGAGACACTGCTTAATTTCTCTCCCATTGCTGGACTCTGTAAGGAGTCTTCCTTCAGGCCTCTTTCTAGGACTGCAGAAAAGTGCTTGAGTAAAGAAGTAGGCAGTGCATAAAGCCCTGCATTTTACTTTCTGTTGGTATATTGGGCCAAATCTCAGCTGTTCGGTAATAAAAGGTGGTCCCTTATGGTGGAAAGGGCAGGATGCAGGGAGGAGGAGTGTAGAGAAAGGGCTGATCTAAGGGAATGTAAGAAGTTTTTAAGCCCTTCTTCCCTCATCTTGCTTAGACACCCTTATTTTTCTTGTAATGGGACACATCTCTTGCCCGGTTTCAAGTGCTCCAAAGTCTGGCACATCACCTCCATGCTGCTCTCACTTTAACAGGGGGCACTTTGCAGTTTCAGTTTCACTTTACTTCTCTTGGGGTGAGTCAGCCCCTTTCACCAAGATCTTTTATTTATGATCACCCTGTCAAAGAGACAGAAAATAGAAATCTATTTCAATAACTGCAGAGAACTTTCCTTCCTGAGAGCTCTGAGCTTGGAAACATGGGGGAGGCTGCACTGACAAAAGTCGTCTTCTCCAGGGCTGAGCTCTGGAGTCAGCTGCTCTTGCTTATGGCTTTGGGGAGAGGAAACACCATTTCACCCTTCTGCTCCCATAGCTCGGTATCCTTGCAACTGGTTTGGTTTTCATTTTTTAACAGTGGTAAAAGCTATTGATCTCTTAGGCTGAATTAGTAGGATTGGTTCATTTGTGCATTCGGTGTCTCAGCAGAGATGTTAGGCTTGGTCCTTGGGAAAATGAGGAACGGAAGTCTTTTCCTCTCTGTGGCAGTGAGAAGGAGCTCAGAGAAGATGTGGAAGAGCCCATGGCGGTGCATCAGTGATCTCCCATGTGCTGGGGTGTTGTATGCATGGACGAGGAAGCCCCGGGGCTGCCAGAGAGAAGTGTGAGGAGAGAGGCTCCTCAGACTCCTTTAACCTGGAGTGTGAGGGTACACTGGAAACCTGAAAATATTTTCTTTCTTTAAAGTCATACCAGGATCTACTGTAGTGGCTTCGTACACTATCCATGGGCTGGTCCCTGTTGCTATCCAAGACAGTTTCCTGTAAGGGAAACAAATCTTGCTCTTAAACCCCTGGGGGTGAACTGGGCAGCCAGACTCTTTCTGGACTGTGGACTTGGACCTGCTGTTAATACAGCCTCAGAACCCACCTCAGTCGGCGCCAGAGGATGTCACTTCTGGCTCAAGCCTGCAGGGATGTGGCTGAAGTCAGCGTTATCCTGCCAGATTTTTTTCTTTTGTTTGTTATTTTCTCCAATAACAAGAAACTTTTGAGGAAAGGTTTCTTTCCTTTCCACTCCTTGGGAGTTTGGTAACTAGTCACAATGCCAAGTCAGCAACCATATTTGCACAACCTAACCAGAACCACTGAGAGGCTAAATACATTCAAAGAGAGGACTGAGGGAATTTACTTCTGTTCATTCCTAGGATCCTCTCTGCAAGAAACGTAGGAGTGAATCCTCCCAGCCAGACCTACAGTTCTGCGAGCTCATCATCCCAATAGAGACCAATACAGATGTTTTACAGGAAGGAATTATTTTCTTCAGCAAACCCATTAAGAAGACTTTGGCTTGAGCTCTGAAGGTTTTATATCCTTTCTGTGCCTCTTAGATGCCTATGTTCTTTGCCTAACAGATAGAGTGGTGAATCCTGGGGAGAGGTAAACAGAAGAGATAAAGACTCTGAAGCCCAGAGCTTGTTTCTCTGGTGTCTGTTTAAATGCCACACAACAAAGCTTTATTAGCACAAAGCAGCAAGGTCTGCATGTGGCCAGAAGTCTCTCCTGCCTGTTGTCTCTGCGTAGCCCATGTTACTCACTCCTTATCCCTGGTTTATACAGCTGGTCTGAGGACCACCCCAGGTAACAAAGAAAACACCATCTCTTGAAAGATCTGCTGGGAATAGGAAGATGTCGTATTATTTACCCGGTTGGATTTATGCATGTGTGTGTGTGTGTGTTTAACAAGGAGCCCGGTGCCTGCTGGACTCCTGAGGCTGGAATTTATACAGGCCAGCATTTGGCTGCTGCAGTTTATCTTGAATGCAAGAATAATAAACTCAGCTGACAGGATGATGTATGGAAAGCATCTTCTCCTCCCACGGCGTGTGGTAGAGGTGTCTGGTTTGCAGGGAGTCCTATTATTAAGTGATTAGCCTTGCAACATTATCAATATCAGATTGCTTAAGGGCTTTGGGGGATCAGTGATACAGTAGGGCTTGATGTCCATCCATCATGGTGACAGTCAGATACAGATGGTGGTGTGAGAGCATTACCTGCATAGGTGAAACAGATGCGTGGGTTTGTCATGTGAAGGCTCTCAGAGATATTTGCAAAAGAAAAAAAAGCTGCACCTTTGTTATCGTTAGTTCCATTATGAGATAACTTCTGCTACATTGTTTTAATGGCCCTCTTTGTCTCTTCCTTGCTTGTCCTATTACTGGCTCTCATTCAGCAAGAACAAAAACAAAAACATCCCAAGCACCACTGAATATGGTATTTTCTTGACTTTTCAGGCAAGGTTGATTTATTCACCCCTAATTAAGTTTCAGCATCCAGGCAGCTTCAATCTCCTCTTTGTGCTTCTGCCAGTTCAGATGGTAACTCTGGGAACTTAGGAAGTCCGTGTCTTTGGATTTTTTTTCATCACCTAAAAGGATGCTGAAAAGACCATAAAAAAACCAACAGCTTGCTGTACTGGATATGTTTCACCCTGAATAGTCATTAAGACCCACATCTTCAAAGGTAGATAAAGTACTTCAAGAGGATCTGACTGTAACTATTTAAATTGCATCCTGCTCACATCATAAATAATGCTTACCCATTTTGTAATGCAAAAAGCTCTTCACGGCCACACCTCACCGTACATGTCTCCTCTTGTCGATACTTTTTATCTTACCCCAGCTGTGACACCAAAATCCCCTAGGTAAGGGCCTGCTATTGCAGTTCGTTATATAAATTTACAGTGCTGTATACATGAGTGATTACAGTGGATTGTATATCTGTGGGAATCATTCCTCTCTGAAGTGCAACTGCTCCCCTGACACAGGATGACTCTCAGAAGAGGAAACATTAGGCCAAGTACAATCAGGCCAGGCTGGTGCTTGTAAGAAAATTTGGGTCTAATCCATCATGTCCACATGGAATGGGCTGGAGTCTAGTTTCTAAAGCCTTTCTCATTTCTTTACCTCCCGGTAAGTCTTCAGTGTCCTGTGGGACTGACTAAGATTTGATCATATGTTCCTGGGAGGTAGAGCTTTTAATCCTGCGATTTGGACATGTAAGCAGACACTTCCCTGATCCCACCCATCTCAAAAGCGAAGAGGGAAATGGTCACAAAGAATCCAGGCCCCTCCTGACTAAAACGCTTGTGTGCTGTCTGTGCAGCCATGCTCCGCAGGAAAGCTGAAGGCCAAGTCTCTCTAAGCATTGGTTTGGAGCTTGGAGCAGCATTTCAGATGCTTGCGGTAATTCATAAAGGAGTTGTGGAGGGAGGCAGACAGAGTGAACATGGGGGAGACCACAGTCTTACCGAAACTGCTGTGGTAGAGGAAGGCTTGGAAACCTGAACACTGACCCCCACTTCACCCAAACAGTGATACTGGCTTTCTTCTTACTGGCATGTGACACCCCTCGAAGTGGGCATGCATGCTGGCTTGTTCCTTTATGTGGATCCATTGTTGTCCCTCTAAAGTCAGGACATTGCTTGTCCGGGCTTGTCCAGGACTTCATTATCTATAGATACTGTTTGGGTATGAAAACTTTGCTGCAGCTACAAGAAGCCACTGCTATCTAATGTAGAATATTACATTGCCTGGCAAACTAGAAGGCCAGTTCAGGTATCTGAAATCCCGTGTTCCCTGCGTTGCTTCCCATTTCTCAAACATGTGGGAGGTCCTACAGCATCAGCTTGCCTCTACCTAGGAGGACATATTTTTGGGGAAACAGGACCTGGTCCTCTGAGGTCAGTGGAAAGTCACCCATCGGTTCTAATAGGCTCTGAAGTGGGTCCTGGAGGGGCGTCGTACAACTCAGTGATGTTACCCAGATCCTTCATTTGCATTTTGTCTTGTCCTCTGTTTCCCGTTATCTGTTTTCCCTCCCGAGTGTGGAGACAGATTTATCCTAGCAATTTACAAAACATCTTCTGCTCCTCTTTTGTGAAATCGCTTGTATTATTTCTCCATCCCCTGACTTCCTTTGCACAAAAACCACCTTTGCTTTTCTTTCAGCGTGTTTCCCCCTAAACCACCCAAGTTTCAAACCATCATTTTCAAACAACCAGCTCCATAAGCAAGTCACAGTGTTGTTTTTTCCACAATAAACTCCAAAGAGCAGAAGTTGGTTGGCGGGGCAGGATCAGCACCACTTCCCTGTTGGTCTGGGTTTTGTGCCATCGTGTATCATATTTGACCGGTCCTGGCTGTGGTGCCACACCCCCGCACGCTGCGCACCCCGCACCCCGCAGAGCGAAAGAACGGAGCTGAACTCCCAGCAGCAAAGTTTTATCTGAGCTTTCAAATCTTGTTTTGCACTGTGGGCAGCTTGGAGCAGATTGGATCCTAATGGACTGTTAGGCCAATTTGGGCTTGCTAACTGCCTTTGTAAGGATAAGAAATGAGCTGGGACAGGAAGGAGCAAAATGCTTTGGAATATGTATTTAATTCTCTGCTAGCGCTTGTGACGAAGAGCCAAAACAGATATCACTGTCACTCAAATTTCCCTTTTGTCATTTAGTTTAATGTCCCTGACCACAAGGCCATGCTCGCAGCGAGCGTGCAAGCATGCCACTCCGCTGACCTCGGTGGAGATACGCTAGCACACACCAAGCGGGGCTGGGGGCCAACGCTTTCCACGGAGCACGCGTCCCACACAGCGGCTGGGGATTTGGGCTGATGTTGTTGGCTTCATTCAGTGAAGAGGAGACAGTCCACAGAGCCAGCTGGAGATAGCTGCAAGACCTCCCCGGGCCATGGAGGACATGCAGCAGTGCCCCATGAGCAGTCGGTACAGCAGAGACCGTGTCCACGGCACGGTCTGCGCCATGTCTGGTCTCTGTGGGCAGCAGAAATGAAGCTTTGCTCCTTGTGCCTATATGAAATAATCTTTGTGAATATAGCACAAGGGAGGGCTCTGGGATTTAAATACAGGCATTTTGCTAACAAAACACGGGGCTATGCCCACCAAGTGAAAATTTCACTGTAGGGTTAGTCAAGCCGAAGGGACTTCATGCTGTTAGGAGCCCACGTCCCACAGCACATGGTCACCCAAGGGAGCAGGCAGTGGCCACAGCCAAAGTGTGGAGAAAAGTGTAGCGTGTGTGGAGGGGAACGAGAGGATGAGAAACCTATAGGAGGAGATCTGTGAAGCAGGGTTGATGATAGCTGTATTACCCAGGGTCTAGGTGGAGCAGCTGCAGGGAGAAGGAGGAGAAAGGGAATACAGCGTTATGTCCTGAAAAACGCCTCTCATTGCTGCTAGTCTGTTCTGTTTTGACCCTCTGGCATTGCAGTCAGGGAATGTGATTTTCCTTTGCAAAGGGTCACGATGTGCCTGGTGATGAGCCAGTGATTTTGCACTCTGAATTTTTCTCCCCTTTTTCCACTATGGCTTTTTCAGCATCTTGACCACCATATTATATTCAGGGTAAGTCGGACCATGCACATCCAGAAGTGTATCACCTCCTGGCAGCAGGCTGAAGGGCTCCTCTGCTCGGACAAACGGGGCAGGTAGGTGCAGAATAGTGCTCATGGTTCCAGGTCTCAGCCTGGCTGGCCATAAGGTGTGTGGCTGCAGCAAGAGCACGGGACTAGCATCCTCCTTTGCCAGCATTACCGATTCCGGTTGTTCTGAGGATTAAGAAGAAAAAAAAAATCCTGTAGCTTCCTGTTTCTTCTACCCTAATGGTTTGATCTTGCACATTTGGAAATACTTTCCTCTCTTGGAGCTGATTTAGCGTGCTGGACTGCTCCTGCAAGTGCCAACACAGTGTGGGGAGAAACAGGTAAACACAAAGGAATGGAAAGATGTTGTCTCCTCTCCTAGCTGGACTCTAATCCTCCCTTGGCCTAGACATCCTTGGTAGCATCAAGGTTTTGGAGATCTCCTCTGGAAACCCAGTAGAAGAGATGTAGGATTGCTTTACCCAGACTGATCCACATCCAAATAACTTAGTGAGTGTTAAAAACATCTTGGAAAATGCTATTCTGAGCCCTCTTGATGCATTCAATAGCTCCAGAATATATTTGTAGTGTTCTGGGTTCATGGAAACAACATTCTTTCCTTAAGCTTTTGGTTGTGCTGGATATTGTGGGTCCACGCCATGCAGACAGCAAGCACAGATGGTGCTAGATATACCACTGATCTCCATGGAGTGCCAGTGACCACCAGCTGCACAGTCAGTGAGGTGGAGAACCAGCAGCTGATGGACTCCAATAATTTCTGCGAGTCTGCTGTTGTCTTACAGGTGTCTAGCAGAAACTCAGGGCAGAAACCACCTCTTGGTGCCCATCTTGTTCTTCCAAGGAAACCTCTCTTAAACAGGTGCTCCCATCTCCATCATTAGAGAGACACTCGACGAATTGCACTTACCTTGCTGGAAGAGTTGAAAATCGGTACTTGCACTCCTATTGCTCTTGCCACCTTTCAGGTAGGGGGTTGTCTGTGGACAGCCTAGTGCTGAAGATCCTGAATGGCATCTTGGATTCTGTTCTGTTCTCCTCTTGCCACCTCTGCCTTCTTCACAATAATTATTTAATGCAAGACACATTCCCAGTGATGGAGCAAAGGGTGGGGTCCAGGGCTTCCCTCCCTCCAGGCCCAGTCTCCTGTCTACCAGGCAGGCTAGCCTAAGGCTTGGCAGCTGGGTTCCCCTCCAGGCATTGGAGGACATGGTGTTGAACCTTTCCGTGGTAGGCAGACAACCAAATGCAGGTGTCTCCCTTGCACACATCACTGTTTTAAACATCAGATTATAACATGGGCAGCCTCCCCTCCCAGTTGTTCTTTTGAATGAACTGGTTGTGGTGTTTATGCTTTGTACAGGAGTGAATGGCAAGTGCTTGGGTCCATCCCCTAGGCTGGGACATTTGGAGTCCTTCCTCAGCAGGTGAGCAAATACATAATCGAGGCAAAATTTTGCTGAACCCTGACTCACTGTCCTGTCCTTCTCTCTGAAACCAGGCACACAGGGCCGTGCCACTTCTGCACCTCGCTGCCTCTTGCTCTGGGTGAGTCAGCAGCTGGATGCCTCCTCAGTGACCTTTTGAAGGTGGCCACTTTCCCACTGTTTGTGCAAACACCAGAAGTCCCCCTCCCCTCACAGAGGATCCCAAGGAGAAGCTACCCATCTACCGTCTAATCCCAACTGCTCTCCCTACTCTCTGCATCTTTTCTGCATGGCTCTACACTCTTGCTGAGCAGAAGAGACTTCCTGTACATGCAGGGTGGCTCGGGTTAGCTCATTACCCACTTCCCTTCCTTGGCCAAGGGTGGCCTGTTGCTTCTAGCTGCTTGCAGTACTGTAGCTGATAGGACGCCTCCAGCACATTTTCTCCTTGCAAGCCTGCAGCTCCCTTGCTTGGAGACAAGCAAGGGAAGTCACACAGACATAGTGTGAATGTTTGAAAAACATTTATAGAAAAGGCAGGGAAAAGCAAGTCAGTATTAATAAATTACAGAAAGATAGAACATCTGCACTAAATTATTGCAAACTCAAGTGAGAGTGGAAAGCTAAATAAATAAAGAGGAAATCATGTTAAGGAAGAAGATGAGTAATAGAAAAATTCTCCTTCAGAGTGCCACCAGTTAGCCTTTTTGTACAGCACTATATACAAACAAACTGAATGGAGATATAACAGGGGTCAGAAAGCTTGATGCAGCTGTCTAACAGCTGTCTGCCCTATTTATTCTGCTCCCTTCTGACTCTACATTATCTTGTGCCCTGGCTAGTGCAGTGCAAAGAGATGGACCCTGAGGTTTGGGATTGCCTTGCCTCATCAAGGTGGCCAGGGGATGGACTAGCTGAAGGCAGAGGTCCTGTGCAGGCAAGGATAATGAAGTAGGTACCTGCACACAGCAGGGGATTAGGAATGGTCTTGGAGAAACCATGTGGCAGGCAGGATGTTTGAACGGCCAAGGAGCTCAGCAGCTCCTGGCCTGTGAAAAAAACACTTTTTTTTTTGTTGTTCTAGTTCTGTTGCCATGTCTGCTCCCGCTTGGATGTGATGGGGCACAGAGGTGGAGCAGGTGATTTTCAAGAATCCTTCCCCGGCATGTGACTCTGTGGTGTCTTATATATTCCCTTTATTCAGGGATGTGCCTGCACAAGAAGTTCCAGTTGACATAGGTACAAATGGGAGAGGGCTTCAAAATGTGAGAGTGCTTCTCTCTGTCCTAAAGCAAGATCAGCTGTACCATTCCTGATAGAGATATCTGTTTGTTGGTCCTAAAGGCCTTCTGATATGGCTATTCCATATCTTCCTCAAGCAGCCTATTAATATACTTGCTACTGTAAAGCTTTTTTGAATGCCTAAATTGCTTTTCTTGTAGCAATGGAAAACCACAGATTTGCTATGTCTATACAACTAAAACAGTAGATCCCCTTCTACTTTGCAACAGCCATCTATCTACGTGTTGAAAGTATGTTACCGTTTCTCCATCAGTCTTTTCTTCCTTAAACAATCCTGATTCTTTTAGTCTTTTTTCATAGACTGCATTTTCTACATTTCTAGCAGTTCTTGTTCTTCACTTTTGTGGAGGTGCATGCCTTGAGCTTAAGGAATAATATTTCAGTGAAGGCTAACTACCAAGTAGAGTGCAATATCACTTTTCATGGTGTGCAGGCTTGAATTCGTGGTTTGTACACTTCCATGTGATAATTTACCTTTTCCACACCAGCCTGTCATTGCTGTTTCAGGTTCAGCTAACCCACAAATCCTTTTCCCAGACACTCCTTTCTAACCAAAATGTCTTTCTGCATTTTTAGCATCATAAAATTTACTACCTGTGCAATCTCCAGAGACTACCTGAACTTAATCCCTTGATCTTGCTCTGTCACTCCATCCACCTTTTTCAGACTATTTCTTCAACTTGTTAAGATCATTGTGGAACCAGATGTTTTGCTAAGATGCATGGTAACACAAGAGGTTTTCCTCTGTGCATAAAGTCTTGTTTTCCTAAATACTCCCAAGGCTGTTCTTTCCCTACTCTAGCCTTAAATCTTACCTCTTTTTCATTGGTATTAACTGTGCTAATTGCCTCCTCACATTTGACCATTTTAGATGAAAAAAAAAAGACATTAAACACTTTGACCTGCTCATTGTAATCTCCCCATTGTCTTCTCTTCACAGAGCAGTGAGCTAAAATTTTCCTCCATCTTCCTTTTAGTGAATGATTGAATTCTGTTACCTTTGGCGTCTCTCGCTAATTTAATTTTAATTTTCCTGACCTTGTTTTACACAGCTATGTTCATACTCAGACATCTGGTTTTGTTTCTACTTGTTGTGGTTCCTTTTTGTCTTTGAGGTCAATGAAGAGAAGTCAGTGTCTTTTCCATTTCTGGTCTTTCTTCTGCATCTGCACTTCTGCCTTTAGCATTGTTTCTTTCTTGGCTGTTTCCCACAAGATGTTACGTGTCAGTTTCCCAAGCTTACTGAAGTCTGCCTGTCTGAAACCCATTGGGTTGGTTTTTCTTCTCTTCTCCTGACTTGCCTCCCCAAGAACCATGAGATCTACCTTTTCATGGTAACTCCCATCCACATTGCCTTCCACCTTCCCTTTCTTACACTGCTTCTCCCTCGTGCTGAGACTCAAACCCAGAGGACCTTTTCCTTTACTTCCTTTCTGGGTCTTCTGAATCCAAACAAAAGTTGTGATAAGCCTATGCCATACAGGTGCTGGAGAGTTTGTATGCTGCTGAATTCTTTTTTTCAACAAATGTCGCTAAATGTAGCTAAAATCTTCCACTTCCCACAAGACCTGTGCTTCAGACGTCTCTGTTATTTACTCCCAAAGAGCCTCATACATCTTATCTTCATGGATGGATGGCCTTTAATAGACTCCAATAAACTCTGACAATGGTATTCTCTTTCCACCTTTGCAGACTTTCAGCAAGCCTAATTCCTTCTGTCTTCTGGATTTCAGAACAAGCTTATACATACTAGGCTCACAAAGTGACACCCCTTTTCTCTCTCTGCTGTCCATTCTTCTTGAACAAGCAGTATCCTTTTCTGTCAGCATTCCAGTCATATAAGTGGTTCAACCATGTCTCTATTATTTCAGTGAAGCTGTAATCTTGATCCCAGTTAGAATATAGAGAATGTTTATTAAATGCTGATTTCACCACGCTTCTTTCATTACTACGCCAACATCTAAGACTGATGCCCTATCCTCTTGTTTCTTCTGTGGCATTGTGACAAATAGCCTTATCTTTCCTAGTTTTAAGGTCTTCCTCTAGTTTGCTGTGGTGCATGTGTGAGCACATACTGACCATGTGGTTTTCATTCCCTGCACATTGTCCTCATCCTGAAACATCATTTCTAGGTAAGAAAGGTTATTTAAGTGAGGTTCAAACTTTTTTTTTTTTTTTGATGGGTACTGGTGCATGGGACACTACTCTGAAATCTTTCAACCCACCATTTGCTCACAGGAATGAGGAGTAGTGAGTCTTTCTCTAAACTGAAAGCAGTTGCCTTAAAAATAAGCAGTTGCCTTAAAAATAGATTTCTCTCAGCTCAAGAATGAGGTTTTAATAATAGGGATGAGTTGAGGACATAAAGACACTACTAGAAGTAAGTGAAGATGAGGGAGTAAAGTGCCTATCTTACTAAGCAGAATTTAATCTATTTCCTTCAGGCTAGGAAGACATACAGCTCTTTCAAGTCGTTAAGTGGGAAGGGGACGTAGCATGCCATGCCAGCAGGAATGCTAACTTCATCTACATGCAAGAGTTTTTCCTAACCTTGGTGACCACACAGCCCAGACCCAAAGTTCTCAGCAATAACACAAATGGAGGGAATTGTCAGTCATGGAAATGCTTCAACACATTCTGCATTGCCCAGAAATGTAAGAGACCATCTGGAATTAGTGTTGAATATTTTTGCTAATGACCTCATGATAGAATATTGAGAATGTTTATTAAATTTACAGATGACACCAGGCAGGGATTACTCGTGAGTCTGATAGAGGACAGGGTTAGAATTCAAAATGATCTTGCCAAACTGGATGAATGGTCTAAAGAAAAAATAGAATGCAATTCAACAGGGACACATGCAATGCATACACTTAGGCAGGAATAATCAGCAGCATAAGCCCATAATGAGGAACAATTTTTAGAAAGTTTAAGAAAAGGACAGGGAAGAACCCTGGTGGAACACAGAAGGAGTTGTCAAATGAGCCAACTGTGTTATACTTCTTTGAAAATGTCAAGTATTATCCTGGGATATATGAGTGGGAATAGATCTTGGACGATACCTTCTACTCAGCACTGGGAGGGCCTCAGGGGAAACACATGGTCCAGTTTTGGGCACTGCACTTCTGAAAAGATATGGCGTCTTTGGAGGAAGGCAGGACAGGAGCAATATAATAGTGCAGAGGACTGGAAAAATGGGAATTGCGGAAGTTTGCATGGAGACTTTTTAACAGTGGAAGAGACATGAAATAACCTTCAGGTAAATAAAGGTTCTACAGAGAAGAAGGAAATGACCTGTTCTCCCAGCCTGAGAACTAAAAGACATAAATGCAGCAGGAAAGATGCAGATCAGGCATTACTAGGAAAACTTTCCTAATGGGCAGAAGAGTGGCACACTGGTAGGAGTTTTCTGGGAAAGAGGTCTCCACCCTGGAAAACCCTTAGATATGCTTCTTCGTTTAAGGTGAATTGCAGGTACAGACAGCTTTGGGCAGCCTCTCCAAAAGGTCTGGCTAGCTGAATGCACAGCTCTGGCCTATCAACGACAGAGGTAAAGCCAATATTTAAAACAAAGAAAGCCAATATTTAAAACAAAGAAGCTTAAGGGAGTTATCCACTTGCATCGTGTCTTGAATCTAAGCAACCACTGGGCATGCCCCTTCCTTAAAAAACCCAGACATTGTTCCTATGTGCTCAAAATGGGTATTCCTACTGCACCAGGAGCCTGTTGTTCTCTGTCACTTGGGGATGTTTGATGATGTTTTGCTTGACAGATCCTGAATGCCTCAGGTATGCCTAGGTGGAAGACACCCGCTGGGCTGCAGTTGACCGGGGCAGACCACAGCTTTCCCCTCTCTCCCTGAAATGCTGATCTGAGCAGGGAGCAGGGCAGGTGTGAGACACAGGGAAGCATATCAGCACCTGCTTCCACCTGAGTGTACACACATGGGGCCCCTCGTTTCACCTTCCTGCCGCCCTCCTGTCTCCAGGTGGACTGTGCAAGCAGGGGATCAGCACAGGATGCAGAGGAGTGTGTCCCTGGTGCTGAGGGACCATCTTTTCCTACGCCTTACCCAGCGTGGAAGGCAATGACGATGGGTAATGCTACCCTGCCAGCTAGGCACACTGCAGGAAAGGTCATGGTCTTTTGTGTTCTTGGGAGTCAAGAGAGCAAGCAGTAGCCTGATCACCTTTAATTGGGTAAGACCTGGATTTAGGGCACTGGTGATGCAGAGATGGTGCCTTCCCAAAAGGAGTTTAGATTTGCCTTTCTTTCATTTATTAAAAGTTATCACCCCTGCATTGGTTCTGTTTAGCTTTCAATGATGTTCCAAGTAAGTAATTTTAAACTCCTATGATTCACATGATCCCTGACTAATGGTGCCCACAATGGAAAATTCTAGGAGTTTCGTGATGAAAACCATATTTAATGTTAGTAGTATCCATATATAGTAGGAAATGACAGGAATAAAGCAACAAAAAAGAAATACCCTGGTAAAGATAGAAAATGAAGCCTCCAGAGTGAGACTTTTTCATATGACATTTAAAGGACATGCTAGAAATATTTCGGTGGGGGATCAAATACCACTGTTCTTCACATTTACGTTTGATGTTTGATCTTTCTTTTTGGTCAGGTTCTAGAGAGAAAAACCACACACAGACACAAAACATCTCTGTTCATCTCATGGTTTTGTACTTGGGGCTCCTCCTCCCCCTTCAGCACCAGCCCCTCCCAGGTTCCACATCACCACGGGGTTATTAATCAGTTGTGATATCCACATGACCTCCAGTTTCAGCTCTCTTTGGTCCCTCTACTCCACTAGCTGAACTATTTCTAATTGGCTAATCAGCTTATCCGGTTTGGCCCTTGATGCAAACCAGGTCTAGACATGATCTATTCCTGGGAGGCCCCTGGGTTCAAGGGGCCAATCTCACACCCTGTCCATCACTATTGTCAGCACGGTACCCTATCTCAAAGACATGCCAATGAACATTAGCGAGAGATTAAAATGACAGCCTTGGTTTTCTTACATGCCTTTTAATCATCGTAACATGCAGTCTAATGTTTCACTCTGTCTTCCTTTCCCTGCAAGAGCATGTTCTCAAGGAAGAAACCAGGAGGGACGAGAGCGGGTCAAAGACCACAGCAGGGTGAAAGCGGTGGAAAGGAATTAAAATGGAGGGTGGGGGAGGAGGAGGAGGAGGAGGCAAGAGACAAAAACCAAGTCAGAATCTGGCAGCCAGACGCAGAGCGACAAGTCTAGAATTTCAATTCCTTCATGTGGCTCCCACAGGCTGACATCTTATAGGTACCGCTCACCACCACACCGGCGTGCCACCAACATGTGCCAATGCTGATGCTTACAGCGGGCTGCCCAACATCCATAGCCACACACCTGAAAGGTGGTTTTCACAAATGCCACACATCTCAACTTGTCCTGGGAAGAGCTGGGAGGCTTGGCTACTCTGAAAACCAAGCTGTTTTTATTCAAGTGCCTGCATATGGATTTAGTAGCTGACTTTTAGACCTTTGGGTTTCTGAAAAAGGCTTAACCTGGTCACTTAGCTGCGACTTTATGCAATTACTGGCCATTTAGACAAATGACAATCAGAGGGCTCCATGCAATAAGATCGTGTCTGAATTCCTTCTTGGTCTCTCCGGCAGTGAATAGTTGGTGGCTCTCCTTAAACAAAGCCCCATTCTCTGCAAAGATGTGTCAGTGTAAAAGGCGGATGCTCCTGTATGAATATCTGCTACACAGGCAGGCATAAAGAAGGTCTCCCCGTGCCCCAGTTGGAGAGCTGTGTGGCTGCGTTAACAGCATGCACAACCGAAGTTAATGACCTCACTTGTCCAAGACTTCCTTGTGCTCGGCCAGCTCTGAATGCAGACAGAGCAAGTTCACACCTGCCTGCGAAATACCATATGGACATAATCTGTAACAAACCTGCTCAGATGGTTCATTTCTAAGGGACATTCAAACTTTTCCTAGATGTACGTGTATTTTTTCCTCTCACAGTCATGCTTTTACTGAAAATTTTAGCTAATGTAATATCGACTCCTTAGCTTTTCAGCTCCTTGGTCCAAAACTATTTGGCTGGTGGGATGTGTGAATTCCTTTAGCCAACCAGTGGAGCATGTAATTAGCTCTATATGCACGAATGAATTACGCATATGTTTTGCTATGTGGCTTCAGCTGGTAACTAAGCATGAGAAGTTTCCAGCTAGAAAAGGAAACCGGTGAGAAAGTTAGGAAAGGCTGTGAAGCGGGCAGTGCACAGGAGGTCTCTGGTTTTCCTTGCCCCCTTTCTGCTACATACCTGATTCTGCCTGCGTCCTCATTTTTGTGCTGTGCTTTCCATGGTGTACGTCTTCCTCAGCAGGTGCTGCGAGCAACCCGCAGGACATGCTCTCTTTCCAGTGCCTCACGTTCTGGTTTCACACAGCACCGAGTTTGGGTGGCATTTCCTGACCCGGTAAGGATTAAATTTGCCCAGTTGCAGAGGTTAGCATGAGTCCTGCTCACCCATCCCAGCCTGCCTAAGCAGGAGATGGAAGTAGAGCCTTGCAATCACACCTGGCCAGTTTATGAAGTTACTATCCCTTGTCTGAGATGAGGTATCCGGGGGTGTGTGTGTCGATGAGGCTGTTACAATACACAGTCAAATGGGTTTGCTTGAACAGCTTCACAGTCCAGCTACATCATGTACTTGCAGACAGAGTTTACTGCGAGGGCAGCTGTCTTACTGAACGGTTGCACCGCTTTGCTCCTTTTTGTCGTCTGTTTAGCGTTTCTTTAAGGATGCAAGCCTTAAAGCAGGTCAGAGTTGAGGGGAGTTTCATATTTGGCAGTCTTTTCTCAGTCTTTTTAAGAGTGCAGAAATCGACTCATGTTGAGTTGGCCTTCTCTGAACAAGGGGAATGTAACCCTGCTGGTAGCACCATAATATTATTTATATAGCAAGTTAAAGTACAAAGTTCAGACTTTTTTTTTTACATTTCTGGGTGGAAAAAAATGATTAGAATGTTTTGCATAAGCAGAATTTACCCTGTCCATTTCAATACTCGATTTTTGTAATGCACCCTGGCATATCAGAGCTACAATTTCTTAATATAAATAATACCCTAGTACACAGACTTTCCTCCTGTTAAAATCCGTCCTGCTCTGTGAAACAATACCATGCCCAGATGGAATAGGATGAATAGAAAGGAATATCTTCAAAGAATGGATCTTTTAGCAGACTATCAGATCTCACCCAACTGAGAGTAAACCAGAAGTGGATTCAAAGGAAACGCTGTTGTCTTTCACCAGTGGTTTGTACCGAACTGCTGCATCCAAGGCCCAGACCAATGGTGCCTGAAGTCAGCATAAGTCTTTGCGCCATCTCTTCGGTCCTCAGGCATCCAAATGAAAGCTATCCAGCTAGGCAGCACTGTCATCGTCTCTCCCTCTGACCTCTGATATTGGAGACAAGGCCACATATTTTGCAGACGGGAAAAGGCTGAACAGCAAGCATTTCAGCCTCTTACAGATGTGGTTAAATTATCTTAATGTATTTAAACAAAGTGCAATGTCAAAGTAGCATAAATACCATATTTCAGGAAAATGGCTGCTTCTCCAGTGTTCTGCTTGCTGATGCCAAATGAAATACTTCTCACTGTTTATTCACAAAATTCTTTCTTGCCCACTGAATTTTCATATTGCTGGGCTGGGCCAAATAATCAGTTTCCTTTTAAAATAGAAAAACCATTAGCGCATTCCAATAAGCTTTTCATGTTACGTTACAAACCCTTGGGAGTGCAGTGTTATTAGCCTATTTTGGATTTAATTATTGCTGATTGGAGCCTACCTGTGGGGAAACTCTGAAAGGCACACAATCAGCCAACCATGCACATCGAGACATTTACAGAGCAGCTAAAGGAGGAAGCTTGAAATGTATGGTAGCCGTTTGGTATATTAGTGACATTTCTAGCCTTTTTAAACAGCATGCCCTTTGTGTCAAGAAACACACCTGCACCACCAGAAATTAATGGGCAATTTCTTGGCAGTACTTGTGGACATTTCAGTTGTCCATTAGGATGATATAAGACTAGAGGAGAAAATTTTTTGATCAGCTTTAATTGAATGGTAATCTCTTCTCCTTAAAGTATCCTCGGTTTCTTGGGAAACTTATAAGCCCCCTCGAATGTCAGGACAAGGAGTAAAGAAATGACAGAGGCCCCTAAAAGTATAAATCCTCCTCCATTAGTCAAGTCTCTTCTGTGAATGAGTTAACTTTAAAAAAATCATATTACTAAGTATTTCATCAAAGCAAACATTTAATCAAAGTGAAAGGAAGAGATACTAGTCCCCTTCTGGAATGGGATGGAGACTGCCAAGATGTGTTTTAATTTCTTAAGAAAACAAACTATGTCAAACACTGGGTTTTAAGCAAGCAGATGCTCATTTATCATTTGTTTTGTCTGTGTGTGCGCTTGGGATCTTGCCGAACACAAGTTTTCTGAAGTGGAAATGACCATGTGGCCAATACCTTAAAAATGAATTCAACATGCCCTGCCTCTCATGTGCATTCTTTTAAGGGCGCTTTTCTTCTTCTTTTTTTTACAGCATTGGACAACAGAAACAAACAACTGCCTTTGTGGGAGTCTGGTCCATTGCAGAGGCAATCTATGCCCAGTGCTATATGCTACCGGCAGAGTTTGAACACTTTGCAAAGGTCGTGCTTTCACAGCCCCGCTTCTTTGAGAGGTTATCTCACTAAAAAAAGCTTTGCTACTGTTTTAACCCTGGTCTTACTGTAGACTTCCCAGTTGGGCCCGTAAACCATGCAAGAGGGCCCACAAGAAGTGGCCTGCAGCTGCCCCAGAGCTGTGCTGGAGTGCTCTGGGCTGAGAGCTGGGTGTTCGGCGTGCCAGAGATGTCCAGGCATGACAGCAGTTCATTCACTGGTCCCAAAACGCCTGGGGGTGGGAGGCTGGGAGGGTCCTGAAGAGCCACCAGCAGGACTGGGTCTGGCTGTGCTGACCAGTGAGAGAAGAGTCTCTGTCCCGCAAGTCTGCTGCCTAAGGGAGAACTTGCTTGATTTGCTGTGATAAATCTGGGCATTTTCTGTCTCAAGTGAAAATAAAGGGGATATCTCTCGTAACCCTTTCTCCTCTCAGCATTGCTTCCATTGAGCGTGGACAATTCCTCGCCAGGTGTTGTGGGTGCTCCTCATCAAAACATACATCATAAAACAAAAAACATCAAAAAACAGCTAAAGCTTGCTGAATAAAGAAAATGTGAGCAAGCAAAATAGAGTAGCTTTATAAGCCCAGATTCTCCTAATTTGCAGGTACAATTGCCACAGTCACTGGAGAGTTACATGGTAATGGCTGCTTCGATTTCAGACTGGTTGTCGGAGAGCAAAATTAATGCAAGTGCAATTATGACCCTGGGGTCCTGATGCAGAAAAAAAGGCACATCCAGTTGAACCCAACTGATGGCCACACATGTCACTGGGGACTGTAGCTTTCACCTTCCTCGTAAAGACTCAAGTGACAGTCAAGAACCTAAAGTGTAGCTCAGTGACATCATTTATAGGTACCCACCTTGTCTTAGCCAGGATTGCTCTGCTTTACAGGTGTGTTTCCCTGGTCAGCAGAGTATAAGCTTGTCCGCCTGTTGGTATCACCCCTGTCCTGCCCCCTCTGCTGCCTTGTTCCTCTGCCTCCCCTCTGCTAGTGATCACAACTCAGCCACTCGTTGGCAAAGAGCTGCCCTAAAGCTCTACAAGCAAGAGGTGACACTGGCAGGCATTAGGGCTGAACACTATCAATCAGCGGGGTGTACTATATATCACCATAGTGCCTGGCAGCTCTGACACCTCATAAAGTCATACTTGAAACCATAGCATCCCAGAAGGATCCTTTGCTGACCTATGCTGATGCAAACAGCAACAGCAGAGGCACGTTAAGTCTGCATACACAGCTAGTGTTGTGATGATCTATATTATTAGATGCCACAATAGTAGTTAACTATAAATACCATGCACCCTGCATGTGACACAGCTGCTCACCTGGGCTTGAGCCCTAGGTTAAGGGCAGCAGGGATGACAGCAAGGAGAAGGGACCAGCAGCTGTGTTTCAGCTCTCCCCTTGCCTGCTTCCAGAAGAGGCGAGCAGAGCAATTTCTGCAGATCCAAGTGTCTGGAAAAATACTTGCTGTCTGGAACATTCCCAGTCTACCAGGGAAGAAACCAGACACTTGTCTTCTAAACAGCATTGAAAACCTCAGCTGTGGCTGCCCATGAGGAAATTGGCCATACTGGTCTTGATACTGTCCTCTGCAAATAAGGCATACTGATACTCATTATGTTACTCGATTTTCTTCTTCTTTTTCCTTTTTTTAGTGTGAGTTTTACATTTGATTAACCATTGTGACTTTGGAAAGCAATTCATTTAGGTGTGACCGCATGTGACATCTCAACAAATGCCTTTTGAACTGCAACCTTCTCTAAGGAAATTGGTTTTGTACTTTGAATTATCTGCAAATCACATTCATATGTCTGATCTTTTTTTTCTGGTGATATCATCGTAGCGTCAGCACTCAGAAAGGTTAGCTGACTGATAGGGATGGAAAGTGCAGCCCATCATTAGAAACACAGGCTGTGTTTGGTGCTGGTCACTAGGAAAACTTTCCTAATGCCTTCAGCTCTGTCGTCCCTTGCTTTCTGTGATAGTTACTCTGTTGGGTAACTGTCTACTCTACTCCTCAGAAAGGACTTGGTTTTTCAGCCAAGGGGGGATAGACCTGGGAAACAGAGGCTGGAGATGTCAAAACTGACAGCCAAACCTCACCAACATTTGGAGGAGGAAATCTAAATATACCCAAGGAACAGCTCACTTGCAGAAGAACCAAGATGGATTTGTGGAGAAGTATTTTAATAAGATTAGCAATTAGTGTTTGTTTCAAAAGTCAGTAGCAAGTGCCTGGATAGATGGTAAATATTTATTTTAAATAAATAATTTGTATTTTAATTTATATTATAAATATTTGTGTTACAAATAACTGCTCTCAGGGCTCTACTTGAAAAAAATATGGAGGCCACCAAGCTTTGCACTAACACGATGCCATACAAGGAGGCTGTAAAGGTCAGAGGCGTCCCTTTGCCAGTGGAGCGACACATGTCTTTTGGGAACTTCAGTGCCCTTGTGCAGGACAGAACGTCCCTCAGGCGCAGTCAAGCACTTGACATCTGATGATCTCAAAGTGCTTTGCAAAAGTGAGTTAATCTTTCACATTGCCTAAATATGGAGCTGGTCCATGGAGAAGTGTCCTATTCAACATGTCCATGAGTCAATGAGTGAGCTGAGAACAGGATCCAGGATCCTACTGGCTTCCTATCGTCTTCTTTGTGGCCCTTTTTTTTTGAGGGAGATAGATTGGAGGCAGAGGCAGCAGA
>NW_008795857.1:3997122-4039778 GCF_000699145.1 Aptenodytes forsteri | reverse complement strand
TTGGAACAGGCTGCCCAGGGAAGTGGTGGAGTCCCCATCCCTGGAGGTATTTAAAAGACGAGTAGATGAGGCACTTAGGGACATGGTTTAGTGGGTGGTGGTATTGGGTCGACGGTTGGACTCGATGAACTTAGAGGTCTTTTCCAACCTCAATGATTCTATGATTCCATGATTCTGTGCATGCCAGACCATACGCTCCCCCTCAGCAGCTTGCCATTTCTCTCCCAAGAAAGAGATGACTCCTATCTGCACTACTTTACATAAACAAGTTACCAGACTTCACTGCTAAGGGGACATCTGTAGGATTGTGTTACCTCTGGCCTCAAGATCACACTCCAGCTCCAATCCTCTGATTTGCTTCGTTGCTCATAGTCTGGCTCACACCCTGTCTGCAGGCCAGGGACATACAGGCACAAGGAGAGTACTGGCCAGGACTTGGATCCTGACCCCATGGGCAATGTGAGTCCTACCAGGCTGAGCCATGCCATGCCGTGAATGTCTAGCCTAGCAGTGAGTCACTGTAGCCCAGCAGTATGCCGTAGGCTGAGGTTCAACATGAGGATTCAGAGAAGATCCAAGAGTAGAACCTGGCTCACCCATTAATTTGTGAAAGTTTGGCCATCTTCTGCTGTCATGCCTGGGAGTATTTCCTAAGGAAATTTTATTTTTTCCTTATCTCATGATTTGGTGTTTGTTTGTTTAAGGTTCCTGAAACACAGTCCAAGCAGGTTGAACCTTGTGACTTGTGGCTGACTGAATACTGCTTTGCAAACAAATGTGCCATGACCACAAACTGAAAACAGTGGGCTTCTGTCCCAGGGAGATCTCCTTTTGCTCTCCCTGCAAGCCTAGTGGGTTGCCTACTGGAGTCCATGGCTGCACACAGGCAAAGTCCTCTTCTGGAGAGACAAGCTGACCTTCAATCTGACACCACAGCTGCCTGCTAACTGCCAGCCTTTCACAGCCACATCATCGCTGCGACATGAACACCCTCCCCTGCCCTGCGGCTCAGTGAAAAGGCAAACATGAACTACGGGGAAGGATTTACTACTCTGTTTTCGTTGTCCTTTCTGGCAGCTGGTGGCATTCCCACCATGTCCCCTTGAAAGTCCTGGTCGTTCTTGTCAGAATCCCTCTGTGTTGATAATTCAGTACAACAGCAGCACCTGTTATCCCGGTCTCCTCTGCCAGCGCTGGCTGCCTTGGGCTTGTACAGTGGGCACCTCCTGCCTCTGCCTCACAGGGAGGGCACGCCTCTGCTGGTCGAGGAGCGCATTCAGCATAGCAGATCGTGCTCCGTTCCCTGCACCCTTTCTGTGGCTGCATTTCAGCTATTTGATCTCTGGGTACAGCCCATGACGTTTGCAAAGCCTGCAGTCTCCCTCTGCTGAAGGACTGTCTCCAGCTGTGATAAACCAGGCAGATTGTCTGAGCCAGCTGGCCGTGGAGACCAGGGCTGGTCTCCTTCAGAGACCTTCCTTCTGAGACCTTCTGTGCAGCACTGCTCCTGTGCTGACCTCTGCCATCAGTGCCCCTGCTTAGGAAGGCCCACGGACCTCCCCGGCTGCACCGCAGTGACATGAAGTCTCCCTTAGTATTCTCACTACTGCAGCCCAAGCCTTTTACTTCCTGGAGATACAGGAGAGGGAGACCGTAAGACAGGAAGATCAGGAGCCAGCAGTTTTAAACTGCCCCCTCTCCTGAATGTATCCATCTTTTTAGAGGAAATTTCTGTCTCGGAAGCCATACTTATCTCATTTTCCCCTCCTAAATAACTCAGCAACAATTCCCAGCCTCTCAGCAAGCGATAGGGGTGAATGTAAATGTGTTTGTGCCTCCCGGTGTGCATGACCTGTCGATGCTGTGCACAGGACTCTGCGTGCACCCTGACTCGCAGTTATCTTGGAGCAGCAGCAACAGTGAGTGACTGAGCTTCAGCCGATTACTTCAAAGGTACGTTTTACCCCCTGAGGATGTTAACACCTTGACAAATCAACAGTGATAAAGATGCTCCATGTGCACTTTGGCTTCGCAAGACTACAGTCATGTCACTGTTCTTGGAACAGATGATAAGACCCATTTTTTTATATATACATTTATTTATTTTTAAGAAATTATGTAAATGCATATATGCTCAATATAAGTGAATTATTTATTATTATTTTCTTGGAACAGATGATAAGACCCATTTTTTTATATATACATTTATTTATTTTTAAGAAATTATGTAAATGCATATATGCTCAATATAAGTGAATTATTATTATTATTATTATTGTTGTTATTATTATTATTCCTTTCCTAACACCTCAATCAGCCTATTTTTCAGAAGTCCTCTGGCATTTGTAAGGTTGGTTTCTCAGCCCCATCTGTCTGATGTACGGCCCATGGGGGCCGTAAACTAAATGCTTTAGGCAGCCCAGACGTCCCTTGCTCTAACATCCACCCTGACAGTAAGTGTCGATGGTCCTGTGAAAGGGTTATGCAGGGTTACCTTGGTCCCAGCTGATTCATTTTCTCACCTAGAGAAGGGAGGTCTGGGGGCAAATATCTGGAGGATTTGTAGTTTCTGGGCTGAAAGGGAACTTGATGGTGTCTTGCATCACACAGTTTGATGGTTTGGGAAGTTTGTCTTTGCACAGACTACAGACCCTGATTAATGTGATGTTGTTGCTATGGTCATTGCCCTATCATGCAATGTTTTCTGTTTCTGCCTTTGCTGACAAGGTCTTTAGCACCAGTCTAAGGGCAACGAGTAATAACAGAGACGAACAGAGTCATAATGACCGTCCTCTGAGCAAACAATTGATATGCTAATGACGTCGGTGGGAATGCAGCTCATATCTACAAAGAGAGGGACAGGAGAATGGAACTAGGACACGGCAAAGAACAGAGGGGATTAAAAAAAAACGATTTGAAGAAGACTCTTTTGGGATTTTTCCAAGGACCTAGAATAAGCTTTGTGGAGGAAAGGGAAGAATCCAGTGTGATTTTCGTACTGGGAGCAAGACTGGTTTATCAGCTAAGCTAGCCGAGGAACTGACCCAAACTCAGTATTACCCCAGCACAGAGAGGACATTAAAGGAAAGAAATCTATGCAGAGCTTTTTTATTTGTATTATTTTATCTTCTGTGCACTTCTGGTACTGAGTAAAGAGCTAAGTTGTTCCTGAATCCCATCTCAACCCCAAGACACATTACCTTTTCAAACTACCAACCATGTGCTCTAAACGCTTACAGAGGAGCACCAGATCTCTCAGGTACCTGTGGTCCTGAAGAATGGGGTGCTTTGAAAGTGGTGGCTGGAACACAAAGCAGTTATGTTTGAGGCTTCACCTCTACACAGAACAGCAACCAAAGCCAGTGCCCTAGACATGTTTCGAGACAGGTCATGGAGAAAAGGGAGCTGCGGTCTACTAATGTAGACAATGCAATGGGTTGGGGCCCTGGGAATAGTTATGTGAATGCCTAAAGAGGAGATCTGCTCTAGCCAAGTCACGGGCAGTAGCATTTCACACAATCATTCTTTTTTTATTTGCCTCCACAAATAATCTGTGATTGAACCAGCCATATTTTTTAGAAAAAAACCTGTCAACCAAAGACTTCAAATAACGGAAAATCTGGAAGTCTCGTGGGAATCTACTCCAGTGCTAACACCTTCACTATTAAAGGCTTATTTCTGCTCTTAATTTTTCGCACTTCAACTTCCACATTTCAGAGTAAAGAACCTCTCTTTCTAGATACTCTCTTGTGCAGACACTTTTTAACTCCAATCAAGTTGTCTCTTAGCTGTCTCTTTGATCAGCTAAATAGATAGAGTTCCTTAAATCTCTCTCTGCAGGGTGCAATTTTCTCACCAAGAACCATTTTCATGCAATCTAGGGTCTGAGCTGAACAAAGCGAGGGAAGAACTTTGGCCAGACCATGTTTTGAGAAAAGACTTAGGAGATGGACTTTGTTATCTGATTACATTTGGTGTTAATAAAGACTTGAGTATACACCGATAAATTCTGCAGTTTTTATTGTTTTGCAATGACAAAAACTTGAGTCATCCATTGCATTTCTCTGTGAATTTCTTCCCTTTGAAATGATTATAACAAGCATGATTATATTACATCAGTATAAATCAACAGTGATGTCCTGTCCTGGTTACAATATATTGACGCTTTATTCACATCATCATGAGTTTCTTTTTAAGCATTTTCAAAAGTATAAATCTCCCTTTCAGGGTTCTCAGTAGCAAAATTAGCATTTGCTTTTTGTCCCTGTGCTCACAATTTTTTCATGGTTGTCAGTCCAAGTATTTGGCCTTCAGAGCTGTCTGACGGGAAGCATAAATCAGGTATATAAAATCCAGTACATAAAAATGCGGATTCACTTATGTGCAAGAAAAAATTTCCTTTTTGCAGGTGTAAAACTGGAAGTAAATCTCTGTTTAAAAGTGTGGTCGCTGCTTTTTCACTTCAGAAAACTTTGCAGCATTATGTTACTACAGTGAGAAAATTGTTATTGGTCAGCTAAAGGCCAGTAATCGTAACATGCTACTGCGTCTCCCATGGAAGAAATCATGATCTCATGATGGAAAAGTTCACTGGGGTATATTATTACTGGAACATGTCCTCTAAGAACAAGGGCAGAAGCTCGTAATGGATATGATGCCGGCACAATGGCACATGAGCGTAGTCTGCTATCCACATGCCTCTGCACCGCTTCTCCTCCCACAGAAAGGTCAATGACAGAGAGGCGAGAGGATTTATGTACCCACCACCCTACCAAGAAACGCTTTTAGCTAGGTTGGGCGTGGGCTGTAAACAGCCCCCCTTATTTCAGCAAAACATTAAGGTCATAATATGTCTCGAGATTCATACAAACTTCATGCCAACTTGGCTGCAGCCCAGGTGCATCTGCTGTGAGAGCCTCCTGAGAACAGTTGGGGAGATGCAGGGGAATGTGACGGCAGGTGGCATGCTGAGCCAGAGCCTGAAAGGGGTTTCTTTGGGAGGTTTTATGTCTGGTTTCGGCAGTCCAGCTTTCTGTGGGACGAAAGCACTGAAAAAAGAAAGCACTGCAAAGAAGGTCTTATGGCCTCTTGAGTCCCTCTGTGCCTGTGAGTGGCATCTCTGAGTGAACAGCTGGGGCATCCTGGTATTTGGGATCATCTGAAAGTGCAGGTGTGTTGCTTTGGAAAACAACAGAGACTGTGGTGTTGCTTTAGAGGTCAGGTTGGGGGGCGTTTCGCAGTGTTGCTGGCTTCCACGTTCCCATGTCCAAGGTTTGCCCAGTAATCCTCAGAAATTATTTATTGTGCAAGCTTTCTTTGAGGGCAGCGGCCTTTCATGCTCAGGAAGAAAACAGCTTATTGCCCTCCCTTCGCAAAAGGACGGACTGCCCCATTTTACCAGCAGTGGGGCTCAGCGCTCGTCCTCCTTTCCCCCTTCCAGCGGCAGGGCGCGGGTATGGGGGAGGCTCAGCAGTGCAGCCCAGAGCTGGGGCAGCAGCCTGGGGATGGGTCAGGGACGGGTGGCTGGCTGGTGGGGGGAGCCAGGGCAGGCAGCCCAGGGGATGCCAGCTGGGATGGAGCTGGAGGGGTGAGGGATGCTGGAGCCAGGAGTGCCAGGGAGCCCCTGCGCACCCCCGGGGACATCAGCACCAGCCAGGGCGTCCTGTAGCGTGGCGGGAGATGGGAGGCCCTCCCAGGCCCACGAAAGGGCTGTGCTCCAGCCACAGGAGAGTAATCAGGCTATGGCAGCCTGGCGCTGTAGGTGACATGATGACATGCTTCCAGTTCCAGGGGACATCTTCCAGAAAGAGATTTTGTATGCTAATCCCTCCTGCCCCCATCAGCCAGGCCTGCGGCTGCCGAGCTGCCAAGTCCCCAGCAGCAGTAACCTCTGGTGCGCTGATAAGAGAGGATAAAAGCCACCTTCCCCAGCCTCCCCTGGCTGTGGTGGACTCTCCCCAAAGCCCCCTGTAGCCAGCCCTGCAGCAGATGCTGCTCCCCTCTCTGGGAGGGTGACGCAGTCACCCAGTGAGGATGGTGGCCGGGTCCAGGCTCGCCTGGAGCCCAGCCCACGGGTGGGGTCACCCCAGCCCCTGGGGAGCAGGAAAAGGGTCCCCAGCCCACCACCCCTGTCCTGGTGACTCTGGCAGTATCTGTCCCCTTTGCTGTGCTGGGCAGCCTGTGAAGTAAAACTGGGCACGCCAGTGATGAGCAAAGCTCTTCTCCAACGGATTACCACTGCCTGAAATACAGACAGCTCTCTGCTCCAAAGTTCAGTGAGCAGAAGAGGGTCTGCTCTCCCCCATGGCGGTCTCTGAGGTTACCTTTACACTGCCCGGGATCCCTGGGGCTGGCACAAATATATCGCACTGGTCAGAGCAGCCTCAGGGTTTGCTCAGCCATGCCACAAAAGCCTCCTCTGGCAGCTGGGAATAGCTGGAGTAGACCACGGGTCTGGTCATGGCCGTTTGTCCAACCTCTCTGCAAAGGGGATTATAAGAGCAGTAATACACAGCTCTTCTGTTGATATTCCTGCCCCATGGAGAATTTGCCAGTGACCAAAGACTCAGGCATATGAACTCCTCTGCTCTACTGCAAAAGATCTGAAATACAGTCAAGTTTCAGCCCCCTGGTGTTTTGATTGGTTTTGCTGTCATATCTTGAGAGATAAATCCTTTAAATTTCATGGCACCAACCAAGCAGCATCCTGGTAAACAAAAAAACCTTGTTGCAGAAAAATGTTCTTTGACTAACTCCACTCCACCAACAGGTTTGTCTGTCCTTCATAAAGCTGTTTTAAGAAAATGAGTTTGGTTTTGCACACAACTCATGTCTGTTTAGTAGATCTGTACTCTAATCAGGTGAGGTAAATGCTCAGAGACTAGTTATGGGGGCTGTATAAATACCTCCATAGATAGAGGCATCAAGAGATAAAATGCAAAGATATTTATTATTTTATGAGGCTCATTCCTTTCTCCAGGATCTAAGGAGACATGCTTCATTGAATAACAGTAAACTGTCTTTGATGTAGTGAAAAATCTATTATTTTTGATAGGTTTGATCTTTCCCAAAATATTGAAGTATTGTCTGTGGTGCTAGTGCTGGTGACCTTTAATGACACATTATCGAGTCTCAAGTGTCCATACATGGCTGTGGTACAGCAAGGGCTCTATGTGGCTTACGGAGTTCCGTAACACTGGAGCTCTCCAAAAGCATTAAGTGTCCAGCACAAAGTCAAGACACTGTGTAAATCGTACACGTGTTTCGTATCCAAGTGCTTTCTGCCCTTTATTTTTTTGGTGATTGATCGCTATTGTTGCAGGTACTGGGCATATTTTCTCGGCTTACTGATTATGGAAGATACCGCTGCCTATTTCAGAAGGCGTACATAACTCGGCATTCAAGCCCTTTGGGCTGCTGAGACAGACAATGCTAATATGTGGAGCAGATGAGAATTGCATTTGCCAGGGCTGGCCCTGGGAGTGGGCAGCCACCCAAGGTTTCACTGCCTCGGTGACGTCCTCAGAGCTGTAGGTGAGGGGGTAGCCCCAGTCACTTATTTTAGGTGGCACACAGACGGTTGCTTTCAGAGAAAGGCAGATAGACAGCTGTTGATCAGCGATCTGTCCTGCTTGCACAGTGGTTTATGAATGGGAGAACAAAAGGACCATGCTGAAAGCACCTGTGAGGGGACACAGCTGGCAGGGGAGCTGGCTGGGGGAGATCTGCGGTTCAGATGGGCAGAAACGTTCTCTCTGATAGCCCTTTCCGCAAGTGAGAAGGAGGTGGCAAAACGTCCAAGCCCCTCAACACTGCTTGCTGGTGAAAACGTGCAGAGAAAGTTTGTTCCTTCTTCTTGGACTTGTAATCAAGGTTTATGAAAAGGTCTCAGAGGGAATAGTACAATTTTTTAGTGTGGGAGTGTCATACTCCAATTATAATGTCTTGCTCTGGACCCTTTTGCCAGTTCAGTGTCATTAGCTACCATTTAGTACTAGGGATTTCTCTAGGAATACAAATGGTTAATATGTTTTGAGGTTCTTGCCTCTTGGTGGAGGGCATGTCAGAAGGCCAGCAACCAGGGATGAGACATGGTGTGTTAGAGGTTTATTTCAGTCATGATCTTCACCCTCCTGCCTATCCTTGGATTAAAGAAAATGCTGATTTTTTTTTCATTGTGTTTGTTTCAGTTGCTGATTACTGTAAAGCCCCACCCTTTCTATTAACGGGTTGAGACATGGTGTGTTAGAGGTTTATTTCAGTCATGATCTTCACCCTCCTGCCTATCCTTGGATTAAAGAAAATGCTGATTTTTTTTTCATTGTGTTTGTTTCAGTTGTTGATTACTGTTAATGACTGTAAAGCCCCACCCTTTCTATTAACGGGTCAGTGCCCAAAACATGCCCACTGTTAGTCAGATTTGCATAGTTTAAACAGGTGCTCTTTCTAACACACAAGAAATATGAGCTGACTTTTTAAAGTCAAGCTGTCCTGCTCACAGCTTAGGAGCAGGTCTCGCTTTTGCGAATACCCTCAATGGCTGTGAATTTAAGTTATGCAAATCCCAAACAACTAGTATTTGGGAGGTGGTCCCTGGCTGACTCTGAAACAGCTGCTTCTGATGAATGGTCCAGTAAATTCTCAGCTGATAAAGCTACCTGAATTTAAAGCAGCTAGCAGGCAGAGAAATGGCTGTCTGCCATTGCACAATGCAATGGGTGAGTGGATTTCTTTTCATTTCAACTCTTCATCCTAAGGCTGTATTTACAGCAGGAGAGGAGACTATAGCACCCAGGTACACTGCCCACTGTGATATGTCCCTTCGTGGACTGTGGCAGGCAAGTGCCCATCCCACGCGCACTCCTGCTGAAGGTTGTGGGTGAAGTGTGTTCAGAAAACTCCAGCAACATGATGAGCAGTTGATCTTGCTCAGCAGCAAGAGGAGGGAGGTGCAGCACTCAAAGGACTGGAGGAGGACTCAGAAGATCCACCTTCCTCAGTGGGAGCCTGCTGACCTTGCTTGGAAACAGCCGACGTCCCTGGCCCCCAGGGACACTGCTTAGGCCAATGGGAAGAGTCCCAAGGAGATGACATTGAGAACTAAGGGCACAGAGCATGGGAATGAGGTATGTGTCATCAGGTGATACACACCTCATCCCTGGCCACAGCCAAAATCCATCACTGCTCTCCAAGATAAAACACATTTGCTCTTTTTAGTCACACTGGTGGAGGAGAGGCCACAGCTAGTGGTCCCAAAACATCACCCTGAGAACCTCTCTGGGGTAGTATTGTTATCTAGATGCCACCAAGGTTGTGGGTGGAGGGACTGTGTGCCCTGGCACACCCGGAAGTCCTTTCTTTAGATTACTTATGCCTTCCTGACAAAAGTAGCACAAAACTCCCCCAAAGAAGGAAGACCAGCATTGTGTCCCCTCAAGGCTGCCCCCAAATCAAGATGGAGAGCTGTCTGCTCAGGCACTTGGACAACTTGTCGAGAGGGATTGGGCATTTTGTGGGAGATTAGGTGTTGACCAACGCAGATCCAAGCTGAGTTATGGGGTGCTCTTCAGCTCAGGATAGCACAAGCTCCCCGCAGGATGGAGAGGGACAGAGGCCTGTGTTCCTTTGCAGCAACTTTTCTCCTTCATAGCCTGCAAGTACCAGGATATGGGGCTGTAGGCAAGGCAGGTGAAGAGAGGCTGGAGAAGAGGCCAGTGGGCTGTGGGTGCAGACAGCGTGCGTGGAAGACTGCTCCCTTGTGCTCCCAGGCATACCCACTCAAAAATGGCATGACCAGACCAGTCCTGCTGAGGACCAAAATGGCACTAGGTACACACATGTGCACAGCATTGTGCAACGTGGGCAGGGACTCCAATGCAGCTGGTTTCTACACAGGTTTATGCCAGCTGGTAGACCTGGCCTGGCCATGCCAGCGTGGGGGACTCGGGCAAGCGGTCTCAGGTAAGCAGGAATTAAACCAGGAGATCTGTAACTCAGCTGGCAGATCCTTTACTAATAATTGCCAGCTCACATCTGCCTGCAGGGCAGATGGGCAAGGGAAGCCAGGGCGAGTTCTGAGCAGAAGGCGGCAGCAACATGACAAAGCGTTGCACAGCGGTGGGCGTGCAAGGTCTGTGCTTGGGGATTAATGAGGGAGTGGGGCATTTTCCAGAATTCATATTCAGTGTGCTTAGCTTAATCCACTGTTTTGCTCCATTCCCTCTCAAGCACCACATCCCACCAGATATGATGACTTTTCACAGCCCTTTTTGGGGTGAGTTCTTCGTTTGTTTTGTGGTTTTTTTTCCAAAATACTGCTGAGGCAATGTAACACGGTCCAGCCCTGCGTACGTGCTGCCCCATTCTGGAAGATGGAAAACAAAAGCTAAAAGAGGATGGTTAACCTTTTCTAATTGTCACAGCACAGGACTAGTTGCCAGGAGGAACTTGAGTGCTAATCCTACTTTATTCACCATGTGACCTTTGGGTAAGTTACCTAATTACCTTGTCCTTCAGTCAGCAGAGCCTGTAAAGAGCAGGTGTTTCAGTGAAACCCAGGATTGTTGAGCCAACATGTGGCCTTAGGAAATAACCGGAGAATAAAACCCACGGCGCTTTTTTAAAGGTGGCATTAATACAGAGAATTAAAATGTCCTGCAGTAAGTTTAAGCCTGCCCTCTAATCTTTTGGTGGGGCACAGGATTGATCCCAGGCTATTTAGTTGCATGAAAGATCATTCTAGACAGCATTTGGTATTTGTGGAGGAGTGATATAGAGTGATCTGGTCAAATTATAACTGAGTCAATTCTGTTCTGCTGGAATTAATTTTCTCCTGCTGGACATGCGTGGATCCTGATTATCCCTGACCACCCTGTTCTGTTGCTGCCAGGACTGCCCTCCGAATCCCACCGTGGCTGCCCTTTAGGAGGAGCTGGGATTACTACTCTTTATCCTTATGTTTGAAAGGAGCTTTCAGGCTGAATTAAAACACTCGGTGCAAAGAGGTATAGTTACCCCTTGATTCCAAGCTTTTTCCCATTCAGTTTCTCCCCCTTCCTGCATATGTCTTTTTTATTGACTCACTTTAGCCATAGTTGAATCTCTTTTCTTCATGAAATTATGCAGTATTAGGTACATAAACACTTCTCCTTTTTGCCGGATTCTTCAAGCTGATGTGAAATGAAAAGATAGGAACAACCATCCCCAGAGATCATCCTCTCTCTGGTGAAAGATCTTTTACCCTGCATTGGAAAAAGCACTTTACAGAACTATTCACTCCCTCTTTAGCATTTGATGTCAAAGAAAATGCCATTCTCTCTCTGCTGTGGATTACAAACACATCGTTTATTATTATCTGGCACTCAGGAGGCAAGCCTGCCTCCTGGGGTAGGTACCGCTTGTTTTCCTGGTTTGATCTCCCTTTCATTTAAAGAGGGAGCTTTTCAGGGAGATGTTTTGCAAAGAGCCAGTCTATACTCTTCTCCTCTTTCAAGCAAGTTTGGTCCTCACAGTCTTTTGCCACAATGGTCCAGTACAGTGTGTATTTAAATCTTCCCTTTTTATAATATGCTGTGGACTGGGTCGCTGAAATGCTGCCTTGGTTTGGATGAACACATTCTGCAAACAGATTTCCAGAATCGGGTTTTGATCCCTTCTTATTCAAAAGTGCCCATAACCATGAATGGTCTAATTGAAACCGGAGGCGCTCGCTGCAGACTAAGGAACAATTCAATGGGATTAAGGCAATGCAGAATCTGGGCTGTTGTGATTAAATTTTGCAAATATTAACTGAAAAATCTTGGCACAAATCCTAGCCAATATGTATTTGAGCAGTTCCCCAGAAGAGAGTGGAGCTGAGCCTTGCCTGAGTGGCTGAGCCTAGCAGCGTGGCTGTTTTAACACGTCCTTCCATTGCCTTCACTTGACAGGCGCTAAGGATTTTGGTTCATGAAGGGCAAGCTTGTTGAGGGATGTTAAGGTAAGAGTTTGGAAAGAGCAATTTCCAGGGAAAAAGATCTGCAACATGACAATGAAACCAGACAGAAATCCTGCTGCCTTGAAAACTGACTCTAGGAGTGAGAACCTGTCCCACAAACCCAAAGAGCTCCTTAGGGCACATCCGCAGCATGCAATGAAGCACGCAGCAAAGATCCCAGTGCTGGCCACAGAGCTAACGGTGGGACCAGGAGCAAAAGAGCTGTGTCAGTGTGGTCCAGTGACCAAGCCTGTCCTCCCTGCTCAGAGGGCAATATGCCATGATTTCAAAAGGGAGCTCACCTCCCTTCAGGCTTTGTGCTGTGCTGAATGTACAGATTAGCCTGGGGTTTGCTCTGAGCTTTTTGGAAATGCAGTATAGACATACTGGCATATTCCCTCACCCGAAGAATAAGCCTTGGGATGCGAAAGGGAAGAACTTCCTTTTCTGTGGCAGCAGGACAATGCCACTTGTCCCTGAATACTTTGCTAATAGACTGTTAGAAGAGCAAATTTAACAGCACATTTATCATGAAGTGTCTCATGCAGTGAGTCCACTATGCTAGTTCTAATGGTATTTTTGGTTTGTTGGGGTTTTTTTGGCTACAGCTGCCTATTAGGTTCAAGGACGAACCCGAGGTGCTGATATTCATCTATGAATCTGCTGCTTCTTCAGGAGACTGCCAGTCTGACCCAGAGCCAAGTTTTACAGAGGTGCCACAGCTGGAGTGAATAGGTCATTCGTGGTGAGGATCCCCCAACTTTGAAACTACTCCTGTCTGTCCTTTGGCCTGGAGTAACCTGTTGAATCAATCTGCGCTCACTTGTGAACATCAGACTTCAAGAGGATGTTGACCAACTGGAGAGAGTCCAGCAGGCAGGGATGAGAGTAATGAGAGGGCTAGAAAACATGAGCTATGAGGAAAGATTGAAAGCGTTGGGTTTGTTTAGGCTAGGGAATTGAAGACGGGTAGACGTGGTAACACCCTTCAAGTATGTGAAAGGCTACTGCAAGGAGGAAGGATAAGCTGTTCTTCGTATCTGCTGGGGACAGGAAAGGAAGTAACGGGCTTAAAGTGCAACAAAGGGATTTCAGGTGAGACGTTAAGAGACATTTTCCAGTTGTGAGACTTGTGCACTGCTGGGATGGTTTGCTATGTGAAAGCGCTGCTGAGGGAAGGCTTTAGCAGTGGCTGAGATAACTATCTCAACTCCAGAACCTTCAGGACGGCTGATCCTATCTGGAGGCTGGTGGAAGGGCAAGATGACCTTTAAAAGTTTTTTCCAGCTCAGTTTTGTATGATTTCTGTTATCGATGCAGAAAGTCACAAAGCTGATTCTTAATTCTCTGGTGGGTGTTTTGCTCTCTGGTTTTACGGATTGTTGTCTGATGGGAGAAGGGATTTAGGAGAGTTGTCTGTCCTGAAATCATCCAGGAGAAAATCCCAAAGACACCACAGGGACTGCCCTTTAAGGGAGTTACAGATGCAAACAAATAAGCATGAAGGGCATGTTTCTCAGCTGATGTGAAGAATAAGGCCTTCTGCCGGACCAGCTGCCCTCGGCAACATCCTAAACCATCCTTCCAGTGGTGGCCAGCGTGGTAGTCATTGCACTGAGGTATGCCTTGATGCCCCCGCAGACAGAATGAGACAGACACCTGAGCACTTAGGAGCAGCCAGGAGTTGCTGAGTTTCTTTATGTAACTCAATACAAGGGAGAGAAACAAAACAAAAGCAAAACCTGACGCACACAACAATCCCTCCTTCTCCGGTTTCACGGGGAAGCAAGTTCCAACACTGTCAAGTCAAAGATTAAATAAAAAGAAAAAGCCAAGGGCACGCTGCCATGCATATATTAGACCTGTGTAAAACAGCGGCGTGCACGCCCTCACAGATATAAACACTGTGAGGCGACCGGGGGTTTAAGACCCAGCAAAGAAGTTGCCTTTTCAGCAGGTTCATTAGGCCTGTATTTTTAGTTCTTCCTTTTCTGTAATCCTGTCCATTTTTAATGAGGCAGCATTATGCAACTGGCGTTTGCCTGGAGGAGTGCCCCACCGTGGGTCAGTGTGGGAGGAAGGGGAGGAGGCTGGATGGCAGCGGTGGCCTGGGGGTCCCCGGGCTGCGGCCGCCCGTGATGCTGCTCCCCGGCGAGGTTAGAGCTCGGCTTTGCTGCAACGAGCCAGGGACCGATGGGTGGAAATCTCCTGTGCAGCTAAGCCAGCATGAGCACCGCAGGCTAGTTTAGAATTAAAAGGCATTTCAGACATCCCCACAGAGAGCAGCTCTCCCCTGTTTCCGAGTTCAGCTCCTTTCTGTTGCTCCTCTGTGTCCTTTTGTCCTGTTTTGTGACTCTTCTGGAATTTAGCTTTGAGATGTGCGCACCAGCCAAGGGGCAGCGAGCTCCTTCAACCTTCCACTTCATCTGCGACAGACCCATTTTTAAGTAGGAATAATGATAAATGCTGATGAGGTGCGAGATTTGACATTCATCTGCGAGTGCAGAGGCATGCAATTTCTAATTTTGCCAAAATCTAGAAATGGGTGGGTATTTTGTCTTTCATCTGCAAAGTTTTGAAGGTCAGCAATGCATTTGAATGTCTGTAGCTTTCAAGGGTGCTTATTTTTCCATGGATTTGCTAGTTGCATAGATTTTTAAATCCATCTTTCTCTTCTTGAAAAAATAGGAATGTGAAAATCTTGATTTCAAATTCAACATTTTCTTTCAGGCAAAGTTTTCTTTTTTATTACTATTTTTGAAAAAAACATCATGTGGCTATGCTGATCAAGGGAAATGGCAAATAAAAAATCTAGAATAAATGCCAGAAATGAAGGCTATGGAAAAAAACGGAAATACTTTCAAAAATACTTTCAGAGGAACAGATATGTCTTTCTCTAATTATTTGACAAATGTTAGCCAGCTTAATGTAAATGATGCACACCCTTGGTTCTATCATTGCACCTAAAGGTAACTTTCCACCAGGGAGAAAGTTTCAATTGCAGAGGGAGGTTTTAAGGTGTTTATATACCGGGCCTGTTGAAAATTAGGAAATCAAACATGCATCATTTTCAAAGGATGCACATCAATCCTTCTACCCTTCCTTTTGTACATCTGAAAACATACAGGTCTGGCAGAACAACGCCTCCAAGATGGCAACTCCTGGGGAATTTTTTCTCTCTCCACTGCCCTCCCCAGGCAGCTGGAGGGCTTTCTGTGCTCAGAGGACCTGTGCTTGGTGCTCTCAGTCAGTAGCCTAATACCTGGGATATGCATGTGACTTCTGAACATTTTTGCTGACGCACGCTGAGGAGGGGGAAAGTTTTCCTGCTGACTAGTCTAGTGCTGGCAGCAAGTAAGGGCTGGGATAACAATGCCATCAGATGCTTTAGAAATACTTAGCGAGACAGAGAGGTGTGTACCCTGGGCAGTGGGATTGCGACCTTCATGTGTTGTCCAATGAAATAAGCCAAATAATTTTGCTGATCACATTCAGTGTTTAGTTTTCTTTTCGGATTGTGTTTCTGGCGTATCTTTAGGGGGGGTGCCAAAGCATTCAGTTATTTTGGTATTTGGGGGTATTCCTCCCAGCGAGACCCAGACACCTAATTTGTGTTCTCTCACAAATGCAACCAGTGTGACTACAGGTCACATTATGTGTGCCCACCTTGTCTCTGGGAGCACGGATCACCTGGATCCCAGATGGTCTCATGGACGCAGCGCAGGGCCAGGGCCAGCCCAGGGTACATCTGGTGCACCCAGGGTTCAGGCACTGCATAAACGCCTGGTTGTTCTTCCCACCGCTGCTTGGGGCAAAGGTTACTGAGTTCAGCTTTGCCCTCTGCTCCGTGTGTGCAGGATGTACCAATGCTTTAAAATGACGCTGAATGAAAGGTGGTTTATGAATATAGGGTATTAAGCCTTTGTACAGCACTGCAGCTCACGTGTTTACTTTGGGTCCTGAACACCCAGCCTGAGTTACTGGAGCAAGTAATTTCTCAGTGCCTGTTGCCGCATGCACCGCAAACTGCTGCTACCCATACAGCTGGCTCAGGGTTTTAGCCTCATCGCACCGCTTCAGATGCCAGTTGGAGGGACCTCTTCTTCTCTTATACAACTGTGTTTGGGTAAGGTTCTTTGTCTGGAGAAAATCCTGCAGGGGAATCCCAAGCCTGCTCTTTCCCTGACTGCCACTCCTGCCAGCTGCACAACTAGTACTGCAGCTCTTGCTGAGGTGAAACATCTTTTAAGGTTGTTGAGGAATTCTGCCTGAATGAATGTCACTAAATCTGCAAACCTCGGCAGGAAGCACTGTTCACCCGGGACAGTGATGGGGCATTGCAGGATTAATGCACTATGGAGCAAGCTGTGGGGCTGGTACAAGAGTGAAGCATACTGGCTGCTCTCATATCCCACTGGGACCAGTCAAACTGGAATACCCCAGTACGGAGCCCTTGACTTTAGATAAATGACAAGCCTGCAGACTTCCAGGTGACTAAACTGTCATGTGCCTCTGGCAGAGGTCAAGAGAAAGTGAGGCCAGCCCAGGCAGTAATATCTAAGGCACCTGAAATGGAAGGGAAGATGATTAAACTGATTAAATGAGTCATGCCTACATGATCCTGTGCTGCCGAGGTAGGCAGAAAAGCCCACCCCTACCACTCTGAGCTGCAGATAACAGCACCTGGCGAAAGGCTTCTTATTATAGGTACCAAGATGCTGGTAGCTGTGCTGTTTCCTAAAGAAAGGGTGTCATTCTTGCTTTACTGAAGCATGACAAAGCACAAAAGGTCAGTATTTGGCCTGCGCCCAAGTGTCAGGCTGTCTTATAACTGCCACGCACGCGATGACTGCATTTTCATGAAACTCCTGAAATGGAGGAAGTACGAGGAAACCAGCAGGATTAGGCCAGTAGATGTGCACTTCATTTGTGCATATTTCCACAAGCAAGACTTACGTCACTAAAGTAGCTGCAGCTCCTTTTGGAGCAGCCACAGGAGGATAGGACAACTGCACTTCTGAAAAAGATAAACTGCCTTGAAGTGGGTTTGACAGTGCTGCTGGAGGACCTGTGGACCAGCTTATGAGGCTGCCAAGAGCTTGATGTGTCATGACATCCTCAGACTAGTCAGGTGGAATTGGAAACTGACCTCAGCTAAAGACAAGTATTTTAAGGGGCACCAGACTAGACTCAGTGCCCTCACAAATAGGACACCAACTGGGATTGTTTGGGTTCCGGTTTTGTGGTCTGGGTGTGTGACGTGAGACAAGTCCCATTGCTCTCATGTGCTCTCTTTTCCCCATTTATCCTTTCTCTTCCTTGCTTACACTTGCTGTAACTCTTCAGGCCAGGCACAGGCCATTACTAATTGTTTGTACCAGCGTTCCTGTGCCCTTTGATGCCTCCAAGTATGCAGTTACCACTTTAGCTTCCAAATATTTTTAAATCCTTATAATACACAGAGCTGTTTCTTTCCACTCTCTGTTATTAAGCAGTAAAAGTACTGGAAAGTCTTTCTGTTCTCCTCCCCTGATGACAAATGGACAACCATTTCCAACACGGTCACCTTTTCAGCTGACAGAGGGACAGGGACATCTCCGCAAGGCTGATCCAGGGATTTTATCTCCCTAAGACTGCCTCAAGGGACACGAAGGCTGTGTTCATCACCAGCTCTTATGTCACTTTTCTAAATGTGACATAACTGGAGAAGGCTGCTTCTTTGGGAGCAAGAGGGATTTAAGGCAGGAGACCACTAGCTCAGCTGGCAGACCATTTCTAATATTTGCCGGTTTACATCTGCCTACAAGGCAGATGGGCAAGGGAAGCCAGAACGACATCTCGAATGGCTTCCGTCAGACCATGCCCTTGCTTCAGCCAGAGACTGCAGCTCTGAGAGATCCAGCTCTCTCTGGCTAGCTAGTGCATGCGTGTGCCATGAGCAAAACAAGCCTAGGTAAAGTCCCCAGAGTATAAATAGGCAGTCCAGGACATCTATGAGGACTCCAACCGGCTAGATAACAGCTATCTCAGGTATGTCTACCCGTGCTGCTCTTGCATTTCCCAGCTGCAGCCTGCATAGCCGGAGAGCTAACGCAGATGGAGAATCCGTCTCCCTCACTCCCAAGTGTCCAAGGAATGACCCAGCCATCTGCAGGAATCATTACCGTCCTCTGCGAGAGGGGACAAGGTCAAACCAATTGAAAGTTGTCTAAAGAGGATCTTGGGGAGGGAATGTTTTCATTACAACAGTTCATCTTTCGTTTCACAGTTCATCAAAAGCAGGCCTTCTGCATACACACGCAAGACAAATAGGACTGAGGGGTGATGACGGATACTGTAGGCCCACAGTGATTGGGATGACCCTCCACTCACACAGTTGATCAAAGGCAAGTAAAACAATCAGCCAGCCATCAGCAACGATGTAATATTAAACTCCCCGAACACCTCATTTAATTAAGTCGTTATGATCAAAATCTCCATACCAGATCTTTTAAGTTATACACTCTTAGACCTTGCCCTAAGATAGCAGAAAAGGACTTCCGGAGGGAAAACGGCTGTAAAAAACTATTAATAAAATAATGTCTCTTCCCTCTGCCCCTCCAAATCAATTGCTCTCTGGAAGGATACACTTCTGACTGATTTCCCCAGGCAGAGCTCAGAAAGCTGGGGTGCCTCATGCCCAGCACTTTTCCGTGCTTAGTCTGCTGCAGCCAGAAATCAGAACAAAGCTGGCGTTTATGATGTCATCTTCTTGTTGGGGCGATCACTATGATGTCACAAACCCTACCTCTGTGAACGTGCTGCTGGCCTTACAAGTCTGAGCCAAAGCTCACTGAAGAAATGTTAGGCCCGTGCAGGTGCAGTGCCAGCACAGGACGGGAGGAGAGGTGAAGGGGTACAGGCATTCACCAGGAATATGAATATGTGGAGGGTGCTTGCACTCTTCAGCCTGGTCCCCAGAGAGTAAAGATTTCTGAGCCAGACTGCAGTCAAGAACAAGATGGGATGTGAAATGCAGATGTCCTGGAGGTGGAGCTGGAATTTATTCTATAGTCAAGAGCATCTGACCTGTTAGAGCAGGTCCAGAGGAGGGCCATGAAAATGATCAAAGGGCTGGAACACCTCTCCTACGAAGAAAGGCTGAGAGAGTTGGGTTTGTTTATCCTGGAGAAGAAAAGGCTCCAGGGAGACCTTATTGTGGCCTTTCAATATTTAAAGGAAGCTTATAAGAAAGATGGAGAAAGACTTTTTACCAGGACCTGTAGTGACAGGACAAGGGGTAACTTTTAAATGGAAAGAGGGTAGATTTAAATTGGATATAAGGAAGAAATTCTTCATGATGAGGGTGGTGAGACACTGGAACGGGTTGCCCAGAGAAGCTGTGGATGCCCCATCACTGGAAGTGCTCATGGTCAGGTTGGACCTTTGAGCAACCTGATCTAGTGAAAGATGTCCCTGCCTATGGCAGGGGGGTTGGACTAAATGATCTTTAAAAGTCCCTTCCAACCCAAACCATTCTATGACTCTTTGATCTTCAGAAGATGTCTCAGTCCTCTTAAACACCTATCTCTGTATGAGATGCATCCTCCTCTGGAAGCTTCTTTCTCCATTGATTAGAGGGATCTGAGAAACTAGCTTAAGCTAGCTCGATAAATGAGCAGAGATGAGCCCCATGCTTTAGCTTTGTAGTAATTATTGTAAAGACATCAGATACCGTAATGATGACAAATGGATAGACTTTTAATTTCTAGATGAAAAAGATATATTTTTTCTCTCTGCTTTCATTGTTGGCTTAAGGCAATCTAATTCTGTACTACATCTGAAAGGGGTGACTCAGCCCTACATAATGTGTTCCCACCCCAACACCTGTGCGCCTTGGTGATTGTGCAGTTGAGCAGTCAGACAGATCAGGGGATTCAGACAGATGAGGGAACTCTTCCCTTTTTCCTGTTTTCTGCTGGGCATTTAGCTGGATCAGCCTGATGTGCTCAATTTCCCAGAGGCATGAGCCCTACAGCTAGCACAAGGGAAGGGATGGGAACTTATGGACAGGGGCAGGAGGACAATGCTACACATTTTGGCAAAAGCCAGACTTAGATTGGCTCAGGGTGGTGATGAAACCACACCTAACTCACATGTTAGGTAACATCTGGTAACCCAGTGGTGAGAGATTCTCCATCTCATTACCAGTTTCCTGAGTCATCTGAGCAATGGTAATTGCCCTGCTATTCTTTTCCACTTCATTATAGAAAAGCATGACAATTAAGCAGAGTAAAGCTTGCCATGCATGAGTTCATCAAGCACCTGAAATGAAACCTGTCAAGGTGCTGTGTGGCATTAAGCAGCCAACTTCAGCACTTGTAGTAGCACAGTCACATTCGCCAGCACTAAGCAGGGAAGAAGGCAGCAGGGGAAGGAGCGAGGATCTTTACCCTGAAAGTTTTGAGACAAAGGAGAACCAGAATTCCTGGAGCAGACTGCAGCTAGTGTAAAGAAGACCTTTTGGACAGGCTAAGAATGTGAGCCTGTCCCTTCTGATTGTGTACTTTGGCAAATGGGTTGCATCCAGAACTGTAGAGGTTTCTCACCTTGGAAATAGAATATTGTACTGTCTGAAAACATACGTGAATATTTACCCAAATGTCATACCCCAAATGCTGGCACCCTTAAAAAATCCAGATGCATTTTCCAAGTGTCAGAATTAAAGAAAAAAAAAAGAGGAGAGGAGAGGAGAGGAGAGGAGAGGAGAGGTGTAGCAATTCAGGAAGCACCCCAAAGAGAAGCCCCAAAACCTGTGGTTATGTTTTACTGTGCTAAAACATATTCGTTAGTTAAATTTTCCAGAGATGAGTTCTAAATCCCTCACAGCATGTTTGGTAAAAGTAACAGTAGTCTAAAGCCTGGGTCACTAAAAATAAATGACCTTTATCTACTTTACAGCTCTATCCACTTATCTACACCTCTATCCACTTCATTAAACTACCAGGTGACTTAACGACTTTGACAGGTTCATACAGTTAGGTCTCTCCTAAAACTAGTTTATTTAGACACTGTGCAGCAGTATTTTTTTGTTTTCCAGTTTCTCTGAATTGCTATGCTAAACACAGATCTGCTGCCTTGGGCAGTGCACACACTAGACATAGTCCCTTGCTACCAGATCAGCTGTACCTGGAGGGCTTTTATGTGTGTATTACCATGGCAGCCAAGTCATGCATGGCCACCAAAGGCAGAATTGTTTATAGCTAAACTGGGACTCACTCACAAGACAGAATAAAGCTTGAGGTAGCAACTACATCTGATGATCCATGAACTAAACTCCCGGCAGTGTCAATGGAAGAGCTTTCTTTCATGAGCGTTTGCTGGGGATCTGTTGCCATGTAGTTGAGGCTGGATTTGGTGACTACACTGACTGTGTTCCCTGCCTTTGCACTGGCCAACCTAATGTCGGTCCAGAGCAAAGCAGTGTGGGGAGGAGGAACTGAAGTTCAAAAGAGAAGAGCCCTCTAAACCTTATCATTAAGTCTTCCTCAGGGACTTGGGTTTCAAGCAGACTCTCTGAGGATTGCGTAAGTAAGACCAAAGAAACCCTGGACTGTGCATGCAAAAATAACACAATGAAAGCCTAAAGGCAGACAGCGGGATGGAGGACACAAATCATCCTCCACCAGCTTCTGGAGTGGTGAAATCTTTCCTGTGAATAGCTCATTGCTGAGGAAACGGACTGTCCTAGACGATCAACTAACAGTGAACTGGGGTCTCCCCCTTGTCAAGTAGCCACAGAGCTAAGGGGTATCCAAGATGGCATTTCTGCTTTACCTCTTGTCAGAGCAGTTCAAGTTTTTCTACTAATATAGCAAGGGGGGGGGCCCTACTTTTCTGGCTCGGTGGCTAGAACATGCTGGGGCAGGGGGGGATTCGCCTGAGGTATAAGCTCTGCTCCAGGGAGGAGCTCATTATTTTTGCAAATTTGAGCCCCATCAGCAGAAGTCCTAGAGAGCCACTCACCTCTGGGGTGAGTGCATGGGGGTGCGAGCCCGGATCTGGGAAGTGGCCAAGATGTCAGCTTAAGACTGCACTCACTCATCACCATGCTGTACTTTTAGTTGACTTAAAGCTTTCCGGTGACTGGAGTAAATTTTTAAAAATGTTTTAGCAACAAAACAAAGAAGCTAAAAAAGAGACTCGTTTCTAACCAAACCAAAACATTTGGTGATGATTTTTTCTTTCTTTCTTTTCATTTGGCTGCTGAACCAGTAACTTCTGTAGTATTAAAGGCAGTGAACTACATCTCCTGTGGTAATAAGTCACCCCCACCATCCCTTTTGGTTGCATGGGTTCAGGAAGGGCAGCAACGACTCTGACCTCATAGTTCTGCAGAAACCAAAGCTGATGTTCTCCAGAACGACTACTGAGTACACTGCCTTGGACTTGGCTTGGTTTTATCTGAGGTGTTTGGGCTGGCTCCCACTTCCTGAAAAATCCCACTCATAGAAGCTAGATATCTGCAGCCACTTTTTGGGACAAAAAACCTGACTGATGAGTCAAGGTTCTGGTAGAGGGAATGATGTCTCCTCTCCATGGACAGGGATAAATGGGGTTGCTGGCAGCAAGGAATATGTCCAGCTACCTGCCTTCTCCTGATTGCTGAGGCACAGTCTCCAACAGGACATGCATTTTTATTTGTTCACTCTTCAGTTGCCCATCTTGTCTCATTTGTGGGACTGATGAGCATGAAAAGACCTAAACTCAGTGCTCAGTCCTCAACAAAAACATTATTAACATGTTCTTAACTGCTCCACTGCTCCATACCACATCCTTTATTAGATACTTGTATGAATAATAATATCCGCAGTTAGACTAGCTAGGATTGCAACAGAAAAGGACGTTAACTCTCTTGCTTCAGGGCACAAACCGATTCAGAGAGGGCTGGTTTGCCAGCCCTGGGGGGAGTTCATACAGCCTTCTCCGCAGCATCTAGCACCACCCGCACCCCTTCCCTCCACTCCTTCTTCCTGGCCTCTTTTCTTGACCTCTTGTGTGTCTTTCAGGATTTCTGCCTGCTGCCAGCTTTCGCCCCTGCCTCAGGAGGCAGGCTGTTCACCCTCTTGTATGCCCTTTCCCCACCTGCAGCAGGTTCCAGTTCTCCCCTGTTCATCCTGGTTTTTGTCAGTTGTCCCTTGCTACAACTTGCAGTGAAAATTTCTGGCTCTCCTGCCTCGGCTCTGCTGTCCCCTTCTCCCTGTGCTCAGACCTCCCTACTTTCCTCGCTGCCTTTTCCTTCTCCCTTTCTCCCTCTCCCCGAGCGCCGGGTTTAGAGGCCAGGTGAGGGCTAATTGCAGAAGCCAGGCGGTTTCCAGCCCTGGTGAGCATGTGGAGCCCATGCACTCTGGCAGAGGCACCTCCACCCCGCAGCACTCGCTTCCTCACAGGAAGGAGGTGGGGGTCTCCCTACCCGCCTCGGGCTCCTCTTCCTGCACCCTGAGAGGGATGAGCATGACACTGAGGGTCTCCCCAGCCCCCTGGTCCCACTTACAAGACCCCACAGGGCCCTTCGCCCTGCCCACAGTCCCATGCTGAGGTGTGGCCCACAGCGCTGATATCGGTTCCCTTGTTATCAGGACTGCCTCCTTCCTGCCTGTTGAGGTTGGGTTATGAAAGGTGTCCCTGTTTGCCTCAAAACACTGAGTTACAGAGGTATGAAGATTTTTGCAACATGCCCATCTCTGCTTTTTCGTTGGTGCATGGTAAGATGAGCAGGGAAAATATTCCTTATTACCTCCTTCAGATCAATCATACAAACCCCCCTTTGCCTACAGGAAGCTGGAGAAAGATGAGAGCTACTGTCCAGTGCGCTGGCCAAAACAGTCTCATTTTTTACACATTCTCCCCAAACCCCAGCCTTTTGTTTATATTTGGATTGTAATTTGCCTGGAACTGGAACCATCCTTCCATTCTGTTTGTATAGCACCAAGTACAAGGATCTTACTGGGTTAGTAGGATCCTTAGGCATTACCCAGGGACCGTTGATGCTGACTTCACTGGCTGGTTATATCAGAGTATATCAGTAAGCCAGGGCTGGAAAAGGAGTGACAGAACAGCCCGTCACCCAGTCACTTGGGACATTTTTCCTGTCCCTCCTCCCTGCTGCTATAGAAAACATAATGTTATCTGCTGCAAGAGTTTCACTGAAGGAAGTTTACACAGCCTAATTCTGCTGGTACACGTGCTGTGCAGAAGGACTGAGAGTAGATGCACTCTCAGGACTTGCCATTCCCATTTCGAGGTAAGAGACACGGTAACAAATACTAAGCAAAGAAAACTGACTCACCCAGTGCATCTCAATGCAGACAACAGACTTCAAGCCACAGAACTTGGTGCCTCCCACCAGATATCTCCTAACCTGCTCTCACCTTGCTCTTTCATTTTTCTTTCTAATTTTTCCCTTATCATAGGCAGGAAACTGTACCAAAGCAGAAGATGGACTCCTTCCAACTCTCATCCCTGTCTGCTTTCATTCTGTGTTTTTCTTCTCCTCTCTCCCATTGACGTCATTTACCCATAGCCAGAAAATTCAGCAGGTTCAAATGGAAGCCTATTACAGACCATGGTTTGCCATGCATGTTGTGATAGGCCTGGAAAAGCGTGGTCACATACCCTAGAGGTGAGGAGTTTATAATGGCCTGATCCAAAGCCCTGTAAGGTAAATGGCATCCTTTCCATTGGCTTCAAGGGGCTTCGGATCATGCTGTAAATAGTCCAGCAAGATACTGTACATGGATATGATAACTATTTATAGGACTTATGATAGATAAGATGTGTACTCACCATCTAAATCTAGCCACTGTGTCATCCGGGGAGAGACAAATCAGGACTGATGCTTAGTGGAATGAGAGATATCAGTGACGATGAGAGACCATTGACTGACGTGTCACCTGCTTCCCCAAAGCAGAAGCACCTGAGATCCTTCACCATCTACTGCAAGTGCCATTTGTAACTGATAGCTTTGTTCTAAAGGAAAATTGTCAAATATAGCAAAGTGATAACCTCAGATTTAAGAAGTTTTTCTGCAGCAAACACCCCTAGAGCCTCTCATGGTGATCCCAGCCCTCTCAGAGGCCTGTAGTCTTATATCTTCCTTTGACTGGATCTCTCTAACTGTGCCCAATGACCCCACAATCAGCGGAAGCCAATGCTTGGTTGTGTTGGTGCAAGTTAATGTGGATGACCTTGGTACCCAGGATTACGTGAGTAATACAGGCTTGATTGATTGCTATCATCAGTACCCAAGGTTACCAGATCTGACATCATCAGAATAGAGTTACCTGCGTGGCACAGCCTATTAATATTCACATTTGTGAGCGAGCTCCTCACCGGCATTCATAAACACATTTCTCCCTCTGAGCAGAACACGGTGTGCAGATGTTACCATGCAAATTAATTTTTTCAGACAAAGTTGTTCTAACTTTTGATGTTGGAGGTGGGTGTTGTTTCAGGTTATAGAGGGATTGCCAGCAGCGATCTGATACTTTACAAATCTTCACATCGAAGCGCAGGTGGGAGCAGGTTGTCCATACTGTTGTCATTAGATTTATTATAGTGGTGCCTAATGATAAATCAGGAATAGCCCCATTGTCTTCAGCACTGTATAAACACACAGAGAGAAGCAGACAATCCCTGACTCAAAGATACAGTTCAAACAAAAAAAGCCTTGGATTCGTTGAAATGCTAAAGGTTTTAGCACAAAAACCTCGGAAGTGATACAGATAGATAGTGTTCATGAATGGGTGGAGAGACCTACAGTAAAATCGTCGATGGATCACATATCTACAGTCCTGTTTCTTTATCATGAAGGAGAAGAGCATAGGGGAAGGAAAGGGGTGTAAAAGAGAGGAGGGGGTCTATGACTGTGAATAGTTGGTGTTGTTTTTACTCCTTCAAAAATGACACTGGTAGACATTCACTTTGGTTATGATCAGCACAGATTTTAAAGGCTACTTCCACATGCGAAACTCTAGAGCCTTACTTAGCGAGATCCCATGCAGTAACAAGAAGAGAAGTAAATCTAGCTTGTTTGAGACTTAGCATTGATCCCAACATGTAGGAATGACATGGACATTATGCTAGGCTTTGAGGAAAGGCACATGCAATTCCTCAGCCTCTGACATAGAAACAAGCAACATCTGCGGGGTGTAGAAGAGCATCTCCTTTCTTTGAAATCCCAACTGGAATTTGTGAGACTCAGCCAGTGCTTAAATGGATCTTCCATCCTACCCACCTGACCGGCAGGCAGGCAGTGCTGGCTGTTGTTGCTCAAGTCCTGGGTAGCAAGTCCCAGGTATCAATACCCAGGGGTCCGTGTCAGTGTGGACCCTCTTGACTGATGACTGCAGTCTCATTTCTGCAGAGCATCTTCTTAATTTCAGGGATCTGCTCGCATCCATTGGTGTTCATGAAAATACTGGAGGGCGTACTTACTGTTAATCTTCAGTAAGTCTCATATGCAAGTGCTCTGCTGAACAGAAATTTCTCGTCCCTGCACAACACAGAGAGCCACGCTGGGTACTATAGAAAAGGAGGGGGTACAGAAGTCAGCTGTCTCACGCTGATGGTGGCACTGGCATACATGGATTTGGGGTTCTTACGTCCTGAAGAACGCAGTAAGTCACTACTCTCTGTGTACGCACTGTCATGGAGTGGTAGGGTAGATTTGTTTGTTCATTTTATCCTTGATCCTTTGAGGCTTTCTAGTCATTCTGTGCTTGTATTTTTCTGTTGACTTAGTTACATAAACTTCCTCTAATAGGAGAATAAGTATGTCTTTTGTGCTCTAACCCTGAGATCCTCTGCAAGGGATTCTGCACTGACTGCAAATGATCTCAGACATCATGACCCTGTGGTGACCACCCAACTACAGTTGTCTGAAGAGCTCTTGGACCTTGAGAACAGCCACATGAATTGCAACCTCAGCTGGTCATTGTTTCTGCAAGTTTAGTCTGGCAAAGGTTATACTGATGCTTTTACTTAAACGTTTTTCAGGTTTTTGTTGGGGAGCCTGAAGAAAAACTACTTTGATTGCAAAGCAAAGTTTTCCAGGTTTGGGTTGCAATTTTCAGTGCCCAGCTCCTAAAAAATGTAATTGCATTTGGCTTTCAACAACTGGAAACCAAAAAAATATTTTTGTTTGACATAATCTAACATGGATTTCTTCCGGAAATGTTGGTTCTGCCCACAAAAATGTTCCAGTTTTGGTATTTTTTGTTGTTGTAATTTAATTAAAATTCTGCACTAGCTTTACTCACTATTTTTTTGATGGTCCTTCCTCTGGCTGACTTTCTTCTTTTTTGCAGTTAACAAACATGCACGCGTCCAGTTAAGTTCTGAACTCCTCTGCCATGACGGACCACGTAGCAGAAGCAAGTGTGTTCTTCTCCACAAGTGGGACAGGGGATCCCTTCTCCTCCTGTCACCTGTGCAGAAGCAGATACTGTGCCTCTCATTTCTTCCAGTGGGTAGAAGTTATGCAGTTTCAAAAGCCTCTGTAATGAATAGTTGATTGTGAATGCTCATGTTCCACGTGCCTCTACAAGGGGGAGTGTTTTCACGATGAGTTCCCAAGTGTCTTTTTTACTATGAGACCAAGAGCACTAATCTATTTGGGTAGCTCATTACAAAAATATCATATGCCACCAGCGCCTCTGGTTTAGATATTGACTTAACACCAAGCTGGAAAATGACAGCATATGATTTGTACCTCCCAGACACATAATATTTGTAGCTGGTTACACTCTTTTTATTGATTAATTTTCTGTTGGTCAATTAGAAACTGCCCAGTAACCTGAGCACATTTGAAATGCTAAGCCAGTGTGGATTTCCCATCAGTCATTCCCTAGAAGGCTCTAAGAATTTCAGGTTACGGTGGCCTGAGGTCAGGGCACTTCCAAAAGCTAAAAGCAAAAACAGGCCAGGCAAGTTCTGAACTTCTGGAGCTGTTTCCCAGCCTGTGTCTCACACCTTCCTTGATTGTAGATAAATTTTTCTGTCTTATCTGCTTTCTAGAAACTTTCCTCGACATGAAAAGCCATGGAGTATTAGTGAACAGTGATTTACGGTGCATTAGCACATGCAGCATATGTTTCTCTAACTCCAGAGAAAGTCTGGCTCTGCAGTGCTTGGAAATGGTCTTTAAAAGCCCAAGGCAGTGTTGCACACATCAATGTGTGCTCTCTGTGGGTGAAATTCAGCTCTCTGTAGTGAGATACCACAATGCTGAGGTAGTTGTTAAATTCTGTTCAAATGCCAGGATGCATTTCATCCTGTAGCCTTTATTGATATATTAGAGAGCAGATCAGAAGTCATGTACCTTGGCATTGATTTGGTATTGGGACTAAATCAACATCAGCTTTGATTGCTCCATATCACTCTGTATATTACCCTGCTCTGAATGCTCTGCCAGGGGATTAATCACCGACAACGAAGAATTAACTACATGTCAAACTTATAAAAGGAGGGGTTTTAAGAAGCCATCTCTTTATCTGCCCTTGTGAAAACAAAGCAATGCGCAATGGGAGACGTACAAATAATCAGAACTCCTGAGGGGGGAGGAGAGGTGGAGAGCAAGCTTCCAGTGAGACAACCAGCCAAAAAGGTTATCTTAAAAGCTTCTTGATGATGGAGCTTGCTGTGTTTATGAAGGATGTGACAGGGCGCGCTTGCCTATAATAGCAGGGGATTGGAATTGTCAACCGGGGACGGCCCTTCCGGCCCTTTTCCTATCATGAGCTGGCTGAGGCATTGCAATTACAGCTGTAAGTAGGGAGAGCTGTAAAAATACAGTCAGGTGCAACTCTATCAATTAAATAATAACAGCAGTCAGCATAGTATGAAGAAAGCAGGGAGCAGAATCAAGAATTGCTGCACAATGAGAGAGAGGAAGGCAGCAGGCCAGTTTCTGGACGCAGACCAGTATCTTGTGATGCATTCTGTTCGGAAATCAATCACTCCATGAAGCTTAATTCTTGTGTTAAAGAAAAAGATCATTTTGAGTTCAAATGTCTGTTGTCTCAGCTAGTTTTGCAATGCTTTTCCAAGAGCTGAAATGATCTCAGCTGAAAGGGCTGATCTACGTACAAGATCAAATAAAAGGTAAAAAGACAGATTTGTCTCCAGTGAAAGGTCAGTGAAATTTTTCACACAATTAAAACTACTTTATTTCTTTAGAAATCCTCCAAAACCAGCTGCTCTAACTCCGCGTTATTTCCAGCCTGCTCACAGCTTCCTTTTATCTTTACACTACAAAAATGACCCTCCTGCCTTCCAGACTTGCCTTTGCTGAAGTTTATGTTCATCTAATTAAATACTGCATCGTGCAGCTCTTAGCACTAAAAAAAAAAATCAGCCCATCTGTTTTTTTCCTTCTCAATGAGAAGTGTCCTCAGGGACGATAGCACGTCTATGTTGTGAAGGGTGGGACAGGTAGTAAACCCCATCCATGATGAAAGCCATGTTCTGTGTTTCCTCTTTTTATTCTTGATAATAGCTGTATACACACTTGCCTTTTGTTACTCTCCCATCTTGAGTGCTCTCCAAACCTTAGAAACATCAGGGTCAGGGCTGAAGACACTATTCTGGAGTTTGACTGATAGCAAATTTTTGGGGATGGAACCTGCTACCTGACTGGTGACCAGCTTGTCACTACCACTGAGGACAGTGCGTGTTGCCTTTTCCTTTGGTCCTTTTCCACCATTTGTCTTTCCCTCCTGCGGTTTCAATGTAAATGAAGCCAACGGAGGGGCTGGACTCTGGCCACCCAGTTTGCGAGCCTCATCTGCTGCTGTGTCAATGTCACCCAATGCTGGAAGCAGTGGCTGCTGTCTTCTAACACCTTGACTCTGCACCATGGGCGTCGAAGTGCAAGCTTCACCTGGAATAGCTCAGCAAAATGTGGAGTGGCATGAAATGGGCTCCTGAGGCCCCCACCATAGGCAGATCTGGTCCATCAGTTAGTGGGGGACTGTGGCCCAGACTGGGAAGAGCTGAGGGCAGGACAGGCACAGGTAGATGGAGAGCTCCAGCTTGGAGCCAGGCCAGGGCGAAGTCCACCCACCTCCCCAGCAGTGGTAGGGTAACAGAGAGAAGAGTTTGCTGAATGTCCCTTTTAATAGCCAGTTGGGGGGTCTAGCTGATTCTGCAGAGCCACCTCCAGGGTGGTGGGTCCATGGCAGACCGCAGGCATTTAATACTTCTAGAGACCTTCTATGGCAACAGCAAGAGCTGAGTAGCTCCCTGCTCCCCAGTGAAATAACACAGCCAGTGTTTGGGTGATGCAGACATGGTTTCCCTCATGTCCATAGAAGCATGAGCGAGAGGGGGGCCAGATGAGCTACAAGTGACCTGGGGAGTGAGAATGAAATGCCAAGGAAGGGGGACAAACCCAGAGCAGACAACCAGATCTGAGGACAGAGTGCTACCTTCCATTTAATGAGGTGCATCTCTGATTTGTATGATCAACATTCATGGACTAAGCAGAGGAATTCACCTGCCAATGGGTTCAGAGAGCAATGTGCCCTGCTCAAGAACCTACCATGAAAGGAAGGTCTTGCACATAGAGATGACCTGTCCATCAGGCTGACTTGATTTCTGACCGGGCCAGGGAGAAGGCGGCTTTTTGTTCTCTCTGATTTGTCCTCTGCTAGCATTTGCTTTAAGTTCTTGTCAAAACAAGACCAGTCTCTTGAAGTGCAGCACACGCTCTGTCCTGTTTAGTTTTGCAATGTTTTGTTTGGCTGCTAGCAACTTGTTCATCAGAAGAAACAATACTTCCTTGGTCCATGCTCTAAGAAATCCACTCCCGTAACAGCAGAGATCTAACAAAGCCCACCCTGCCTACCAGACACCAACAGAAAGAAAATAGCCAAACACACCACCCTTCTGACAAAATGTTGTCAGAAACCCACTTGGGAGAAGCTGTGCAGAAAGTTCCTGGGATCAGCTTATTGGGGAACAAGAGGCAGAAAAGGTCTGCTGCATTAGGAAAAAGTAATTGTCCACATGGTCCCATACCAAATCTACAGCTAACAATAGTGGATGCTTGAAGGTAAGGTGCAAACCGCTTCCTAATTCACCTAAATACCACAGTAGTAGGGATAACTTACTCTGCCTGTTTCATGGCTGATTATCTCGTGCCCTGAAGCTGGACATTGATAGTGCCTGTGATTTCATCCTGCCTAGCCTGGACTTTGAAGCCACATGTATTGCTAGTGTTATGTATTGTAACTGCAGATGCTATTATTCATGCTTTATTAAGACATGGTCCATTCCCTGAGTTACAGCAAGGGTAAATTTAATCCCATGTCTATCACATGAGATCCCATGTCTATCACTAACTGTTTGCCTCAGTAACATTCTGCAACATAGAGCCCTCTACAAGTACCTTATACACTGCCAGAAAAAGTATTTTCTTTATCCTTTCAAGTCTATCTTCTTATAATAAAGAGAGTCTTTTGGTCTTATTTTATGGGAAAGGGAAGCAGGAGTGCCAGTTGGAGTCACCTGCGTTACTGTGTACTCCTGCTTCCTCTCCACATGCTCTCATCCAAGTTTAATTGCCCTGACAATGTTTTCTCCTTATATCAAAGGTCTTCTTCCCTTCACGCCTCCTGCATTTTTGTGGCTCTCTGGATAGGCATATTCTATTACCACAGCTCAGTTCTCTTAGGAGCAAGGTGATTTGTGGTCCAGACACATCCAAGCCTTTCATACCGGAGGTCACCTGAGGTCCCTGCACTGACTTAGCTGCTGCCTTGTATCCCATCATGAACTGCCTGTTTGTCTCTCCACCACCCGCTGCAGCTGGTTCTGGCTTCGCTTGGGAGCTCTTTGAGGACAGAGCCTGTCCTTTACCAAGCACGTGTCCCACACTTAGCCCCATGGAGCACATCATGGATCTCACAGCACAGGCTGAGTGGATTCCCTTACCAATATAACACAGGCAAAGACAGCTCTATAATAGGCAGCACATCCTCTTCGCATAAGCAAAACCACTGGCAAATACAATAGGATTAGGAAGAAGTTTGCTGAACAAAGTTGCGTTTTACTTAATATCAATGATGCTGGCACCAATGCAAGTAACATTTTCTTCATTAAGTTCTAAGCACTTCCAATTGTGTCTCATCCTATTTTCCTGGTCAGTTTCTTTATAACCAACAATTGCTCTGTTTCGAAAGACAGATTGAAATGATTCCTTCCCAGATATGGAACTAATTCTGCAAGTGTGTGTTCATGAATAGACCTGAACAATTATTATTTTTCCAGAGAATAATACATTCTCTGGAAATGTGGTTTTAGTTGTCCTGAAACTATTCATACATTATTAGTACTGCATTTCCTGAATGATGCTAGATGGTAAGAAAAAAAAAATCGGGTTAGCTTCACAAATCTGCAAGAGGAGGTAGTGCTCTTCAGATTGTACCACTATGTCTAGTCTCAAGTGTGTAGGATACCCAGGTTAAACTCCCAGCCAGCAAGGGAAGATGCAGCCCTGCCTCTCGGCTGCCTGGAGCATGGCTGTGGGCAGCAGAACACAGAGGACCCCCCCCAGGGTGTGAGAGTGGCTCTCAGTCTCCCCTCTCCTGTTGGGTTCTTCTGACATAAAGCTCATAGTCCCTCCCACAAGGAAGGGAATGTGTGCATCCCATCTCCTAGGACAGTACCGTAATCCAGCAGGACGGATAGGGATGTCTTCTGGCCCAATCAGTATTTAAACGAGAATATCTTCAGCAGGAAAGACAGAGAGGTGGAGAGCAGCCTGGCGCAGAATCCCGTAGAGACAGGGACTCCTGGGTGAGGGGGTGTCAGAGCCCCATGCTCAGGGCAGCCCCCTCCAGGCAGGGACTTCGGCCTAACCTCGCCTTGCACCAGGCTCCAGGGCCTTGGGAGATGGGTATCTCTTATTGTCCCCTCTATAGCAGATAAAAGGCTGCAATGGCAATAACTGCTCCTTCCTCCTGCAGTTGCATAACCCACCCCCTCTTTGCCTTTGTTCCCATGTGTCCATAGCTAAGCATTTCATTTTGGATCACATGGAACATTTTGTGTCAACTGAAAACAATAAGACTGATCCCCCTCCTCCGCCCGTGAGTTAAACCCCCAAAAATTTACATTTGTTTTTCTCTGAATCTAAAGTATTTTCCAGTGAGGCTGCCAAGCTAAAAATCATTTCTTCATGCAGCTCTAGAGATGAAACAAATGCATCTTCTCCCATATCTACCTGATTCCCAATGAGAAACAGGGCAAGAGGCCCCCAAAACAGCACAGCCTGGCTTAGCAGGAAAAGCTGTTGCCAATGTCCGCACAATACGCACAAAGCAGAATTTCAGGTACGTTGCAGCAAATAACGTGTGGCCTTTTGGAGCAGGATTTTGCTGCAGAATCCAAGGGGCCTGACTGATTTTGTAGTCAGTACAGCTGGGAAGATGGAGATGATGTGGGACTAGATTGAAAAATGAGGATTTACAGGAGGGGCAGCACCTCTTGCTCTACTGAACTGCAATAGGAGATCCCAATGCCATCTCCACTTTCTTCTTCCACCACAGTGACATAAGATCCCTCAAGAGCCACCTCTGAGTGTAATTCATTAAGTTTACTCCCCAGTTCCTTTGATCAGGCATGCAAGGGATGCTGCACCCTCTGTGAAGCTGCTGGACTATGCCATCCTGAGGTTTTTATTATACCTTTTGGCTAGCAGATGCAATCTTTGCAACCAGAAGTCATTTTTACTTTTCAGGGCAGGGCTGCACTTTGCAGAGGAGAAGGACTGTGAAAGCAATGCATTAAACTGGCTGAAAGGATAAATAACACTCTAAACCAAAGGGCAGCTGCAATTACTTTCACTGTTCTAATCAACGCCCCCGACGTGGGACATCAAAGCAAGGCAAACCAAGCACAGAACTCAACACGTCCCTGAACTCAAGGCTGTATGACAGGGACAGCATAGAAATGTCCTGATTATATTTCACAAGCTGGCAAATCTCAGACCCACCCTCAGAGGAAGACTGGCCCTGAAGGCAGGAAGATGCGGTGGGACACGCTGTTCTGCGTGACCCCAAAGGGAGTCGGTGATATTCCTGCTTTCATGTGGCACACTCTCTTGTGAAATCTCCAGTGAAGACAATCAAAGCTTTCAGAGTGGGACACAGCTTCTTGTGGTGGGCTTCCCATGGGTGAGCCAAAAGCTGATGGCAGGAGGCACTGGAGGGTGAGGATGAGTGGGAATACTCTTCCTTGACAGTGTTCGTGGAGCTCTGACCCCACCCCTGAATGGGAGAGCTTGGAAATAAGCTTGTTCCATTGACATGGCTCAGAGGGATTATCTCCTCCTTGACCTTACAACCCTATGGCTGATGAGCTTACCAGGTGCTTTTATCTAGCCCCAGCTGACACTGCCAAGAGGTTTTGTCAGATCTGCCGCTGTTGAGCAGAATACCGTCCGATGGATTCTCCATGCCCATTCTGTTTTATAAATGACCTGGACAATGAGGCTTTCACACCAGGCAATGGGGCTTTCAGGCTGAGAATCAGGGAAGGAGGACTGAATGAACCCACACTCCCAGTCCAATCTGGTGTCCAACAGGAGCATGGATCTCAGTAGCTGAAAGGAGAGCTGAACCTTCCAACTCTAGGCACAAACGTCTACTATAACTACATACAAGGGGTCTAAACATAAGCAAATATAACAACCATTCAGGTTTAAATGCAGTGCTCATGAACAGATATGTGGCTGTAGTCAACCTAGCTCTAACGTCCACCATCAGTGCTTCCAAAGCAAAGAATGGGCTGTCAGAGCAGCTGAAAAATCAGGACTGGCCATGCTAAACCAGCTATCATGCTGCCTTAAGAAGCCTTCCTGAAGTTCCTAGGTGTACAGAACCAAAAGTGCATTTTTCTGTGTCCGTGTGGTCAGCAGAAACTATGCCTAGGCCAAAGAAAAGGTAGATGTGAACACACACACTAGCTAACTTCTTGGACCCCAGTGTAGTTCAGGCAAACCATTGTCTTAACCTCTCATGTACACATCAATAATAACAGTAAATAACTACGATATAACCATTCTTGCCAAACCACAGGCAATCTGCTTCCTTATAATTCATGACAGCAGCAGGTCCATTCTCTTTCAAATATTATACACACAGCAGAGAAGGGAACCATATTCCCTGGCCAGAGTGGGTTTAGACCAAGATACATCCAGAGCCTGTTGCTGTCTGGGAGTGACACATGCCTGTACATATCGCATCTGCATAACCAATGTTTCCCTTTGAACGCCGTGGGCGTGATTTAATCCTGATGGGTTAGTTCAGCCTTTTAAGGCACCCTTCAGCCATAGAGGCGACTCCTAACCCTGCTAGTGATTCCTGACGAACGTGTTTTTTTAACACGAACAGAGTTTCACGGTTATTGCTTTCGTTACAGTAAATGTAGTGCTGGCAGCACGTTGTGCTGAACAGACAGCCCCGGAGCCTTAAGTCCTCTGTACCTCCAGGAGTGCTACAACATGAGGAGGGGCAGCGTTAGCTTCCACTACAGCGACCTGTCAAGTTGCCTCAGCCTCGGCTCAGCAGGGTCACTTCCAGGAACAAGGAGATAATTCAGCCATTATGACCCCGTCCAGCTCTCCCGTTCTTTGATAAGCCTCCTAACAAGGGTACCAATTAGTGCCAAGTGTGATGGGGGATTTTGCAAGGCAGTAACCTGGGACCTGAGCCAAGCCGGGGAGTGCCGGTGGCCATCGGCACTGCATCAGGAGGTGCTTCCCCTCGGCGCTCGTGGGCGCAGGGTTATGGGGTGATTTCTAGGGAACACCCCACTGTGGCAGGAGGTGCAGGGAGGACTCCAACTGCAGGCATTTTTCCTCCAGGCTGGTACTGAGCTCCCGCTCTCTTATTGTGTCTGAGACACCTCATTTCGGATAAAATTCAGGCTCAGAGCACTTTGCTGTCACAAAGAGTCCCATAGAATATTTATGGCCTATTTTGGGAAAGAATAAGATGGTAGCTTTTACATCCTCGCCACATGTCCCTCTCATCTCTCTAAATCTCCTCTGTGCTGTTTTATTTGGATAACGCGGCATTCACAACGTGCTTTCCATTATTATATGCTGCTGTCCAGCTGTTCAGTGTCAGGCTTTGCTTCAGGCTTCTTTTCTCTCCAGGCGTGTGTCTTTCTTTGCACATTTGATTCACTGATGTGCAGCGTATGCTCTGGGGCAGCTCTCTTTCATGGGCAAGCACCGGACTAATAGATGATCTCAGGAATGATCAGATTAATTCATTAACCTTCTGAATAAAGTTCTCTATTGATACAGCCCCTCTTATCAGGGAAGCCTTGGGTATTATTTATTCCACAAAGTGGAAACGCTGCTCTCCCCCTCTCCCACCCTGTCAAGGTTACAGCCTTACGTCAGCCCCTGCTGCGGTGACCTTGAGGGTACTAACCCTTTGGAAGCGCTGGGCTTTTTCCCCGTCAGGGCGTGCATGGGCACAACTCCCATGTTGCATGTTGATCTGCACGTCTCTCTGCACTTTACATAGACAGGGCTCTTAGCATATATTTGCATGTGGGTTATTGGTCTTCTCTTGCTGTAGCATCAGCAAGATGTTTGGCATCAGAGCAGCCTTAGTTCCGTGATTATCAGCTTGCCAGTGGGGCTGAAAAGGTTTGGATTTGTCAATAAGGGAGAGCTGGAAACAGGTTGCCTAAAGAGGTTATGGAGTTTCCATCCATCACGGGAGATGTTTAAGAAACAACTGGACACGGCCCTGAACAACCTGCTCCCTACTGGGAGCAGGTGGGTTGGACTAGACGATCTCCAGAGGTGCCTGCCCAACTCAACCATGCTGTAGATGTGTGATTCTGCGACCTTGCTGAGTGTGTTTTCAGGTGAGGAGAATCAGAGGCAGCAAAACAAAGGGAATTTAGAGTATTAGAAAGGACAAAGCAGCCCCAGTTCAGGAGTGAATCTCCCACTGTTTCCTCCGGAAAGCACATCCTCCAGAGAAAGGAGACTAGAGTGCGAAGCCAGAAAGCCTAGGGTGATGTTCTTGTGAGGTCTGGAGACACGTACGTTTGCAAGCCAGCCCTGTCTGCCCACCTCTCCTCTTCAAATCTGTCAGCTTAATACCTCACGAAAGGCTACAGATTTCTCCCTGCCCTTATTGCAATTACTTAGATTAGCACCGAATCATCTTTTTCAGCTGTAATATGTGAGAGACACACAAGGTTTTGTTCTGTGCCTATTTTTTCTTCTATTTATTCAGCACATGAAGCCCATTAGCTAGATTATCATTCACTATGGTCTTTCTTCTTCCTATTACTCTAATGATCTCCAAATGTCATTTTGAACATTTTGGTTGTATTTGCCAGTTGTAAGGCACCTGGAAAGTCCTTGGCACTTTTCAACTAGCAAAAGCTAGAGGTGTCCCAGCTTCCCCTTTATCCTTTCGAATAAAGGAAAGAGTGTGTATCACAACCCTCTTTTCCTGACAGGTTTGCCTCCCCACTCCCGAGGTCTATGTGGTTGTTGCGGGAGGGAAGCCTGTTCTCATTGCTGCCCCTCTGGGGTATGAATGAGGACAATTGTATTTTTGGGTGGTATTTTCATAAAGCAGAATCTTTGTCCATTTTTTTTTTCCTTGCCATAATTTTAGCATGAAAAAGGAAGTCAGTCTGCCCAGGTGAAAATGAATTTCACCGAAGCAAGCCATTTTTATGGTGCAAAAGGTAACATTTCTGGTAACATTAGCCAGGTTTTACCTGCTACATTTTCATGGAAATTTCCTCAGGAAACTCCATTTCCCCAGTTTGTTTTGCTATGGAAAGCTACTGGTAGCAGCTGTCAAAGAAAATTGCAAGTACCCACAAATACTGTCATTTTCAAAGGCAAATATTTGCAGAGCAGAAAGTAAAGGCATGGAGTTAAGCCAACCCTTTGGAAGAGTTCCCGTTGGCTAAGGCACTGCTGCTAGTGAAGTGCCACTACTCACACCTTTTCTTTATATCGTGGCACACTTATTTTTCCTTTCTTCACATTATTGTTACTGTAGTAACTGCAGTCCCAAAACAAGTGCAGGGCCCTACCTGCTCCACATTGTACAAATGTGGGTAAACTTACTTTTTATCAACTCTTATACTTCTGTTCACTTCCCCTTGGATTATCACCTGGGGTATGTTTGAGGTCATGTTTCATTGCTGCTCTGAGTATTTTTGTCTTTGAAATAACAAGTTATAACCCACCCACCCCCAAACCAGAAGGGGTATTTGCCTTGAGGTTTCAGTGTTCATCAGCTGCCATTCGAGCTAGAGCAGCCTTCTCCCTTTCACACCCCCATGCCCCCTGCACCTTTAAATAAAAGAAGTGATCCTTGAGCAAGCACCTGATTTCAGCACCTACAAATGGGAAATATTGTGGAAGTCAACAATATGTCATTGCGAGCTGATCACCCAAACACCAGGCGTCGGGTTTGTCGGTGTACTTCAGGAGCTCAGCACACTGACATCCCAGAACACGTCCGAATCCCCTGGTTCCTCAGTCCACCATCCCATGTGAACACACCTCAGTAGTCCTCCATCCCACGTGAACACAGCCTCCAAGGGAAATTAGCAAAGTTAGCAGGAATTTTTTCAGTTGCTTTAAGAGCTATACAGTCTATACGGTGATGGATTCAAGCAGCTGGTGGATATAGACTCACCAAAGGCCCACCATAAAGTCCCTCACAAGTGTCCATAACTTGAAATTTATGATCATGGTGTGAGAAGACAAAGATCCATCTTGTATCAAGGCTTGTGTGAACGTGGGAGAGAGAGGGATTTGGGGAGGCGGGAGGAGAGAGGCTTCTGTGTCAGGGTCCTGTAAGACAGCTGTGTAATATCCCCTCTGAGAAGCTGCAAAACTCCTTAATGAGCCTGCCTGCTTTCTCCTGGGCAGCCATCAGGCCACTGCCAAGACAGAAGAACACAGGCTGTGTGTCTTGGATCTGAGGGATAATTTTTTTAAATCCAGCTACTATGGTCCCACGTGTTTTTACTGTGGTACAGTGTGAGTACACAGGCTCTGGGCAGGAATTTGTCCAGGCACACAAGGTGGAAAACCTCAGTGTTTCTGAGAAGATATGCAGGGATTACCATTATATGAGGGACACTCCCCTCAGTGTTGTCATGGTAAGGATAACATATGACTGTAAACAATGTAGGCTAAACATCTCTGCATGAAATTAAAGGGCTGTGCATTATCTGGTGAAGAACAGCTGAGAAATTCAGCTGGGTTGGCAAAGAATGGCGTTCAAATTACGAGGTTCAACCTTAATCCTCCCTTTTGGACGGGCAGCTGAAGTCTTTCAGGATGGTACTGGAATCCAAAAATATAAGAAAGATAAAACCGTGCCTGAAGAGAGAGCAATTTCTGGCTGCTGCAATGCTTGTGAACTCCCATCCACAACACAGGTAGGGAGCACAGAACTGATGGAGCACCTGGAGGTGATGGTGTCATGGTTTCAAGGGTACCATTAACCTACACAGATGAAGATGCTTTGTGTAGGAGAGAGGTTGCCAGAAGTGGGGTTGGAGAAAAGTAGACTCCTTAGAGCTTGAAGGGCATTTGAAAGACAGTGTCACCAGCTGGCCTGAAATAACTATACCCCATGGCAGTTTCCATGGGAGGAGCATCAAGGGGCTACAAGGGAGGCTTGAGGTGAGGATGGCCTCTGTTTATTGAGTAGCATTGATGGGAGGCAACATCTTTAGAAGGACAGTCCCACTGAGGTCTGAGCTGAAGCTGGGGCCAGTGGTGACTGCTAAACTCTCCAGCTTACTACCCACGCAGACACTTCAGAAGATGTTAAGACCTTCAACCCTTTCACCAGCACCATGACAAGCAATCCCATCTTTGCAGAGCAGGAACATGTGGCAAGTCCAGCCACTCTGGGAAGAATTGTTCAACTTCTTCATTAGAAATACATTTACCTTTCCTCCTGCTAGTGTGGGAAAGGGACACCTTTGTGGGAAAAACCTGGTAAACAACAACACTTTAATAAGAGTAAGAGAAAACACTTTTGGCAGTGCTGGCACATTTTCTATAGCAGGATTTGCTATTAGCTTAGTAAGATTAAAAGGGATCAGACATGTTATGTGAGTAAGAACTCAACACAAACTTTAAAGTTCTTTAGTGCTTTAGTCCTGCCTCAGGTGTAAGTCTGCTGGGGTCCACAAAGATGCCCTTCCCTTACTTCTGTCACTTATCCTACAAATTGCAGTGACATCCAAGTGTGGGCAGGGAGGAACAGAGCTAGTGATGCATCTGGGCTGGCTGCTGCCAGGCACAGGGATGCCAACCGACAGCTGCGTAGACCATGGGCTTCCTCCAGGCTAGTCATCCCTGTGGTTTCCAAGAGGACCAGAGTTTGAGAGGATCCCCAGTGAGTACGTGCAGGGAGACATCATTCCTCCTCCCCTCCGTGAGCTGGCTGCAGGCACGTCTGCCCTGCTGCGATATGCACATTTCAGATTGTCTGACCTTCTGCAGTCTGGTTGTTTTGGCTGTGCAGCCTTGGTTTATATTTGGTCTGGGCTGGCTTTTGCTTTGCAGATCAGGTGGGAGGGTTTAACATTGTGTTTCTGGGGATTTGGGGATTTCTTGTAGCTCGCTCTCCCTCTCTCCCTCTCTTTCTTATTTCTCAATGATTTCTCCGGCTGGGTCAGGTTGATCTTTGTGGGAGCCTGGCAGTGCACCAGGGTGTAGCATAAGCAGTCCTTGTAACATTGATTGCCTTGTATACTCAGTCACTGGGCTGCCTGGGAGCCGGAAAACCTTTTACAAAACAGCAGATCTGTCCCCATTGAGCACACTTACAGCAAGTGAAATGAATACAAAGCTCATCGCAGGCAAACCTCTAGGTATCTCTTAGTCAGAAAATGTACGAGGATATATCCAGCCACACTGCAGCCTTCTCACACTCATGGGAGATCAACACCAATTGTATTAGCTGCTTCTTTCTAAAGATTATTTTGTATTAGCTGAACTTTGTAGATATGAATCCATCCTCAGTCACACACAGAGGTCGAAGTGATCTTTGCAAAGTCCGCCCAGCCCTGATTTTTCCCCCGCTTTCTAGCAATTCTGATTTGCTGGGTTATGGCCTCTTCTAGACCTAATGCACCCACCCGCAGTGCCGGGTGATCCAGCAGAGTAGCAGGGGCAGCTGGGCAATCACATGAAGACTGCTCGGTTCCTCTTGGCCACTTCCTGGGGCTGTCCTCAGGAGCAGGCTTCACAGGGGGAGCCTTTGAGTTGAGAAACGCTTTTCCTTGGGATGCTCCCATCAATTCCTGTGTGCCATTGCCTGCTCCCTTCCTCGATGGGAAGGCCAGCATGAGTGCTCTGCTCCTGCAGATCCCCCGGGAGCTTCTCCAAAGCATCCATGAGGTATCAAAGGCAGCAACATAGATGGTGTCTGCAGAGGGGTGGAGACCAAGGTCAGCAGAGAAGTGGCTCTGTGTCAAGAAGTTCCCCAGGTTAACCTGGTGCTGGTGCCTGAGGAGAGCCAGAGGATGCCGGTGGGTAGTGTGCCAAGGCTGCCTTTCCCAAAGGTTAAGCAGACATAGGATGGAGCTCGCTAGGTGCTCCACACATCCAAAAGCCAGTTTCTAATTTGAGATATTTTTCTAATGCCCACTGTACTCTGGGGAATGCAGCCCCGGCAGAATGCATGAGCTGAGTGTGGAGTCCTCCTGCCATGCAGCCCCATACCTTCGTCCCCGGCAGGGAAAAGGGACATTGTGCTGGTCGGGAGCACCATGCCAGGGAGGAAGCAGCCTGGCCAGGGCACAACAGGCAGCCTGCAGCCAGCGGCACGCATTCTCCAGGGCACCCACGGATGTGGTCAGAAGGTGTGCGGAGAGCTCCCCGCTGCGCTATTCCCTTCTGACAGCTTCCACCTTGCATCTCAGCCTTTCTCCCTACATCCTTAATGTGCAAGAAGACAGTGTGTAGGAAATGGGGTCCCAGCAGCCCCCAGGGACAGGTGACATTACATCAGGCTGGCTGCAGCAGCGTTGTCGGACAGGCAACAGCATTGTGTGGCTTTCGTGCTCCTGCAAGCTTAGAGCTCTTCCGGTTTAGAAGCAAACGCTCTAAGCTGGGCTACGCTTTCCTCTTGCTCCGACACCCGAAACCCGGCGTTAGATTTATCGAGCTCGCAAGGCAGCCTTGTGAGATGTTTGCCAGGACATGAGTCTCACAATTTAATCGGGTGAATTCAGATGGGGTCCTGCAGCAGCTCGGGTTGCGTTATATAACGGGATCTACAGGAGACTCTGCCGGGAGATAGGCTGGATGCTGCACAGCCTGCTCCAGGACGGCCATTAAAGAGAAAGTCTCGTGCTCCTGCAAGCTTAGAGCTCTTCCGGTTTAGAAGCAAACGCTCTAAGCTGGGCTACGCTTTCCTCTTGCTCCGACACCCGAAACCCGGCGTTAGATTTATCGAGCTCGCAAGGCAGCCTTGTGAGATGTTTGCCAGGACATGAGTCTCACAATTTAATCGGGTGAATTCAGATGGGGTCCTGCAGCACTCGGGTTGCCGTTATATAACGGGATCTACAGGAGACTCTGCCGGGAGATAGGCTGGATGCTGCACAGCCC
>NW_008795857.1:3944963-3997048 GCF_000699145.1 Aptenodytes forsteri | reverse complement strand
GCCTCCGTGTTGTACCCCATCCAACGTCATGAAGTTTCACAAGGGGAAAAATGCATCTTCCTTTCCATAAAATTGTGACAGGGCTTTGAAAAGTAAAAATGGGTTGTTTTTATAACAGAAAATCTTGTGCAGTGGGCTGCGCTCTTCCAAAGCGACAGCCAGACACCAGTGCAATTCAGTCTAAGAGACTGTGCACAGGTTTCCCTCCAGCGTTTGAGCAGGTTTAGCAATCCAGCCAGCTGACCCTACTGAAGCGCTTCACCCCATAGATCTGCCCAGACAGCAAAGCCTATTAGCACATGCTATCGGGGGCCTGGGGCAGGTAGGGGGGTGGCTGGGTGGCAACTGTTGCTCACATCAGGTGGAATAGGAGGTCTCCTGGGCCCGCTGGCGGGTTATATCTCTGTATCACATGCTTACTTGCCTGTCGTTCCTCTGTGTGTTTACTTAGTATCCGCACAGCACTCAGCTCGTTCAGAACCTGCTGCTGCAGGGCACCAACCATGTAACCGAAGTGATTGCTGCAGCATGTGACCAAAGGCAACACAACGCACAGGACATGAGAGTATGAAAGATTTAAAAACTGTGGGGCGAGATCACGGTTCCAGAGGCAGCGCACAGCCTTGCTTTGCAACAGACCGAGCATCAGGTAGAGAGGGACTGGTGCGTGGGAATCAGAGTCTTTTGGACCGTTTGGACCCCGCTCATCCTTCCCTTCCTTGCAAGCGCCCCGCTAATTCCCCACCGGTCATGTTGAATCGCAGACCCAGAAGCCCTCGGAGATGAGTCAATCTCTAGGTGGGAATCCAGGGCTTGCACTTAGGTTCACGCTGTTATTTTAGTTTGTGGTGTTTGCTTCTCATTACGGTAAGCTCCCAGGAATGTCAGAACCAAAATAGCACAGAATCACAAGGTTACCTGCTGAAGAATGAAGTAAACAAGAGGGATATTCTTTCTCTCTGCTTCGCTCTTTTTCTTTTTTCTTTTTTTTTTTTTTTCCTAAAAAGAGGCATTTTGAGTACCTGCACTGAACTGCAGGGTGGAGATTTTAGGTTTGGAGTTTAAGTGCCTCCAGACACATGAGGCAGTTTGGGCAGGCCTGGCCTAACCCCCTCTGGGGAGATGTGCAGCCAAGGTGCCGTGGGTCTGCAGCATCTGTGGAGATGCCATTCCTGACGGCCCAGCCTTGCCGGGCATGAAAGTAAGGCTCTGCCGGGTCTGGAGAGCACCAGTGCCCTGGCAGGCATCAGCCTACCTCTATCTGGTAACTGGGGCTGACGCTGCAGGATGATCCAGAAGAGGATAAGGGCCTTTTGGGGGAAGCCCCACATTAGGGATGCCAGACTGGCAGTGCTGCTTCTGGTCCCCACTCCCCCGGGCTCGTTCCAGAAGAGTCATGAGCAGGAGCAGCTCTGGAGCTTCACCTGCAGCAGAGAGCCCCTGGCCCTCTCTCGGAGGCACAAACAAGCAAATACAGCCTCTTTCCAGAACCATGCCGAGGTCTCCCGGGATGCCGGTGCACAGACCAGGAGGGACTCAGAGCTGCACTTCTCTGTATTGACTCCATGAGAAATGAGAGGAGAGAAAAAAAAAAAAAATCAGCACATGGCAGACAGAGAGGGGCTAGGAGTGACTTCCCTGTTTCTAGGAAGGCAGTGCAGATGGTGGGAAATATTTCACCCGTGCAGTGGCAGCGGTGCTAACCTGGCACTAGGGCAGCCGGGGTCCGGTTCCCTCCTCTCCCACGGGCTCCCTGCGTGACCTTGAACGTTGGGCTCGCACAGAGCCAGCTTTGGTGGCCTGACTGCAAACAGCCTCCACCTGCAAGAGGACAAGTGCATTCAGGACCGGAGGGGTGCTTGGCGACTTGGGGACCCCATTATTATGTGGAGGGACCAGCACCCTCCTTAGAGCCGCAGCGGGATGCAGGAGGTCGGGGTAGAGCCACCACCTCTGCCGCTGGCTCTCTGTGTGACTTGGAAAAGATGTTGCTTGGTCCCAGTTTCAGAAAGGGCACTTGGGAGGAAGGGTCACACAGAAATCTGTGCGCCTTGGCTCTTCACCTGCAAATTAACAGCTCGGGCTGCCAGGCTGGGGATTGCGTTACGCTCCCACTTTACCCAGAGGATGCCTGGGGCAGCAGCGGGGACAAACAGTGGGGGTCCCCTCAGAACAGAAACCCTCGCACGGCCAAAGGGGACTGCTGAGGCAAACAACACTTTCCAGCATTAGCTGGTCTCTTTGTCTCCCCTTCCACTTTTTCAAAAAGAAACCCAATATACACAAGACTGGTGAAAAAAAAAACCCCAGCCTTTTCACAAAACCCAAATAGCCTGCATATAGCAAAAGTTAAAATGGCAGTTTCGGCTGCTGTACCTGGCTGGGATGCGGTGGTTCTGTGGGATCACCCACATGCCGGATAGTTAAGATAAGCCAGCAGTTGTGGCCCTTTATCCCTGTCTGGTATACTAACAAAATGATAAAAAAGCCACAATGGTTTCACTGGCCACCCTACGCATATGGCTCTGGGCTCCACGATGAAATATTATGACAAAACTGGGGAGACTCCATGTGTGAGGACCTGCGATGGTGGATCTTTCTTTATCAGCAGGGAGGGACAAGACCGTGGGGTGCTGCTGTGGGAAGACGTGCAATGGGAATTGCCTGTCTGTTCTGAAGGCAGGGATGAAGCATGGGATCTGGAGAAAGGTGAAGTAGAAAATAAAGTCCAGAAACACAGCCTTGGCCTTTCCTCTTCCTAACCCTCAGCAGAGAAACCTGTGAGGAGCACAGGCACACCACCTTCGGACATGTTTGCACTGTGCATCACGCTAAAATCTTTGCTGGAGTTGGAATTAAACCTGCTGCTGGATTGGGCAGGGAGGGGGTCACTGGTGTTTGATTTGGGGCTGCCTGGCGCTGGATTCTTTCCCTCCATCCCTTGCCGTGCTCAGACCTGAGCATGTTTTGGAAAGAAGTCGTCTGCTTCAAAATGGTGACAATCACAGTACTTGACCGGAGGCAACCGAAAGGTGGAGGCAGCTAACAGATGGGTGGAACACAAGGAAACTGTAAAATGGTCAAGGCTAGCGAAAGGAGCAGCAGCCCCAGCAGACACCACCTGCCCGAGCAAGTGCCAGGCACGGGCAGGGATATGTTTTTCTGTTAAATGTTACAGGGACTTCCCGTGGGAGAGGGGTGACGCATATCTCTATGATGCTCATGGGCCCAAACCAGCCAATTCACAACCCAGCATTTTTGTGCCTGCAATTACGCGGGAGGATGGAGATGACTCATCTGATACTGCAGGACACAATATAACAGATGTCCTGGCCGAGAGTGCTGCAGGGAGTTGCAGCTACCGGCAAAAGCCGGGCAGGAGATTTCAGTGTGACCCGGCTTTGAAAGGAGGAAGGTGTAGTTTCAGCTGGAAGGGCTGGGGATCTCACAGCTGGGCAGGGGAGGAAAGGAAAAGCTTGGCCTGGGCTTCTGGGTCTGCTGAAGAAGCACCTCCTGTCACACCAGCTGACTCCTGGGCTGCTACAGCTGTGCAGTCGTTGGTGCCTGGTCGAATGTGAGTGTGGGAACACACACGGACTGGGAGAAGGGGCTCTGTCACCTCGGCACGGACAAATCTGATGCTAAAGGGCTGGGGGAGGCAGTGAGTGGAAATGCAAGCTGTCATGTTACAGTCACAAACCGTTTACAGGTAGTTGTGGGGCCCTTCGGGAAACATGCTGAGTTCACACCTTGCATAAAGAAATGGCCCTTGCAAAAAAGGTACTTGTAAACTGATGGCTGAACTCTGTGGAGAAACCCCATAAAAATGTTGCGAGTGATCCTGAATTGCTTTAGAGAGAAGCAGATGGGGCAGGATGGAGAGGTGGTGTGTGCAGGGAAGGTGGAGAGGAAGCCAGTGACAGCGATGGTGGGAATGGAGCAGAGTTGCCTCTTAAAGTTTATTTTACGCAGAGCCTATTGCTCTTTCAAGTAAGTCCATTGCAGCACTGGGATGAAAGCAGGACAGAGACGCTCACATCCATTTTAACCACTTCCTCTCCCTTTCGGCTGAATAGCTGAGCTCACAAGATGCCACAAAGGTCCCTCTGCAACAGGATACCCATGCAAGTGACATGGAGACATCTTGCTCCTCTTCTTCAACAGGCCGTTCTCCTTCCATGGTGTTTTGTTCCCTCGGTGGCAGGTGGGGGAAGGATTTCAGAGGGGCCACAGAAGGAGGAGTGAGTGGGTGCTGGTACACGTCACCATGGAGGGCTTCCACAGTCCTCTGCCGCAAAAAGGTCTGGAGCCTCCCTCCAGTTTTGCTTCATGAGGAAGAAACACTGCATCAAATCTTCTTCAACAACCCTCTGCTCAGCAGGTCCGTGGCCTTCAGGATGCCTGGGAACATGGGCTGCTATCTGCCTAGGCTTCCTAGCTAGGAGGCAGCTTCGGTGGCTTCAGACATTATCCGGTAGCATCTGTTTCCATACCCTTTCCTTCACAGATGGTGCTGCTGCAGGAATCCCAGAGTTCAAACTTACACCCAGCTGCTGCATGTGCCTGTGCAAGGCCAGGGCAGCCACAGCCAGGCAAAACAGAGTGAGGCCTCCTTCATTACAGTATATGAAAGCAAGGGATGTGTTTATGGAGGTCAGGAAGGGCTGGCTCAGAGCTTGAGATATTCTTCAAGGGGACAAGAGCCAGCTGCCATGGGAAGCAACCTCCATCTTGGTTCCCCGTTGCATGTCAAATGTAACAGCAACCACTAAACAACAGTTGATAATGCTCATAGCACTAATAGCCTTGCGACATTGTACAAATGGTCACTCAATTAAGTATTTGCAGTAAAATCTGCCTGGGAAGCATTTTTTCCCCAAGTAGATTATATTTGGTCTGTGTTGAAATTTTTCTTTCCTGTTTTATGGTCTAGTTCTTCCCTCTTTGGCAAGTCACCACACGATTTCCAGGTGGGCAGGAGAGGGATGCTTGATAGAGATATTCATTTTTAGATCTAAAGTGGTTCTTATCATTGCCAAACACCTGAAACTCCCCATAGTTTCCATTTTTATCTGAGTCTTAGACAACCTTAGCACAGCTTCAAGCTTTTGCCTGGAGTCAGGGTTTAAAGGTCGAAGAGAACCTTTGCAATAATCTTGAGAGTGAGCCTATGCAACACTGGATTTCACATTAAAATTTCCCTTATTTGCTTCATACACAAATCAGCTTTATGTACCTTGTAAGAGTGTAGCACATTCAGAAAGCCCTCCAAGATCCAGAGGAGAACAAAGTGGAGGTATTATTAGCGGAGAGCGAAGAGCAGAGCTTTGTAAGCAGGCGTCGCACTGAGCAGGAGGTTTTAAATAGCTTCCTCTGAGACAACTTTGGCTCCTTCTGTTACACAGTTTTACTCAAGCGTTCAACAAATTATTTCATGAAGGAAGCAAATATTGCAAGAACAATATACCTCGTATGTCTTGCAGGGCTTGAAAAGCACGGCATGGAAAGAGCAGCCTCAGCTCCCTAAACAAGTTAAACAGAAAGGAAAGGCACAGAGAGGGAAATCCTCTCTGACTTTGTTATGGAAATGTGATACAGTTTGACATTTTAATTGCGATTCTCCCCTTATTATCTGGCACATGTTCATAGTGCCCAAGATGTTGTTTAGTGAATCCAGCTGCCTCCTCCGCTCCGTTTGAAGTCCGGTGACTCCGCGTGATAGGGGAGTGTGAGAGTCAATGTGATTTGTGTATGAGGAAACATAAATATGTCACAGGAGTTTAGTCTTATAGGTCTGCAGAGTTTATACTCGCAAAATCTGTTGTGCCCTTGTTTACACACCCAGATCCAAAGGCCTGACACACCCTCTCTCTAGCACAAAACTTTCATCATTTCTGCCTTCTTTCTGATGAGGCCATTCCAAAGCATGTGGATGATGTTTGACCACAGTTTAATATATCCAGGAAAAAGTGCTCTCAAACGTTAAGAAGAGCTTTAATCAAAGTTGATTCTTTGTCATTAGCTGAGATGAGCACATGCAAGGTTCTTCTGTCACATGTACAAACTCCTAGGCACAGACCTCCCCATGTGCCAAAAGCTTGTTCACACCAAAAAAACAACTGAAGGCTTGCAAATATGTGATCGTTTGCACACTCCTGAGCATAGACACCTGAGTACAGAGATGCAGATGTGCTTAAGTGCTGAACAACATGCCTGCTCTTCCCACAGCTAACTTCTGCCAGCCAGAATTGTTGAGATAAACTCATCTGTTTGTTGCTGTTCTTCACCTGAACTTCATTGCTGCCAGCCACAGGGGAAGACTCGGCATAAAATGGTCGTGTGCTTCTACGTAGCAGAGGAATGGAAAGCTTAACCCTGGGGCATATTTAAAAACAAACCATAGGAAGCACAGGGGTGTAACCTTAGGGAAGAGACTTGTGGGAGCATGGGATTAGAAGCAGGTGTCCTAGTCTCTGAGAGTTTCCTTTAAATCCCAGGCTGGAAAATCTGTGCACCTGAAAATGAGGGATGGTAACAGCCTCCCTTTGGATAGGAGGTTCTTTGAGAGAAGCAACCATTTGAATAAAAAGATTCAGCCTAACTCACTTTTGGAGTTCAGCTGTCTCCCTGAAGGCACTAAGCTTGCACTGTGCCCTCCTTGGAGCCAGAAAAAAACTGATTTTCTGATTTTGCATGAATAAATGACCTAGCTAAGGCTACCACAAAAAGGCTTGGTGACCTTCCTAACCCCGGGTCCAGGTCTTTCTCCAGCACTGAGAGAGCAGGGAAGAGCATTGGCAGGACACACTTGAAAAGTCTGGCTAGATTTGAAATCTCTGTTACTGGAGCTTCACGTAGAGGAGTCATCCGGGGAACATCCAGTTCTGCATCAGAGATAAATGCATCATCTTGCTCTAAATTGGGGGCTGAGCCTTTAAAGCTCTCATGCTTCTAACCTTTACTTCTGTAGCCCTGATGAGTGAGATGGGGTGATAAAGATCCGTAAGTGAGTCACAGCTTGAGGAACAGGAGTCAAATTAACATTCTGTTCTGGATGCTCAGATAGAAACCTTTACAAGTAGTAAGACAATCACTACATGGGAAGTGTCAGCTGATTGTGGGTCCAAATCACTGGAGCTTTGCCTTCTTGGCTGCACAAAAGATAGCTCTTTGCTATTGAACATCCCAAAATTACTTTTAAACTGTATCCAATTATTGAAGAGTAGATTTAGAAAAATCACAAAAAGGGGACTTAGAAGCACAATGCATGATTTCCAGGGGATCTGAACACATGGTTTCACTTAGTGGTCTTTCCTGCTACCTTTCACAAGAAAATAGGGTTCTTCTCAGAAGGAACCTAGGAATAACACAGCTTGGGTATAGTGTCTAACACCATATGCTGATGTGGTTAGCATGGGGACTGGCTACAAGGGCAGATTGGTCTTCTCGTTAGGTCTGTAACATTCATTCACCAGTTAACTGCAAAGTGACATGACCCCCAGCTACACAAATACAGGCTCCCAATTGCATAATAATTGCAGATTAATGCAGTAGAAATTGTGTGCTTTGTGCTAGCAGCCACCAAGTCCTCATCAGCAGTATATGGCATCACACTTCTCCACCCAGCAACCAGCTGAGCTAGGGAGATGGCCATGGCAGGAGGTGGAGAATAAGCAGGTGTGAGTAAAGTAACCCTTAGGGAGCATTTCAGAGGGGCTCGCAAGGTTTTATCCCATCTGTGGTGGCTTAGTGAGACACAGTAACCTCATTGCCCAGCTCTTAAACATAATTTCTTACTTAAGTCCAGAGCCTTGGCACAGGGAGTCATTCAGTGGCCAATGCCAGGCTGAAGCCGGGGGTTTAGTGATAAGGGAACATGGAAATGAAGCCAATACTTATTTTTGTCTCTAAAGCATGCGCCTGACCCTGTAGCAGAGCTCTGTCAGGGCTTACTTGTCCTCACACTGAACGCCCAAATCATGTGAAAGTGGGAGGCCATTCAGGAACTCTTTGCAGGGTGGAAGCTCTTGGGGAGGGCTTCCCTCTCCCCCCGCCTTCCCCCTTTTGTTTGAAGAAAGCAGCTCTCTGATGTGCCCAGAGCATGAACTCAGTTGGCACTTGAGCCAGTTAGAAGCCAGACGGCTTATGAACCTCTCCTCTCCCGGCAGATACTGCTGGGAAATTGTTCTTGTCCCAGGAGCAAGCTCAGGGAACTACATGCAAAGCTGTGAATTTGCAGCTGATCTGGGTGGGAAGACCCTCCGTGCCTTAGATGGCCTCACAGCTATTTCTATCAGCAGAAATATTGCCTCCCCAGCCACTGAATCAGAGAGCTTGGGATTAAAAAGGGAGCAGTGTCCACCTGATAAAGATGATCTGCTTTTTCCATTTCCTCAGTTGCTCTTTTGCTTTAATTGTGGGGCTCAGAAGTGCAACTGATTGTAATGGCTTCATGAGCTCCAAGAAATTGACTGAGCCACAGTACCTAGCCATGCCCGGGCTCCTGACCCACAGCAACTGAGGAGTTAAATGCGTTGGGTGGCAGAGGTGAAACCTGCACCCTTCACCTCATTTTTGTGAGGTGCTCACGCACAGAATCCATTCCCCTAGCCCAGCTGACACACGGCAGTCTCCAATGACAGACCATATGTCTGAGTCTCCAGAGCTGATTTAGGCTATTTCAGTGACTGATTTGTTCAGGGCAGAGGCAAACATCCTTTTGTGGTCCTAAACAGAGCCGGCAAAGATATTACTCAGCCCAGCTGCCAGTCACTGCCTGGTGGCTGATGGTTACTCCATGTGAGCTCTCCCTCATCTGTTTCAGTGCAAAGTTTTTAGTGCAAACCAGTTTTAGCAGTAGGTTAAGCTAAAACAGATGACTTTGTCCTTCCGCAGTTGAGGAACACTGCACCAGCAGAGCTGTGGGATGTTCTGTGAACTCCAGCAGAAGCACAATTGCAAGTAGGTGTTGAGTGCAAATATCCTAAAACTTTTCCCAGTCAACTTGCAAAGTGAGTGTGCATCTTTGCTCTCAGTGGCAAAGATCATTTAGTCCACTGCATTGACTGGGTCATTTACCTGAACCGCAGGATCCTGCCTGGTTATTCAATATGAGAGGCGGACATACTCTGCATGCATTGGGAGCTGGCTTATGAAGCTGTGTTTGGAACACTGCAGGAGAAGCGGGTTTCTGCAGCCAGCTACCGACGTTGAATAGCTCTGCTCCTTTTTGGAGCCCACTAGTGAGACCCTTTAACCATCCCTTCCCACTTATTCCCTGCCTAACATTACTAGCTTCTCTGACTCTCTCCCTCTCCTCCTGCCCCCATCTCTCCTTATCTGATCACCTAACCTCTCCAAAATTAGTAGTGCTATGTTTAGCCTGTTCTGGCACTCCGGGCACTCCTGTGGGTGCTGGGTCAGTCTTACAGGGAGCCTACAAATTTCCACTGCCATTGGAGAGAGGAGTGTTTTCAAAACTGCTGACACCAGATCCCAGCAAGCGAACTAAACCAAGAGGCCGGAGCCTGTGAACTGTTCTTAATATAGCCAGGGCGAATAGCTCCCATCTTCTGTTACCGAAGCCCCGCAGTCATGTGTCCTGGCAGCCCCGTACCCCTGTCAAGCAGGAGGGCAAGAGTGTGAGGTCATTTCCAACAGCTCTGCTTCCATGATGTCACCACGGGAAAGCCGAGCAACTACTCATTTTAGGCGTGGGAAGTCAGAGGAAAGGGCAGGCGCAGGATTTAAGCTTTCCTTTCTGCTTCCATGTGAGCCAAACATAGTTTTGGAGGTTACAGGGGGGTCATTTTCCTCTCCTTTCCTCCTTCTTGGAGGCCACTGTAGCTGTATCACTGGCAGCTTTTTAGGAGTGCTGGACTGAGGCTGCTTTGCTCCAGCCTTACCGGGGTATGAAAGAGCCATCTACAGGTGATGGGAGATAAGGCGGCACAGCCCTACCTTCTCCTTCCCTGATCAGTGGGAGGGCGAGATGCTAACCTGAGCTTGTGGCCTTCTCTCCTGCATTACATCTCCTTCCCGGGGTCACAGGCACCCTTCTTGCAGGGCACCCCTGCGTTATGTGAATGGCTCCAACCTCTTGCAGTCCATGGTTGCCAACCTCAGGACGGGGAACCACCAGCTGAGCTTGCTGGGAAGGCTGGCAGTCCCTGGAGTGGTGAACATCAGGAGGGCCAGAGGGAACATGCTGCTTGCAAGCCACCACGGCTGTGAGGGCCTCTTGGAGGCACTCTTTTAGCAGTCTTTCATGTCCTTCCCATGAGGCAGCGGGAGACCAGACCTGTGTGGCCAGGAGACTGGATTTGGCAGAGCGAGAAAGGGACTGCCACATCTCAGTCACCAGCCTTCAGCTCCAGCTAGACTTGGGCCATGCTCCAGAGAGCTTGCTGGCTGCTGCAATGTGCCTGCCTGTGGCAACCTGAGTGACCATTGTGCCAACGCACCGGAGGGAGTTGAGGGGCCCCTGGAGGAAACACGGTGGTCATGCACAGGCTGCTAAGGAGGGCCAGCCTTGCATTGGAAAGAAAGGGCTCCAGATGGAGAGCAGTGATTGCAAAACATTTAGAAAAAAAACTGGGAACTTCTCCTAGTCAGAAAGGCTGGTGTGAGTTGCTGTATCAGGCAGAAGGTCTAGACTGGAAGGCCAGTTCCACTCAGTAGTCCTTGAGAGATTTCAGATAAGTCTGTAAACTTTGTATACAACTGTTTTTTCCATCCACAACAAACATAACAGTTCTTTCTTCCTCCCCCTTGGGCATTTCTACATGGACGAATGCTCACAAGAGACATAAGGAGAACTCTGGACATACTCAGTGCCTAAACTATACTGATCCCAAGAAAGGCATCTACTGTTTCTTTACCACAGATATTTGCCTACCTCCTTTTTTTCTTTCCTTTCACTTGTCTCCAAGATCTCCTCTTTCTCTTTGTTTGCATCCAGAACCTCCCCCCATTGCCCCCACCGTCCCTCTGTCCTCTTCCATTTGTTTCCTACACATTATTCTGATTGAACCCAGCTCTGGCTTGTGAGTGCCGTAGCCCCCACGGGCTCTGTCTGACTGACACATGACATATTTTAAAGAGTGTGGACTTAGCCCCGGTGAGGTGAAAGAGCAGTAGTCAGCATGTATGAGCTGTGCAGCATAATAGAAAATACAGCTTTTAATTAAAACTGGTATTTCAGGACCTCTGCTGGTGGCAGCCCTGCTGAAATATGACATCGCTGAAGCCCTGCAGATTGTAGTGTGACCCCATCTCCAGGAGCTGCAGCTCCCAACGTCAGCGCCAGCACTTGGAGTGATGGGAAGTGCTCTGTACTGGCTAAATACCCAGCTTGGGCTGAGAGCACTCCCATAGCGGGATGGCGGCTGCCTTGTAGCCCGGACTAACGGACCTGCGTGGCAAAGTGCAGGTCACAGCCATGGCGCTGCTTTGCACATTGTTTCCAAGAACATCCCTTTAAAATTATGTGAAATTCAAACGCTGTGGGATTGTGTCCCTGTTGTCACCTACGTAAGTGGGACTAGCCCCAGGAGGCTGGGAGCAAGGTCTTCTGACACCTACCCTGTTTATTTGACATAGGGCAGCACCTGTTCTTACATCTTGCTTTGCCAATATTTCATTTCATTTATTCCTTTATTTATTGCACCTGCTGCTGCTGACTCTCTGAAGCGCTCTCCGTGAGGACTACCCTGTGCCTATCCCAGGAGGATGCAGCACCCAGGTTCTCCGTTCACCCCGCAGGCCCTTGAAGGTATCACGACAGCTGCAGGGAGGGAGGACCAGGGATTACAGCCCCAGGCACAGGCAAGCCTCTGTTATCACCTTGTTATGCTACTGCCTCCCCGTGTTACCTGGGGCAAGTCACTTGGGCCTCAATCTGCAATGTCAAAGATGACTTCCTCGATCTTGGTGTCTGTAAATCCGATTAACAGCACTGCCTTATTTCATGAGGTGCTGCGGTGGAAGCAGATGTGCCCTACGGATGACTCGCAGGACCAGGATGACATCTCAGCGAGAGAAAGCAGCAGCAGACTGGGCTCGTTATGAATAATTCTCTTAAAATGGAGGCAGTGCTGCCCACTTGTCCCTGGATACCTTACCTCCCTGGCACAAGCAGAAAAGGCACGGGGGACCTCAGCTCGCCCAGTTTGGTTCCTGCACATCCAGTGTCCTCATGCAAGGAAACAGCCGAGCTCTCAGGGAGCTGTACTAGCTTGACACAGCACTTCTCATTTCCCTCTGTCCCACTTCAACCAGACCATGACCTGTGTCCAAGGCACGACTCAGAACAGGGTATCTCACAACCCAAAGTCACAATGTTACCTTCTCCTAAATTTTCAAGCAAAAGAATATCTGCTCCACGGGTGGGCTGTGAGGTCAAGGAAGGTATTCCCCACCAAAGATGAAGTGAATCGGCCCTCTGTCTCTCAGGGTGCATCTGCCAGAGGCCAATCATTGCATTAAGCAAATCAGAGGGAGAAGAAAAACTAGAGTTTAGGATAGAAGAAAATATAGTTTACTTGGCACACCTGAGAGCTGGTGCCCAGAGCCACAGTTCATTTGATAAATAGTAATTTTTTAGAAGTTTGTAATATTAGGGTGGGTTATGGGGAACAGCCCTGTAATTTGGACCCAGGAACACCTCTACCCACCAGCAGAGGAAACAAACAGCAGGGAAGAGCTGCCAGCAATCCCCCTGACCCTTCTTCACCAGCACTGCCCTCCCAGGTCCCCGGGGCTTCTCAGTGCCAGGCCCTGGGGTGGGAGCATGACCCTCCAGGTGTGAAGAGGAGCCAGAGGCAAGCAAAGGCGGCTCTTCTCCCTCCATGTGGTGCCGCAGAGGGCTGGCAGAGAAAAAGAAGGAGCACCAACAAGTCCTCCGGCTCCTGCTGGCTGCTGACTCAACATGGGACTGAGGTTTCAAGGTAGGAGCTGAAGGTTTTGTTTGGATTTGCTGGGAAATAATGATTTCTACAGCTCTGGAGGTGGGGGCATTAATGAACGTTGCACGTACATAATAGAGAGAAGGCCAGGGGACTGCCATTTAGTCTCAGAAGACTTCTTGAGTGGAGACCCTTGAGAGCTTCCCCAAGCTGGGTAAGGAGGAGACCTGCAGATCATGGGGTGCTGATCATCTTCCCACTCCTGCCCTCACTGAGGCCCGTTGGAGGAGGAAGAGGACCTGCACCTGACGTTGCCCCTCAGCACCTGCACTGCAGGAGATGCGCAGGAGTACTTTGGCTCTCAGCACAGCTCAGTGAGAAAGCAGGGAGAAACCCACCCCAAGGGACTCCTGTCCTTTTTATCCACAGGTCTAGGCCTTTCGCACACCAGCAAACGTGGAGTTAAGACTGCAGCTGAGATGAAATCCAAACATTTGCAAGTGTGGGAATTCCCAAGGAGAGCAACCAAACTACCTTCACTATGCCCTCGCAGCAGTGCCTTTACAGACTGAAGCCGAGTCTGCCTCGGCCAGCTGCAACAAAGAGTTTAATCTTATCAGTGACCATAAAAACTCAAATTCCTCTTAGCAGAATTGCTGATGGGGATGGTAGTGCCAAGCCTGGCTTCATCGCAGTCTTGCACAGTCAACAGGGGGGAAAAATGCTATATCACAAATTCCTGAATCACAAATTCCTATATCACCCCCCACTCTGCACAGGGAGAATGAGCCCGTTGGTGTCTCAGCACCTCACAGGGTGGAGTGGGATCAGAAACAGTTTTTGCCCCCTAAGTGACGGCACTTAGGGGTAGGATTTTTATGTTACTGAAGTTAAGCAGGTACAATGCTTCCTGCAGGCTCATCTAAAGCGCTGCAGAGGCACTCTGCCCTGGCAGCGGGTGTGCTTGGCGGCAGGTGGGTCCCACAGCTCCTCAGCATGGCTTCACTGGGAGGCCGAGAGGTGACCAGGTCCCTGCAGACAGGAGCTCCCAGCAAATCCATGCTTCTCCCTGCAAGGTGCGTTGAGCTCAGCAAGGATGGTGTACACCCATGGAAATAGCTTGGCAATACCATTTTGGTGCTGGGAAAGCAATGCCTCAAGCGCTCCTCTCCCGTCTGGGCTGTCTTCCACACACATGTGCAGGTGCTGGAGCAGGGGAGCAATGGGTGGGCTCGGGTCTCAGACATGAGGCTGGAACGTGGGTTACACCTCAGTGGCTAATTTTGGTGTTATTGTTGAGCAAAAAGGTGCAGATAAGCTTCTTTGTTGCCCACAGTCTGTCACTTGGAGCTGTGCGGCCCGTCCCGCAGATGCTCAGACCTCCCACTGGCACCATGGTGACCATGACTGGCTCCTCTCCAGCCTCCCCATTCCTTCCTTTGGCCCTTTCTACCCCCAAACCTCCCACACGCATGGACCTTGCAAAGGCAAGATCATCTTTCCTGGGCCGCACTCAGCTGTCCCTCCCTCATACACCTGCCACCACCATGTTCCTTTCTGCTGTCCCAGGTTCATCCCGTCACCTCCTTACTTGTCCTCTCTTGAGGTATGTATCTATCCCCTGCCATGACCCCACAAGCTATGCCCAGCCCCTCCATGCTTTCAGAAGACACAACCATCTTTGTGTTTCCCTTGCCTCTCCCGTATGGTGCATTTGTTCTCTCTTCTCAGCCCGTTCATCCACACGTGTTTCCCTGCCTGTGCACATGGGTGGTCTTTACACGTACTCTTCTCATGCAGGGCTGTGAGACAAAGTCTGAGCTCTGCTCCAGCTCAGTCTGGTCTCTAGTAGAGATGCCTCATCCAAGAGTGCAGGCTTCCCCTCTGCTCTGGAGCAGACAGCTCCTCTTGCAGCCCACAGGGAAGACCCCCAGGATACCCAAGGACAAAGCACCCGCATGTCAAAGACCTGGAGTGACCATGCAATGCAGACACACTTGGACACCCTCTGAGAACTGGTCTGCAAGCATTGCTCCCGGCTCTCCAAGGTCTCACTCCTGATGCTGATAGGAAGTCACCCTGCTTATACAGGGGAGGCTGGTAGAAATACTTGGCACGCACTTCAACTGTTGATAAGGCTGGACTATCTGCCAATACACATTGTGCCTCTCCCTCTGTCTGACTTGGAGTGGTCTACATTTCTCATCACCATCGTATGTCAACACCTGTGCCTTCTGGCTCCTTCCCCTTGCCTCACCCTTTGTACATCTTGGATTAGAGCTGCTCGGCACAGGGGTTGGCCAGGACCCCGATGCCCAGGTCCTGCAATATCTGGCTGCTTTGGGAACCGAACCGTGGAGAATATCACAGAGGCACACAGTACTGTTTGCAACTGCATTCAGAAACGTGGCTTCACTTGCAGAAGTGTACATCTAACCCTTGTGTTGGGCCAAGGGAGAGAATGGGTGTCCTTCCTCCCATTATTGCAAGCTCAGAGGTGACAGAGAGCCATCCTAATTAGGGGCTACAGAGATGAAGCTTCTATGGAGAACAAGTTTTATTTATGAGCCAGATTAGGAGGCATTAATTGCTTTCTGTCCTGGTTTCTGCTCAGAAAGGTACAGTAATCACAGGAACATTTTTGACATTGTTGACATAGCTTCCCAGCCCTCCTGCTGAGAAACAGGGACTCTTGCATACTTCAAAAGGGCTTAAAGGCTCGGGTTGTGCCACCACAGTAGTAGTGCCGAACTAGGACTGGGGTGGGGGGAATTTGCATTAGAAGGATTAAATACCAGGGCTATTGTGGAATTTTAAACTGATGTTTTCCAGCTGACCACAGGCCCAGAGCTTGTGTGTGGCATGTTTGAGCCTCAAAAGTGCTCTTGATCCTCTGATCTTTTATTTCATAACATTTCTCCCCACTCCCTCCCCTCAAATGTATTTTGCTTTTCTTTTGGCTGCTGAGCAGACACACATTAGCAAAAGGAACATGTTGGGTTGACAGTACTGAAAGCAGTCTGAGGCTCAGGAAAGCTTTCTTTGCGTGTACTGGAAACACTGAGCGTCTGGATTACTCTTGTAGTGCTGGGGACCGGAATAACAACAAAGTTAAAACGTGCTCCATCCTGACCCAAGTGCCCTATGAAACTTTGCCACAGTCCTGCACAGACACCATGGGATGTTCTTACGTCACATTACCTTCTGAGATGTGTCTCTTGCTTGTGGTTCATATAAAACCCTCCTGGCTTTCATAGCATGATGATAAATGAGACGTTTCTTGCAGCTACATCAACATAATGGGGTCTCCGCTGAGACAATCCATTTCCAAAACATCAGTCCATGATATTCCTGGCACTTCTCAAGTACCTTGCTCTGCAGGAAGAGATTGATCCTGTGAGGATGCTCAGCCTCTCATACAACTGGACCAGTCGTGTTCCTGTGCCAACCTGCCATCCAGCCGTCATTAGACACAGGCTCAGGCTGCACACAGATTTCCTGCTGTGGTAGCAAATGACTTCTTATTAGGTCCTGCAGCTGACTCTGGGTTAATTCTCAGAGTAGCCACCCCCCTGCACGGCATCACGTAAGAAAAACATGGCTCTTGGCAGGGAAAGATGTCTGGGGCTGGGGTTTTGGTGTTGGGCTTTTTTTGCTCTGCACAGAGGTGAATACCCAGCCTTCCAACGTTAGCCTTGCCACGTGCAGTGTCCCAAAGTCATATGAGACTTGCCTTGGCTTGTCTTTGAGGCAGACACTGGAAGCTGGAAAGGGCCAGTCTTGCCCCTTAGCATGCAGCGTTGTGGTTCAGTGTCTGAGCAGGGTCCAGGAGGAAGGCACATGCCCCTGCAGACTGCGAGCACTGGGGGAGTCCCACTGCTGCTCCCCCCATGTCACAGCCAGCAAGCATCCCTCCACGGGGGGACCATGACAGCTCCATGAAAGCAGGGGCCCACAGCCTGCCCACAGTTCTCCCTTAAAACTGGCTGCCTCCCTGGAGCACAGCCCTGTGGTTTACAGGGCACAGGCACCCTCTGTAAGCAGAACCAGTCTCCTTCTACTGCAATGTGGCCCTTTATGGCCAAAGGCCCCAATCAGTGCCAGCTAAAATTGCTGAGGACCTAATATGCAAATATATCTGTTCCTGTTCTTTCTAAAATCAGTCTTGCTGGTGTTTCTAGTAGTTATTATAATTCAGCGAAGACTTGGCAACTCATCAAAGCTAGCATTTTCCCTTAGTCTGATGTAGCAAAGTAATACAGAGCAACCACTAAAGATCTTGGGCCAGTTACACAGCAAGGCAGCAAGGGGAGTTCAACTTTTTCCCTGCAACTGTGACTCAGCTTTACAGCCCATCCCCTGCAGGATAGTTTCCCCAAAGCGATGGTTGTATCACAGCCAGCTATCCCTCTACCACACCTCCTCACACATCTCAGGATGACTCCTCCGTGGGAAGCTGAGAGCGCTGTCATGGAAGCAGCAGTAGCTAGAGGCTTCGAGAGCAGGTGTGCTCTCATCTGCATTTGACAGATGCCTGTTAATTATTTATACAGCACGAGAGGTGTACTTGGTGCTAGACAAACAGCAAGCAAGACGGGCCTCTTTCCCCAAGGAGCTTTCCATGCAGATACCAACAGGCAAGGCAGGATCAGGCATGACAGAGGGAGCCAACCATGCCACGGAGGAGGATGGTGATGAAAGGAGAGACAAAAGGTGCAAGCCATTTAGAGGAATTGGAAGGAGATTATTTGACGAAGGGAAGAGAAATTGTTTTCCACTCATGGGAAAGCAAAACAGAAAGAGGCAGCAGGGATGTTAGAAATACCAGAGAGTAATGAGTAGATATACCAGCTTGGGGCTTAAAACCAGCACAGTTCCTGCCCTGCCTACCATTATCTTGCTTGTGCAATAAGGCTGTAGGAAGCTGGGAGTGAGCAATCCTAGAGATGGAGTAGAAGGGGCTGCTGTGAATTGGCCTTTTGCAATATGCAGTGATGTGCAGTACGTTCTGGATGTGCAGCATGAAAGGATAAGCTGGAGCTGGGGAAGTACAGGCATGGCAAGATCTATGCTGGGCTGCCTGTAGAGAGTTATATGGTCCTGTATACTTGGGGCCACTTTGTCTAATAGTAGTGTTGGTCAGACCCCTGTGTCATCCCTCCATCCAGGAAGCGGGGCAGGAAAACACCAATGATACTGCAAGGAGGGCATAAAGTCACCACTACCTCCTCATAGGAGACACGGCGCACAATCCAGCCTGCTTCACTCTTGAGGCTGCAAATTGTAAGGAGAAGAGCTGCGGACAAAAAAATGTTCTTTAAATCAATGGACAACCCAATGGCTTTTTGATTCACAGTGCCCTGATTCAATATCCTGCTGGAACAAGGATAAGTCTCCATTTGATGGTGTACTTAGTCGGACGCCTTTTTGGAATCCTGCACTGACCACATCAGACCATGCAATTTCTCTCCTCCTTGCCAGGATGCACTTACATGTTGGCTGCTTTAATAGTTGAGGTGGCACTTTTATTTTAAGCACTTCTTTTCATTGGCTTCTGCAACCTTCTGAAACCATTTGGAGTTGTTTTTTTTTTTTTCCCCTGGGCTGAAATTTCTCACGCTCATGCTCAGCTCCGGGTGATGAAAGTTTGACGATAATCTGCTGTTGCCAGTGTCTCGACTCAACAAAGTGGTGATTTTGGGCTGGAACAACTGGAATTCCCTGATACAGTGATTGGAGGAGGCACGGAACAAATTGCACCTCCTCATTTACTCCACACACTCTAATTTGCGGATTCCTGGGTGTCTCTTCACCACCGCCTCAGCTCCCAGGCAGCATCCGGAGTCCAGAACACCCTCCCTGCTTCAGCCCATGCTACATGCTACCTACTTCACACTCGTGAAGTCCTGCTATACGGCTTACCCATGCAGGTCACTTCATTTAAGAGACATTAGCAAAGTAGTTGATGTTATTAATCAGAAGCAAAATCAAACAGAGCCCGCAGGTTTAGCAAGCCAAGTCGTTGCAGGGTCATGCTGCTTTTCATGAACTTTTTCTTCCTTTGGCACAAACCTTGCTAACATATAGCCCCTGATTTTGCAGAGTGCCATCCTTTTCCCAGCATGCCCCCACGACTTCTAACACACAGTACACAGAGCTTCGCTTTCAAATCCCGTAGGACAAATGGGCCTATTCACAGGGTTAAGTGCTGCCCAGTGTGGTTTCCAGAGCTAGCTTGACTGCAGCACAAGATCTGGGGCTCTTGATCTCAGCTGGCCTCCCCTGGGTTTGGGGAAGTGAGCTACCTCTGTGTAGGTTCTTATGGCTCTCCTGGTCTCCCTTTTCCCCTTCTTTTTAGGGTCCTTTCACCTCACCTTTTCCACTCCCCTACACATGCTAGGGCCAGGAGACCCCTTCAACCACACCTTCCCCTCCCTGCAGCTAAGCCCTTGGCAACATGATCCCAGCTGGGTACTTCATCTCTGTACCCCACCGACAGCTCTAGGTCAGTCAAGGGTGACATCTGAGCCCACACCCTACCTTACACGGCCCCTGTGTGCCCTGCAACTGTTGGAAGGAGTCCTGCTGGAGAGCTCCATGAAAGGCAACACCGGCCAGTGGCAGAGGACTTTTCATCTTGTTTCGCTCTGTGAAGAGCCCAGCTGAGCAGATACCTCAAGGCGAATGCCTGTGAAGAGAGGGAGGAAGAGATTAAAAGCCTTGAACCCCTTGAAAGTCATGAAACAGTCTGAAAGCGAAAGCATCTGGCGTTGGCCAAATGCTAAGGGGCCATGGCAGGGAAAAGTATCCAAAACCAGGCTAAAGTCAGAAGAAGGCCAGAGCATATACATGCTCCCCTTAACCCCTCTTGGAACCCTTCACCGCCTGGAGCACCCATTGTGGGGCCTGCTGGGAAGCAAGCCGGTTTTGCAGAGGGCAGGCTATTAACGTTGAATCAAAAGGAGCATTCAGGCGGCCAGCAGGTCTGGCAAGGAGGGAGGCCTGGGGAGAGCACGGCGCCCCGTCCTCCCCTGCTATTGGAGGCCGGCCGGTTCAGCTGGGGAAGGGGGGAATAAAACATCTCCAGTGTCGGCCGGTGAGGCTTGCTTTCCCTTTATAGCAGCTCTGACGGCTGAGTGAGAGACACCGCAGGGAGAGCTGAGTTAGAGGGGCGAGGGGGGGGCCAAATGCTGGCCTGCAAAGTCAATAGTAATTTAACACCCCGCTGACATTTTTGGTTGGCAACAAGATAGATATTTAAATCATAACCTTCTCTCTCCTATACCCCTCCTCCTCACCAAAAATAAATAAATAAACCCAGCAGCCCCTGTTTTGGCCTGCCAAGAACTTGGAGCATTTGCTGTGCGCTCCCCGAGTCTCACGTCAGGCACCGCCAGCTGAGTCTTTCCTTGACATCAGGGATGCTCGCCACCCTCCAGCTTTTGGAGGGGCTCTGAGGACCAGGTGTCGGCAGGGCCAGCCCCGGCAGCTGGCTGGGACCCGAGCGTGTGTCCCCGGGTTGCTGTGCAACCGGAGGCACAAGGAACAGCGCGGCAGTGCATACGTGCTGTTTCGCCCATGCGACAGCCAGCTCATACCAGCCTCTCTGACCCCTGGCACGGCATGCATGGGCCCCATCTGGGCTGGTCGCCTGTCGGGGGGAGCGGGAGGAGAGGGCGGGAGTTTGGGAAGAAAGTGGGGAAGGTGGGGAGGGAGGGAAAAAAAAAAAGGTCTTTCTGAGTCTCAAGCAGTGCCCTTAAAGAGCAGCCAGGATCTGACACCAAAGCCTTTTCCACTTGAAACTGACGCCTGAAAACAGGGGCGAGTCCTACAACCTGCCTGCTCTCTGCAGGTACAGAGCCATTGCCCCTCAGCCCCTCAAGCCTGCAATCTTCTTTTTATGAACTTGTTCAGACCCTGGAAGAAATGGAGCTCACTACAGAGCCATGTCCTGCTAGGTGGGATTTGCCCCAAATCCCCCAGATCTCATGTTCTGTCCTCCCACGCCACTGTAGAGGACAGAGGATTAGCTCCAGCATCTCCCTTACCCCCTTTCTCTTGAAGGAGTGCCTTCTCACACATGGTACTGCAAGACAGCTCTTTCCCCAAGGGGGGTCTCTGTCAGACTTTACAGCTCTGGTTTCTGTTTGCACCCTCTGTCCATGGGTCCTAATGCACAAGGCAATGAATTCAGTGGAAAAACATCCATCAGATGCAAGGACCATTGAATATGCCTGATATCAATTAGGATCTAATTTGTCTAGTCTTATTATTCACATATGAGTCCTGAGACTGAGACTCCCAGAAGTAAATGGGAATTTTTCTCCCTCCCTGCACCTGGGTTTCTGTGGTTTTGATCAAACTAAATAGCCTGGCTTGCACTTCCATGGCTGCAGCCCCTGCCTGCCGCCACTGGGCTGGATGTAGCAGAGAAGAGCACTGTCTTTGGAAAGGGGGAAGCAAGAAGGGGAGCTAGCTTGGAAGAGCACATGCGAGTTATGAATGTGCAGTGGAGATTTATCCCCAGAGCCTTTCCAATGGGATGACCTCCAGGTGAGCAGCAGGAAAAAGGTGCCAACAGAGTTGTCAGCAAGGAACCTTTGCTAACAACTGTGGCAAGGTCTGTGTGCTTTCACAGAGCTGGCAAGGACTGAGGTACTCCCCATCAGCCTGCTTTCCCTTGGAGTGTGCATTTGGAGTGTGCCATTTGTCTGAAAAGCCGAGAAGATAAAAAAGGGAGGTGCAGACAAAGAACTAAGTAATGCCCAATATAACTATGGGATCAGCTCCCCTGAGTCTCCTTTGCACATCGGCATGGCTGATGGGGAGCTCAGGGCAGGACTGCAAGTCCTAGAGCCTTTAAATGAAGGCTATAGTCCAGAAAATGCCTGAAGATCAACCTGCTGCCAAATGTAGGTGCTGACTGTGAATGCTAGGGCTAAAGCTGCTGCTTTTGAGTAGCTGAGAGCTGGATTCTGTCGTATTCCCTCCCTTATAGTGCAGCAGCAGGAGAGCTGCTTAGTGCAGCCCAGCCTTTCAAATGTTGGTGCCTGAATGTAGGTTCCAAAATATGTGTGGAGCAGCCCTTTTAAGAAGCTCAGTGCATCTGGATCAATAGCGTCAGATGTCCTCAGAGCTATTGAAAACACGTTCCAGCTGCCTAACTCTGGGTTTTGGAGCCAAACTTGAGGTGAGGAGGATGGAAAAGTTTGGTTTCACTTGTTAGCAAGTCCTCCAGTTCATACCCAGTGGAGAAAAAATTTAGGATGGCTACAGCAGAAGACAATAGAGACAGAAAATTGGTCTGTTAACAGATTTCCCATTCTTTTTGTAAGCCCATAAATAAATATCTCTCTAATGCCACTGTTTGTTTTTATTCTTCCTGAAAATGCTCCTCCTATTATTTTTACCTCATCCCTTGGCTCTCTTTGTAATCCCTCTACTACATTCTTTTCTTAAAGAAAATCTAGTCTGAACTGAAGAAAGGTCATGCTCCATGGCCACGCGGTAAGACATTCAAGACACCTCTGTTAGGGCCTAGAGTACAGTGGGTTACGGCATGGGGTTGTGGGTTGTGTCACTGAATGGAAACAGAAATGGCTGTAGGACTGTGCCTCTTTTTGTCCATCAGACTTGTCTTACTTTCTGGAATGGTAGACATGGAAGGTCAAACAGTTCCCTTAAATCTTAGGACAATGGGTCCTAGCAAATGCTTTTTTTCTCAGTGATCATTTAAAATTGAGAAGTCTTTTCTTCCTGTATCAGTTTTGTACAACTCTTAGTTTATATTCACCTCCATTCAGGGCCAAGAACATGTTTTGGAGCTTCACCTTATGGCCTGAACAGACCCCAGGCACTGCTGGGTGGACAAACCCATATGATGGAAGCAGTGGCTCTGAGAGGAGGGTGTTCAGGGTCGTACCCAGGTGAGTGCCACTCCCAGATCAGCTAACGACCCCAGCTGTTCACATCAGAGAGAGCCTCTCGCTCCCTGTGTCTTACTAGGGCAAGCACCACACATCAGCGTTGGCTTTACGAACTAAAATCAGCTCAGGATCTTTGCCTGCAGATTCCAAAAAAGTCCCATCCTTGCTTCCTTCCTTCCAGCTCCCTCCCTGTAAACAACGCCTCCCCAGGGCCAGCAGGATGGCAGAGCTCCCAAGGGAGTGGTGGTGGCGGGGGGCATCCCAGACATCTGGAGACGACCTGCTTCAGGGGAGAGGTTTGAATGCCAGCCTTCCCATGGGAACCCAGGAGACATGAGCAGAGGCACCACCCAGCCTGTTTAGGGACCATACTACTTCTTTCAAGTCCCTTCTGCTTCCATAAACCAAGCTGAGTGAATGTTGCCCAAGGACCTCAGTGGGCTGGCTCTTACAAGACACCCTCATGATGTTCTCCAGGCATGTCTGCTCAACAGAAATGTATCATTTCACCTAAACAAGATGAGATGAGTTTGTACCTCCCAGGACTCTAACCTTCTCAGCCCTGGCTGGCCAATGTACCAACAGATACTGGTATTTGAACTCTTCACAGAGAGTTTCACTGGCAGGGACGAGAGGTCCTCATGGCAAAGGACCCTTGTGAGGGTCCACAGTAGCATTCTGAACTTGGTATTTTCTGAGTTATTCTCATGTGAACACACTCCCAGAGGAGAAAGTGACACAAAATCAATTGCACAGATCGATACCTGTACTGATGTATTTCCTGGTGACAGGCCAGATGGCCAATTGACAGTAAACAAAGTCTGAACAAAGTCTGGGCACAGCAAGAAGTTCCAGATGGGAACCAGAAGTTCAGAGCTCATCAGAGCCATCTCCATGCACACATTACAGGCACCAATCAAACACTAATAAATGATTAACAGGGCTGTTGTGCATTAGCCTCAAGCTTTTGGGTTCCTCCCATTACTTCTGGATAATTTAAAAAAAAGGCAGATGATAGGGAATTCTTCTGCTTTAGAAATTAATTAGATGATATTGAGCTCTCTGTGGACCTCATACAGTCCTGAGAACCCTGTTTTCCTGCTCCCCGAATGCCTCAGACCACAGATCAGTTCTTTCAGTTGAAGGCTGCTCAAAGGCAGTTCCCTTCGGAGTCCAAAAGTCTTAACTCTTCCCTCAGGCCCTACAGAGTAATGCAGCAGCCCCTTTCTTCCTTCTGTGAATTGAATGATCCTTATCTTCAGAGTCCTCAGTTCTTCATACAATGGGAGAGATGAGACCTGGGGATGGAAGCTTTTGCTTATAATGAAGAGCTGAAACAAGGAAATCACTTTGGTTTATTGCCTCCTTCAAACCCTCCCCCTGCATTTCCACTTTCCCTTCAATTCCTGTATCTTTCACCTGTGGGTAATATGGACATCCACCTGCCACTTCCATCTTCCATGCCTGCGGTGCTACAGCACTACAATTTCAGAGATATTCTTTCTGTCTTGGGTGCTGCCCACTCTTTTCCATGGTGCAGTCACACTGCAAGGCCTGTAACGGACTGAAGGGGAGGAACATTTGTCCCTTGGAGAGCCTCCATCTATTTTGTCAGGCACCAGCTTTAGCTTTCAATAATGGCCTGAAACTGACGGGACCGTGATATCCAGCTGTGTCCAGATATAGCACAAGTGGGCAGAAGTGTCTGGAGCTGCAATTGATCTTGCCTCTTCTATTCCAGCTGGGGTCTTCACAGCCTCTCCCTTGAACATGGGCATCTAGGTCTAGAGAAGAGCACTGGTCAGGTCCCCAGGAGCAAGAGTGAGGAGGGCGTTAGAGGGCACTGTCCCCCGGGATCTCAGCAAAGCACAGCAGCTCTGCTCCAGACAGCTTCATTTTCATTCTCTGACCTTCAGTTCCCCCATTCAATAATCTTATTCATTATACAACAGCAGGATTAGACAGTGGCCTGCTGGTTGGCATGCTCTAATGGGCATTAATACCTGCTGGCACAGAAGCAGGCACATGCCAGTACTCCTGTGTGCTAATGAAAAGGCACCATTTCCACTTCCATTTCAGCACACACTGAAGTTTCCTGAGAGCCAGCATTGGTCTTTATGTCCCAGAGAACATGTGCTGCCGTCAGTCCTGCCTTGCATCTCCAGCAGTCCTGCTGCTTAGGGCAATGGCTACCATCAGAGAGCTGGATGAGGCTAAACTGGACCCCTACTGAATCATTGTGGGGCCAGGGCTTGTCAGCACTGTGTCACACAATAGAGACTTCCAGTGGCACGCTGCCTGCATGCACACTGGGGCTATCCTGGCATCCCTCAGGGAATGGAATGAGGAGCTGCACCAAGACAGGCTGGATGGTGCAGCTGCTCACTACTTTTGGGTTCCCACTAGGAGGTTGGCTTTAAAATTCCTCCCTCTGCCTTTTTCCAAGCTCTGCAAGAGCTTCTTTGTCAAAAAAGGCTGGAGCAGTTAATCCGCAGCCCTCTAGGGACTCCTCCATCGCCTTGACTCCTTTTGGGAGCTCTGCCATCCTGTTGAACCATGGAGAAGTGATGGTGATGGAGAGCTGAGAGAAGTGGGAGGAAGGAGAGGATGGATTTCCCTGGCACACTTGTTGTGTGTTGCCCTGCTGCAATGCCCTCACCCAGAGGAACTGGCCTCTGGGACTAACCTCCCAGAGCAGTGAATAATGTTTGACTTGGAGGGAAGACAGAAGGAAGGAGCTGTCGTAGAAATGTTGAACAAGTTACAGAGAAGACATATCCTGAACTCCCAGTTCTACAACCCAACAGCAAGAAGACATCCCAGAACGCTGCACGTGACCTTACTGTCATCTTATCAGATTAGCTTGAACTCACTGCCTCAGGGTGCTATGGAGCACAAGAGCTAGGCAAGACTTTTTTTTAAGAAGAAGGTAGTATTTATAATGGTCTCCAAATGTTCTGTTGGAATAGTAACTATTTAAAACATGTCAGACTTCCAAAAGAAAAATGTGCCTTCTTGCTTCTGATAAACTGGTCTCAAGGCTATGGGGCTGAGAAGGAATTTGCCCCCAAGCTTGGTCAGTCCAGAACCAACCACTGCAGAGTATCTTGCAGAATTTCTCTGGAGGAACTGATAATAATCACATTTGGACTCAGAATGGACAACGGATCTATGGAGCCATTAGGCTGATTCACATGTCTGCTATGACCAGAACGGACAGCATCTGTCCACCTGACCTGTGAATATTTGTTTCTGACCTAGCTGTGATGTATGGGAATATAAAACCTTTGAAAGAGTGAGGCACTAAGTGCCGAAATGGGCATGACAGGTACTAGCATGGAAGGATTCATATCCTGCAGGTGACAGATCTGATGTTGTATGGCAAACCGAATTTAAAGCAATGGTCCAAGACTATTAGCAGCATCCTGGAGCTGCTGCAGTTCAGTGTGCCAGACAGCGGGTCGTCCGAAGCCTTTGCGAGTAGGACCATCCACACACACATGCTTGGTGACAACCTCCCACCCCCGGGAAGTTTGAGGGCATGAAGACTTGCTGCCCAGCTTTTTTGGTGTGGGAATTTTGTTTCAGTTCCACGCATGCAGCTCTGCAGTTCAGGCCCTGCAAACAATAGTTTGGCCACTCCAAGAGCAGCGAGCGTGAAAGGGGTGTGACTGGAGCGGCTCTATTCCCAGAAGCCAGGCCAATTCTCTAATGGGAGCTCAACCAGCATCTCTGCTGAGTGTCCAGGAAACCAGTCTTGGCAGCCTCTCTGCAGACGGTTCCAGTTCAGGAGAAACTGCTGGTAGATTTGGGACAGACAGCGTGCAGATCACAGCTGCATGCAGCTAACAGCACAAAAAGCCCTTTTTGCCAAAGACACTCCTCCAGCATGCTTGATCTTGACTTTTTATTCGCCGTATTGCATTGTTCTTGGGTGTCAGCCCCTTTCACTCCCCTTTGCCTCAGCAGCCCTTCATTGCCAAACCATGCCACATCTCCTCTCTGCCCAAACCTTTCTTTGCTTCCCCGCTCTTTCCCCCACAAAAGGATTCCTCTTTCTCCTCTGCTTCAGATTCACATGTCCCCTAGAAAACACCCTAATCTGAGTGTTTCCTAATAGAAGCACAGTGAATATAGGAAATTGTTTTGCTAAAACAAAAAGCCCTGCTACTAACCTGCATGAGACAAACATCCTTTCCTGTAAATTCTTTGGGACAGGCACCATTTCATCCTACCTCTCAGAGAGATCCCCCAGCACAAAGCCTCTGTGTGCAGCTCAGCTGCAGTTAACAGGAACTATGAACTGAGCTTGCAAGGGATGAAACGGTAAAACTGACCTTACTGGAATAAGTTCATTCCCCTTTGCAATTATCTGGTGACAGACTTCACCTCAGGCTGAATAAATATAGTAGTTCAGTTTCCAGAGCTCCAGTTACTATTTCATAAATGGCGCTCAGTTGTGACTTGGCCCAGCTTCAAACAGGGATGGGTAGGTTAACTCCAATTGATTTGTTCTTTAAGTAAAAATTAGAGCTGGTACAATGCCAGGATTGCAATGTCCATGTAGAGCACGATGTCTCTGAGACAGGGAACGTGGCTTTGGACCTCGAGCTGATAGCTGGGCTCTGACACCAACTCAGCAGGTGATCTTCAGAAAACCACCATTCTTCAGGTTTCAGTTTCCTGAAGGAAAAGGGGGGCATCATAATGCAGTACCACAGGAACCACAAGAATTTCTTCCCCTTTCTTGCAGCCAGCATAGATTCTCACTTGTATCATTACATTTAGGGCCAGCTTCAGGTGGGATTTCTTTCAGTGGAGCACTTCCTTCCTGAAAGCACCGTCCTCAAGTGCTCAGGAGCATTGCTTTGATGGAGGGCACTGTAGACATCTACCTACTAAGCAGTCCTCTGACGGAACAAAGCTTTCCCTGCATAGTGCTATTTGGACCAGACAGGACAGTAAGTATAAAACATGACAGCAGGGGCCTAGGGATTATAGGTACTATGTTTGAAATAAGTCAGGAATGAGCCTTCATACTTCAGTGAATGTTCCTAAAACATGAGTCAACACCGACACAAACATGGGATATTTAACCCTATCTCCACTGAGATTCCGAAAAACAGTGACTAACACCACCTCTGCACAGCAGCATAAGTCCAGAGCCAGGTGGGACTGAGGACAGCTGAAGGATGTACTGGTGGAACCAGGGCTGGAAAAGCTCTGGACCAGATGAGAGGTCCACTGCAGCTCGGGCAGGAGGCCAGATGACAGAGCTGTGAAAGGCACGGGACTGGAAGAATGGTAGAGGCGTTCTAGACCTGGACAGAGCGGTGGTGGCAGCAGCAGCAGAGCTGCATGTGAGGCAGCGTGGACTGACACAGGAAGGGATGCTGTCACGTGGAGCCACAGGCACAAACGCTGCATGCGCTGGCCTGCAGCCAGGCAGTGCTGCAATCGGCCTCTCACCACTGTCAGCAGCTGGCAAGGCCACAAATGGAAAGATGAGGCAGTGCAGACAAGATTGCGAAACCCACCACAGATACACGCAAGGAGCATAGACACCTTAAGTCGTTAAGAGAATGAGATATTAAGGTGAGGCTTCACACGCCCAGGCTCCATGCAGTCCTCAGCACGTACAAAATTGTGCTCGTGTACCGTTCAGCCCTGCTGAAGGTAATGCAAGGGCGCAGTGAAGTATTTCTGCAGGCCTTGGAGCTACTTGCAGTTCAGCAGCAGCTCTGGGGAGAGTGGCAGCTCTGCGGTCTCTCCATGAAAGCCTGCTTTACGTAGGACTGGCTGCTTGAGACTCAGGTAACAGCACAGGAGGATGGGGTTGGTGTTTAGCCCCCATGACAGAGAAGTGTGTGCTCTGCCGAAGGGGTGGCCAGCCTTCTGCTTCTGCAGAGCGAAGAAACAAAATGGATTGTGTGAAGGAGACACAAATGTTAAAAATGCTCTGTATCATCCTTTCTGGAGATGTTTACTGTAAATACCATGATGAGTGCACCACACCGCTTTTGGCACAGCTAGCTTTTTTCTTTTAAGCATGCTTATTGTTGATAAAAATGCAGAGACACTGACACAATCTCGAAGTTATCCAGAGAGACTCAAAATATCCCATGGCTGGCAAGATGAAACAAAAGCTTTAATGTACCAAGGATGCCTCAACACCAGCAGAGCTGCAATTCCCTGGGTTAAGGCATCCCACAGGACAACCCACCCATAATTGCCACTGAGCCTCCGCACAGTCCCAGAAAGCAGGATCTGACGTAGCTCTGGAGGGGACAGCCTCTAAACAGAGACAGCCACTGCTCGCCCACGGGCGCGGGCACTGACAATACCACGGTCCCTGTGGGCGCCGGGGTCCCCTTGGCTGGCAGGGCTTGAGCAGGGGGCCCTGCTGAGCACCAGGACACGTGCCTGCAGGCCTGGCGCCACGGGCAGCCACTGAGAGGCCTTAGAGGCCAACCTCAGAAACCCTCAGGACTGCATTTGGCTCTAAAGATGCCACTTATCTGACCCTTCCCTAGCCAGCTGGCTCGCAAGCCGGCTGCTTCTGCAGTTTCAGTTGCTACACAAGGCTGTTAACAGCAGCCTGGGGGCAGACACCGGCCAGAGCCAGTGGAGGGGAGGACAGGTAGGGAGACCCTACCAGAGAGCAGAAAAGCCAAAAGAAATTAAAAAGCTACTCATGTTGCAAGCAGCAAGAGCCCAAGGTTCATTTTCTCCAGTTCATCATGGTCAGCCCAGCATCAGACCTGGGACTCCAGCTAATCCCACCTTTGGGGTCTCAGGGTGGCAGAGAATGTCAGCTCCCAAGGAGAGGACCCATGTTTCTTTCCATAGATTTTTTTGGCCATGTGGCTTGGGACCTCAACGTAAGACACTTTAAGTAGGTCTGAATTGTTTTTTTCCAGCCAGTGTTGAAAGTCCAGTCTCTAGAAGGGTGGGCACTGGAAATCCCAAGTAAATTTTGAAAATCCAACCTAAATAAATAACCAATTAATACTTACGATATCAAAATACTGCAATGAAGGAGGACAACCCTGATGGCTGTTACAAATCCCTGCTCATTGCAATTGCATTGGGAACAAGGTCTGGGAAACCCCATTTCCGAGTAGGGGAGGATCTCTCTCTCTCGCACACGCACGTGCAGTACTGGCAGTCATGTCCACCTTAGCTGCAGCACCCCAACCTTGTCCTGGTGTCCTGCATGGAGGTGAGCTTCACTCATTGCAAACATCTCTCACAGACTGTCAAACCCAAACATGAGTTGCCTTGTTGCTGGAGGTCAAGGGAGGTAAAGACTTCACAGGAATATGCTGGAAACAGAAAACAAACACACACAGAAAAATCCCCAGCAAGAAAGGACAAGCCAATCTTAACAAGCAATTCCGTTACCCGTAAATAAAAAGGAGGCAATCACAACATGCCCTAAGCGTGGGGGAGCCAAAAGCCGTCTCTCGTCTGTGGGTGACGGATGGCTCGCGGGCTTTCCAGCACAAACTTGCCTGGTGTCGTTTGTCACCTGCGAGGGGTAAGCCGCTCCTGAAGGCTCCTCTGTGCTGGTGTGTGTGCGTGCGTGCATGCAACTCACGGAATTTCAGCAAAGACGCATAAGAGGATTGTAGTCGCGGTTCAGCTAAAGACTTAGGATTCTGCATAATGTGTTAAGAGGAGCTTAATGCAATCCTACTACTCTGCCACAGAAACCCTGAACAGCGGCCTGTCTGTTCTCACCTTTCCCCATCTGCTAGCCAGCTGTGGAAGAGCTGGCTTGCCCCAGGACTGTTTAAAGGAGCAGGTGCATAGGCAGGGGTTGGGATTCTGCATCTGTCTTCTCATGGGAGCAGATTTTTGTGCTCGCTACAATAAAAAGACATTATGCAGGACACCTGATGCAAAATTCTGACGGTGTGGAGAATTCCCATTTTTGCTTAATCTGGAGGCCTCTGGGAGGTGTCTCACAAGATAGGAGGCTTCACAGCTCTGAAAGGGGGGTATAGAGCCCGAAAAGAGCAGTTTCATGTCTCAGTGGCAGGAAAGAATCTAAAAGTGAGGAACAGAGCCCTTGGCCAAAATTATATCATCCAGGAGGACATGTGCTGTTGTGGAATAAGTTATCATGGCTAAGGCAACATACTTAAGTGTGTACTTGAGATGTGACCAGCTGGCTGAGAATTAGAGCAAGGATGGCAAAGGGTAGGGAAAAGGGAACAGAAAGGCAAGATACTTGTAAATCAAACCTGAATGTCAGGCAATAGTGAGGTCAAAAGGTTGAGTGAGGGTGTTTCCTGCTACTCAGTTGCTGGGAAAGTCTGGGTTTTGACAGCTAAGCCAGAGTCACACACATCCTTACTCTGAACTTCTCCATGTCCTTGTGCCCCATCTGCAAAACAAAGCTATTGTGAAATCCTTTTTCCTAGCTTCTGCTTATCTTCTCCCTAGATTCTGCTCAGGTTATAATCGCTCGGTGCCATGGACAGCCTTGTTGTATGCTTAGGTACTGTGCACAACTCCTCTGAAGCCTCCAGTCACTACTTTAATATAAATAAAGAAATAATAATGCAGATTAGAGTTGCCCAAAGTTAGCACACTGACCAGGATACTAGCACAATGCAGACTGGGAAAAAAATAAAGAAGAAAATGTATTAAAACCTGGTTGGCTCACAGAGAGTGAAAAATAACAGTTTCTGAATGTAGGTGAGGCAGGGGAAGGAAGTGGACTGGAATGTGGCTATTCCCTATTGTGGAAGACAGCAGAATGCTAGGAGAGCATGTCCATGCTCCATATGCTGGAGAGTATCCGGGTAGAAAACTGGAAAAGTAAAACGGCAGTAAGAGCAGATCAGTGATACAAAGCAATCTCTGCTGTTCATAATCGGGCAACAATCAGGTGACGCGTGTTATAAGGCCTGTCCTAGATGAACATGGCAGAGAGTAGTCCATATAGACAAGCTTTACGTACTTATGAGGTTGTATTCTGGAAAGCAGTGACTCTGGGGAGCTCTGATGGGTTATGCAGGTAATTCACTGGAAGCTGGCTCCAGGCAGAGCAAGAAAGCTTAACTTATTCCTCCTGGTAGCTAATTACGGAGATACAGAGTAGCAGGAAGAACAAGAATTTTCCCACTGGCATGGCATTGACAAAACATCTACCGAATGACCACATTCAAGAGGGAAGCAGAATGACTGGGAAAGGTTCAGAAATGAGCTACAGGAATGATACACAATCTTTAATATGCTCTCTAGCATGAGAAACTCTTCAGGATCCCATACAGTTTATCAGAAGAAAGTTAGGGACACTATGATGTTTTAATAGTCTACTAAGGAAAAATGCATCCAAGAGCAGGAAGGCCTATTACCCCACAAACAAAACCCTAATAAAGTCCAGTCCAGAAGATGGAACCCATAAAATTCAAACTGGAAGTAAGATGCAAGGGGTTTTTTAAGATTTGAGGAAAGGAATAACTGAAAGCATTTCCTGAGGGAAGTGGTGAATTTGTCATCGCTTGGACTCTTTACGTCCAGTCTGGGATGATTGCTAAAGTACGTGGTCTAGTTTACCAGAACGTATTGGATTTGATAAGTAGTGGGGAAGAACAGAGCGTCTGGACTGCCAGCTGGCCAGGCAGAGCTCTGTATCTTGGGTTTTGCAAGTGATGTGACGAGATCAGCCACTGCGGTCCTTGTGGCTGTAACAGTCAGATCTCATAATGCATTTTCCATCTGTGATTCTGAAAATGGCTTCCATAAACAGCCAGTGAGGTGGGCTGACCCGCTGTGACTGTGACCAGAGAGTCTCCTTCCTCAGTGCCTGCTTAAAGCTAAAACCTTTGTTGGCAGTGCCTAATGACCACACTCCTTCTGAGGAGACAGATAATGAGAAATGGCCTTGATGGGATTTCTCCACAATGTTCAAGCTGCATAAAGTTTGGCATGTGGGCAATGCTGGAGCCAGAACCGGAGTCTCAATGGAGTTTTTCTTACATCTGCTGGCACTGATTTCATCATCCATGTGCTATCTTCTCTAGAAATCTGTACACAGGGTGAGATGGAAGCACTGATCTTTTGTATACCTTGAGACAATGACTCAGCTCTTACACTGCATTTTACTGGGGCCAGCATTAGGTGTAGAAAATTAAATGTATAAACAATAAGTATCATCACTTTCGGGGTGTGCCTATTGAAGAGTCAGCTCCAATCAGGAAACTTCAAGGAGACAAGAAGACCTTACAGTTAAGCAACAGTAGTGGAGAGCACCATGCTTGGCTTCAACTCTGAGGTTTGCCATTAATGCTCTGTAATCTCGTGCATGTCCTCCTCCATGCCTGGACTTCTGTAGCAATGAGAAGAATTGTACTTCCTGTCTCCCACCCTTTGGTTTACATACTCCCAAGTCCAGGGGCTGTCTCTTTTCATGTATGCTTGTGCAGTGCTTGGCAAAGAAAATTACATTTTTGAGTTTCTGTACTTTTTTTCTAAAAAATGTCTAATAATCACTCTTGTGTCTGGTGAGTATTGTCACAATTTAGGAAGTAAAACGTGCTGCCTTAGGTGAGATTTTGGTGGAACCAGAAAGACTATATGGATGATTGCTAAACGGTTTGTATTTCCCTCTGTCATCGCTTTCCAATAAGGCCAAAGATAGATAGTTCCCCCAGTCTGTTCTGTAGTCTGTTGACCCATACAGTTTTAAATGAGCCAGCTCGCAGACCGTTGTCCACTAAAGGCAACTTCTTTCTCCTCTTTTTGCCCACTTTTCTCTCCCAGCATCCTCTGTTCTTCCCTGCTTGTGTCATTTCGATATAAGTATGTGAGTCCCTCCTGCTCCACAGCGATTTCATTTGATTTTGTTCTGTGTTCAAGCAGAAGCTTGCTACAGGGCTATGGGAGCTCATTTCCATGAGCTCTTGGACCTGGTTCACTCAAATTTTCAGTTTACTTATCTTATTCATAACCTTTAGATCAACTTTACAAATCAGGGAGTGCTCCAGAGCCTTTCAAACAGATGGTGAGTAAAGCAAGTGTGGTTCCCAGGATCTATAGGAAAAGCTCCTTTATGCCTTCTCACCCTGTCTTGGACAACTCAGTGAACTCCAGCATTTCTTAAACATCCAGTCGAGTTACAGAGGGTGGAATGAGAAAGATCTCAATTTTGCTTATCAGGAGAAATCTCTTCCCTTATCTCTGCACTGAAGCTCTTTGCTGGGGGTGAAGGGCAGTTTGCAAATGCGCAACAAGGTAGGCTGTTGAGAGGTTGTCTCTCAGCACTCCCGCTCACAGGGTCTTGGGAAGCCAGGCTCTGCAGCGCACATTTCACTCTGATGCGCAACAAGGTAGGCTGTTGAGAGGTTGTCTCTCAGCACTCCCGCTCACAGGGTCTTGGGAAGCCAGGCTCTGCAGCGCACAGATTTCACTCTGGGTATTACTGCCGTATTCCAACACAGCTAGCTGATTCTGATTCAGCAGTGGTGGCTTCCAGAAACAGAGGGAGCGCCCATCCATCTCCAGACGGGTGCTGAATAGAAAAATGAAAATAACTAAATAAAAATCCCTGGAAACGGAGATGGTGACAGCAAAAAAGGGAAAGTAACTTTGTTACTCATCAGGTTATTACCTTGGGAAAGGAAACAATGTAATTGAATATTCCTCTGGACCATTCATCTTCGTTCTCCTAACTTGGTATCAATAGCTGCCAGGTGGTGCCTGCACAGGCCATTCAAATCAGATTATGTTATCATAGTTCTCCAGTCATCGCCAAGAGCAGGATCATGATCATAAGGAGGAAATCTAGTTATTCAGGTACACGTTACCTTATTAAAAGTTTGAGCAAAGTACATTGAGCCGTTATAATGGGATTAGAGTTTGAGTTGTGTTCTCAGGGTTGCCATGACTCTGTGATTTTGGTGCTTTGCAGTTGGGCTTGGATAGCGCAGCTCCACTCTGGCCAACCACAAATAATCGCAGGATCATGATCATAAGGAGGAAATCTAGTTATTCAGGTACACGTTACCTTATTAAAAGTTTGAGCAAAGTACATTGAGCCGTTATAATGGGATTAGAGTTTGAGTTGTGTTCTCAGGGTTGCCATGACTCTGTGATTTTGGTGCTTTGCAGTTGGGCTTGGATAGCACAGCTCCACTCTGGCCAACCACAAATAATGCAGACCATCATCACACAGGAGTGGGCACCAGCATGGACTGTGGCCAAGAGCGTGAAGCTTGTGAAGATAATTTTTATCTGGGTACAAATGCCTGAGGCAGAGACTGAAGGAGCCCATACGAGAGGTGTGGAAGGATCCCAATGTCTACTCACACTAAGCAAAGCAGCAATCAGGCAGAGCTAGAAGGAACAGCTTTGTTAAACCTTCCAGACTCTCTCTCAACACCCAGTCCCAGCCTTTTGCTCCAGTATTAATAGATGTCCCTCCGGGAATCTGGTCTTTTCTCTTTACTCCCACCTGTTCCAATAGGGTATGAAGAGGTCTGAAGGGTTTCTTCTCCAGCTGACAGGAGTTCACGGGGGTTGATGTCCTCCTCCACATTCTCAGTGAATAGGAAATCACATTACGATAGGCACTAAAAGGTGTTTCTTAGATACAGACAGTGAAGGACAAAAGCTGAGGCAAGCAGTTGGAGCAGACTGTAATGCACATCCTCTTCCTGTACTGCTTTTACAGACAAAGAAGTTTCTTGCTCCAGGGCCACCAACACAGCATTTTTCAACACTACCAAAGTTATTTCAATATAACTATTATAAAGGTGAGTTTCTCTGTCTGGGATCTACTCTTATAATTCAGCAACACGCCTGCTTATCCAGGAAATGTTATTAGTGGTGACTCATGGACAAAAAGGCCAGATTCTCCCAAAGCTCTTGTCTCAGTGGGACCTGCAGGATGCAGGACTCTCGGTGAGTCCTGAGCATGTTTGAAGCCATGTGTTTTGTATTTTAAACTTTGCACTTTAGTTTTTCAGGTCCCACCAGTCTTCAGGTGGACACTCTTTACCTTTTAGTACGGTGACTGGTGCACAGCTAGCACAGGAGGCATTTCTAGCAACAAAGCAACATTTCTTCTCCAACTATTCCTGCGCCTGGAATAACACTGACATTTTGGAAGCACTTACCAGGTTCCTATTCTTAATCTCCTGACAAGGAGTCAAAAGTACCTTGTCAAAACTGTCAAGGGGTAGTTACTGCCCCCTCAGAGAATGGCCAAGGCTGACACATCTCCACACACACTTTCCCGGCAGGGTTTATGCCACGAGGTTCAGCCCTTTCCTGTCGTTACTGCACTTCTAAACCAGGGTGGCTGCATCAGCCCAGATGTGTGCCTTCTGGCCATTCCCAGCTTTTGGTGGTATATACCTCAGTGAATGGGCAGGGAAAAAATGTCTAAACACCTGCCAAAACCCTCACATTTCCGTATGTGACTGTTGGGTAAGGAAATGCTGGCAGTACTGCAGTGCCCCAGCAGAACACATCCTTATCCATTCCCTGAGTCATTAAATATGCAGGATGTTTTCTCCTAACCTGCCACTCCATGCCAAACAGAAATGTGACATCCACTGTGGCAGGAGAGTGCTCCCCTTCTGCATCGGCACCTGAATGAAGCCAAACTCCTAATGTGCGTCTGTAAAGTGCTCTTGTACCTGGGATTAACTCCTGGAGAGCAGTTATACACTTTAAACTTTCAGCTGTCATAAAGCCTTTTTCACACACTCCCTCCCTGCATTGTTCTACAAACCTGTCATGTGCTCAGGGATAAATCCCTTGATGCAGAGATTTTACTTTCTTTTTTTTTCCCCCCATTATTTTAATATATTTTGTAATCATTTTAGTCAGCATTTTTGCTTTGGAAATGTAGATGTTAGATCTTGGTGTGCTGAGAACACCCATGCGTTCATGAAATGCATTAGTTTCTATTATGGATTAAATGGGTACAAACACACGGTGCAGACTTGCCCTTAGGATAGGATTTCCTCCCCCACCCAATGACTCAGGCAGCGAGAAAGGAGGCGAGGAGCCTTCCAGCTCCAGGGTCTTGGCATCAGTCCAGGCTCTGCCCATCCTCTCCCAAGGGATCCACTCCCGAGAGGTGCGTGGTGAAAGGAGCAGGGCAGCGATGGAGTCCTGTGGAGATGGCTGGAGGGTGAAATTCATCCCCCATGGGGAAAGCCAGACATGTTAGGTCTGAAGTGACACACGGGCCTCCTGCTGGCTCTCTGCACAGGGAGCCAGCCACAGTGAACCGCTTTGTACGAAATCCTGGCCCTGCTCGCAGACTGCCATGTGTCCAAGAAAATCCTCTTTTTTCTCATCCTCGCTCTCTCCACAAAGAAATTCTTCCACAGAATTTCTTAGAATCTGAGGACGTTGGCCATTTAGCTGAGATTTCTGGCCGCAGCACAATTATAATTGGTCTTTCATGGACAGGCTCAGCACGGAGGCCAAAAAACTGCAAGTGTTATTAATGACTGAGTTTCCTTCTACTTCCTAACAGCCAGACAGGCAGGAAAGTTAGAAGAGAAGACTTGGGGCTGAGCCACCCCTCTCCTCTCATACACGCTGTCCTGGTGCTCCAGCACCTTCTCGCAGACTCGGAGCCGTCCACAGCCCAGACACCAGACGGCACGGAGAGCTGCGGGAGGTGGATCAGGGGTCCGGCAGCCCTTCTGGTGCTCAGAGACCATTTTGGGGGGTTTCTCCCTGCAGCCAAAGAGCGCATCACAGTGAAGTTAGCTGCAGCCTTTCCAGAGGCACCTGGTTTGCCACAGGCAAGGTTGGAAGGATAAAGAGACCCAGCTGGAGTGGCAGACTGAGACACGCAGAGAGTCATAGATCCTTCCCCCTCCTCCCCTCAAATAGAAAGAGCATCTCAGGAGAGGTTTGAATTGAGCGAGAAACATATTATTACGATTATTACATCCCCATTTGACAACAATCGCATGGCATGGTGCCAGCTGGCACCAGAAAGCCATTGCTGCTTCTTCTTCATTGCCTGATAAACACCGTGACAAGAGTACAGCCCTTGTTAGGCTGAGAACCGAAGAATAGGAGAGGAGAGGCCAAAAACACCTCCTTGAACAATCACTATCAAGTAAACAGAGCTGCACTTGGGAAACACATATTTTAAACATATCTTCCCTGAGATTTTTGGGGAGGGGAGCTTTGTGTACGGGTTGGGAAGGTGAGCATGTTCGCACTTGGGCATATTTCTGTGGTGTCAAACACGCTAGTGGCAGCTAAGAGGAGAGTCCGTGATGACCTCGTTTCACAGGGGAAGATAAAAGTCCATGAAGCTGAGAATTTAGGGATGCATGCCAACATAGCAGTCTGGGTAAATTTGGGCTGGCACTCCACGCTGGTCACGGCTGTGCTCAGCCTTTGATAAGGGGTTGTCTCACAAGAGCTCCTAGCAATCTAGTGTCATTCCAGCAAGTCACTCTCTTATCAAAGGTCATGTCAGAAATTTGGAGATGAGGGAGGGAAGCAGACCCAATAAATGTAGATGTCATAGGACGTTGTTTATTCATGTTAATGTTCCTGAAATCATACCTTCCACTGGCAGAACAACTGTATGGAAGCATTAGGAAAAACTGCTGTTTTTTCATCAGCAAAATTGTGCATGTCAGCATGCTGCTGCGGTTGAGTAATTTTGCACTGAGGTTTGTACAGGGGAGCTAGCACTAGAGGTTTGGGAGAAGTGGATTTCAGAAGGACAAGGGTCATATCCAGCTCTCTGAAGATGAGACACTTGTACCTACAAGACAATCTAAAGGAACCGTCACCACAGCAGAGTTATTAGGTTTGTCCAAATGTGCATCCTTTCTCTGTCAGTCTGTTAGGCCAAGATGTTCACTTCTGGTAGCTGAAACACTGATTTTACCCAAGCAACATTTGCACCAATCTAGCTGAGTGAGTCAGGACAAGATTTGGCCTGTGCAGTCAGTGCCTGATTTGATAAATGAGACAACTGTTGCATTCTCGTCCTGCCCTGGCTTCCCAGGGCTGGCCAAGAGACTCTGTAGGGACATCTCACAAGGGCTTTTTAGGCATCAAAGTTTGGCATCTCCTCATTAGAAATAATTGCCCAACTGTTGTCTCTCCCAATGCATGGGTGGCCCTGCAGTGAAGGTCCTACATTTGGTCCTGTTTCTGCCGCAGTTTTTCTGTGACCTTTGGCAAATCTCTCAACTCCTGTTACATCTGAGACCACTTCAGCTTCACTTCCTGAAACAGGCTGGGCTCAGCTGAGGCTCCGTGAGTCTCCTTGGACAAAGTCCACCAGCTGCTGTCTCCTGAGCAGGCTCATCCCCGCAGTCCTCCCTGAGATGGCAGCAAACCGAGTGGTGTGCTAGAAGTGCCATGGCCCTTGTGATACACATGCAATCAAAAAGGCAGAGACCAAGGATGAGTCCATAACTTTTTTCTAGTCTGCAATTTTCAGTGGGCTAGTACAGCTCTGCCTCTCCTCCTGTCCTTCCTTCCACATGCTACCGATCCAGGAGAGTACAAAGGCTCTATGAAATAAGAAGTAAATGGAAGAAAAAGAGATCTCTGATGAATACGCAAAGGATCTGTCAGCAAAACCCTTATAGTGGCCAGTTCTGCCTCCACCTCCATCCCCGGGCCAAGCATCCTCTTAAAAGAGGGCTGCAGGAGGGCTATATATATCAGGCCTAAGATCACAGCATGGCTGCTCCACAAAGCATGAAAGTGGGAGGAAAAGGGGAGGGGAGGGTAACAGCTAATATGCTCCATCTACCAGTCCTCCCATGCTTTAGCAAAACTGCCACCGTGATCATGCAAGGCAATAAGGGAGGCAGTGTGATCTGCCATCATCCGCCCTGTGCCCCTATGTTAAGATTTAGATTGAGCTGTCAATGGCCGAAGGCAGCTGGTGAGACAGCTGGAGCTCTCTGCCTTGATCTATTTTGGCTTTACTTGCTCCTCTCTTCCCTACTTGCATTTTCCTTACGTAATTTTGAATTATTAAAAATGAAATTTCCTTGGTAATAGGTTTGCATTAATCTTGGGATCTGATTGCGTTGATGTTACTCTTAATTTCTTCCTCAGAGAAAAGATGGTTTTGCACACGGATGGGGAATCATTTGTTCGGGCATGACATTCAACCCAGGTCCGACTGATCTAAACACGTGATTTTTATCAGGATGCATGTGATGGCTAGGTCCCGAGTGAAAGATGACATGGGAGTTGTGGAAGGTTGTCCAAAGCCAGCACACGCTGAAGCCCTCTCTCCAAGCAGCATGATACCCTGCAATGTGTTCCAGTCGGGTGGATTACGCAGGGAAAGAGAGGGGCTGGACAAAAGGCCAGCCTGCAAACACGCAATTGCGCACTCTCCATTTGGAGCAGGAATGGCTGGTATGAACAGCTGGTTATCACAGGCAATGTCCCAGCTTCCCTGTCTCCAGTCAAGAGTGCTACATGCACTGATGGTTTGGCCCCTGTGACTGCGGGAGAGAAGCACAGGCTTTCTGAATGATCAGTGCTTTCTGGGTATATTGGAGATTTGGAGGGTGTGGCCAGAAGATCGAAGTGTAGGACCTTGCTTATTCAACCCCCAATTTCTCACCTCTGTTGAGCCCACACCAAAGCAGCCCCTTCCTGTTCTGCCTATGCCTATACCTCCTTTCCTGCTCTGCTAAGCTTCTGGCTTCTCCACAAAAACCACTTCATCCTTGGGAACCCTCGACCCTAATCCCCTCAGCAAAGGTACACCATGCCACCCCACATCCCCAGAAATGCCCTCCACCTTGGGAAAAAATTCATGCACTGAGAGTGCCTGTTTGGTATCTTTGCCACAGAAGGCCTTTAGACCCAAGGACCTCGTCTCCTCTTGCATTACTGGTATCCAATAAATACTCATCAATAACAGTACTTTGTCGTTTGTCACATGTTCTGCCTACTAACCTGAGACCAGAAAATATTTGACCCTGACTGATGTTTTCTTTCTCCCCAACCGTACTTTGTAGTATCGGGCTTCAATCTACGTCCAACTCAAACTTGAGCTAAAGAATGTGTCGTTGCTAATGTATAACCAGGGAGTGTGAAGCTGCGTGTGAGAACAGCACACACTACCAGTGTGAGAACAAGCAGCAGGCACATAAGGCGGCCTCATTGCGCTGCTGCAGAGCGTTGTTTAATGTACTTTGTGCAGGATTGTATCTGGAGACATCAAGTTGAAGCTAGCTCCATATGCAGCTGCCTGCCCATTCCAGGGCCAAGCACATCACGGAAGAACTTAAGACTCTTCCCTTCTAGGTGTTTGGTTTTAATCTGCACTGTTCAAAGTTGCCTAAGATCCGATTAATACCAAATCTGTCTTGTACCCCATACCATGCTGTATGGAGTCTGTCTGGGACAACATTTAACAGAGAGCTCCCTATCTCTATGGACCTGGCATCAGAACTTGCTTCTCCCTTGGTGGGCTGAAGCTGGATTTGCTAAGCCTGCTGTTGGCCCCATCCCGCTTCTCTCACATGCAAAAACTTTTGCTGTGCGATGAGCTGAGAGACATTGGGGCAAGGGGGAAGCAGCTTCCAGGTTGACTGTAATGGTGTATTATCATGCACACAAAAGGCACTTCCTACATTTAATGATTGCAAAGGCATATGTGTAGTCATTTAGCGGGAAGCATTTGTGCAGTCCCACAGAGAACATGCGTGTGAACCCACTGCACTCCCCGGCGCCAGCTAACGTCACCAAGGCTTGACAAACTGGCACCCGCTCGCAGTGGGCGAAGGTGGTTCAATTAAAATTCCCTTGGATCAGCTGAGGCACTCCAATTTGGCAACTGGCTCGGTCGTGCAAGGCCAGTGTGGGTGAGCGGCGTTCAGAGCAACACTGCTGCAAACAGTGCAGAGGATCACCCGGGCAGGAAAGGCCACGTGGGCCAGGTCAGAGCTGTCCCCCACAGCCACAGCAACTGCCTCAGATGCACTACATGTTTCCACCTACCACGGGAACATTTCCTAATACCCTCCGACAAACCCAGCACACTGCTGGAGAACAGAGTTTGCCTGCAGCTAGAGTGCCCAAATCCGAAATACGTGCCACAGCCAGCGTGCGCGAGGCCAGGCAGAGGCAGGGAGATTTTGCATGGCATATCCAGAACAACCAGATGGGACAGTTTTCATGCAGAGTGACCGAAGCCTGATGGCAGGCCAAGGCGGCTGATGGGCGAGCTGGGCCCTCGCACAAGAGGAATGCAGCATGAGGAACCAGCTCAGGGTGCTGTGCGAGGGTCTCAGAGGAAATGAGAATGAATTTTGCAGCTTAAGTGGTTCAGGGAGGTGTCTCGGGAAGCACTCAGGCTGGGAGCACTCTCTGCATCCCATTTGCTGTTAGTAAAGAGACGTCTTGCTATATACACGTGAGCTGGGGTAGTCCTGCTGTCTCTGCCAGATTTGCTCTGGTTACATACTGTCCAGGGCCAGCTCTGCAGAGACTAGGGACTGTGATGTGATCCAACCTTTGACAAACTACCCAGGACAGGAAGAGGTCAGCCAGCCCCTCACCTCCCCATACTGCAGTTTTTGGAGCTCTGCTGCAGGTCAAGCCGAGGAGGGATGTACCCTGCAGTGCCCGAGGGCTCAGGCGGCTACCCTACTGACGACTGTGATGTCTGCACAGGAGACAGGATTTCTTGGAAGAACTCATGTATGTCATGAAACCAGCTATGGTATTGCAGAACAATAGCACTGGGACTCTTGAGGCCTTGCTTCTGTCCCTGGCTCCGCCATGGCCTTCACAGAGTGATGCTGGGCAAGTCACATCCCTCGTCTGTGCCTCCACCTGGGGAAACATTGCTCCGTTGAGTTAGAAGGAGGATAATGAGGACAAATCTTTGGGCTCCAGGGCCGGAGGGTCCCTGCAGGCTCAGGCAGACAGCGGATGAGAATGCCATCTTTGCCTGACACACCACACCAGTGTGTGGTGTCAAAAGATGACATCATGGGATATGAACAAGCGTTTACCCTCTGAAAGAGAAAATAGCAGAAGCATGTGTAACCATTTGCCTTTCGTGCCAACATATTTTCCTTATGTAAAGAGAGGCCGTGGCGGCCCTAAGGAGGCTGAGAGATGCCCGTGCTCCTCTGGGAAGGAGGAACTATCAGGCAAGGATGCCAGCGTACTCGCCTGGGTAAATTTGTGCATGCACTTCACGTTATAATAGGCTTTAGTATCTGATAACAGAGACCTGCTGGAGTCTGGCATGAGGACAGAAAGAATCAAAGGTCATGCCATGAATTCCAGTTATGCTGATAGGCATCTACAGCCAGAGGAAGGAGCTCAAGAACAGGAACTGTAAACTGGTGGGGAGGGCTGGAAAACAGAAACTGATTCAGGGATGACAAGTATGGGTCATTTTGGAGCCCAGCTGGACAATTGTGTGCATATGTTTGCCATGAGACATAGGAATATGTTTTCCCTGGTGGAGTTATCCACAAACTCTGCCATTACTAGTTAATCAAACAGAGTAAATACACTGCAATAAATTTATTAAATAGCTGGCGCATGTCTCTCCAGAGGCCTCTCCCTGATGGAGAAGCCAATTCATGACACGGATGGGCTGATCGGCGGATACGTAGAGATGCAAATATGCAGTGTGTACCTTGCACTAGGGTAACTGTCTGCACACGAAAACAGCTGAGAATGTATGTGACATAGCACAAAGTTGCTCTGCCCGCTGCCTCATCATCCCGTCGCACACTGCAAGTCAGTCTGTTGCTACCACTTGCCTTGTGCCTTATGCTTAGCATGGGTGCTGGGTGGCACAGTGCTCCATGGTGCACACCGAGGTCTGAACGAGTTCACACACGGAGTGAGACTCTGCAGCTGTGCACAGAGCTGGCTCGGCAATCCTTGCACAGCACAGCTCTGTGCCGGGTTGGCTGCGCGATTCTGGAGGCAGGAATTCATTTGGTGTTCCCATGGAGCCTAACATAAATGGAACTTCAAGGTCCTGTGGTACCCAGATGAATAGGATGGGACGGAATAGAATAGAATAGAATAGAATAGAATAGAATAGAATAGAATAGAGCAGAGCAGAGCAGAGCAGAGCAGAAATGAAGGATGGGGAAGCAGAAGAAAAACTCCTAGCAAGTGACTGACACTTCCAGTTGTATCGCAATATATTGTTACCTCACTTATTTCTACTTCTTCTTCAGGGAGATGATTCCACTGTTTTCACAACATTCTCCTCCAGCCTCAGACTAGATGTGCTCGCTCTGCCTTTACTTTTCAAATCATGACTTCTATTGGGTTCACCTGCTTCATGGCTGTTGCTTTTTGCCTCTGCACGGGTACTGACAAGGGCTTTGCTGACATTGTCTAAAGTTAATTTTGGGCTAGGAAAGATCTGGTAAACAGGCAGGAGGTTGAAAGAGAGGTACAGCATAGGCAGGGACACTACAAAATGCTAGCATGTGTTATCATCAGAGCATCTTGTTTTTTCATTCCTCTGCTGAGAATGCTACAAGCACACTTGTTAGTGACACACATCAGGCAGCGACAGAAGCTACCTGTGAGGAATTGCACTAAGCGTTGGTTTTTAGCGACTGAACAGTCACCAATCTGGACCACTGAAAGCTTGCTCCAGACTCCTGGCAAACTGATAGGGAAAATCCCATTGAGTTCAGGGAGGTTTGGCTTCAGCTTCACAGAGAACAGCCTGAAACTGAAACTTCAGATGCATAAAACCCCGCCCATGCGGTAACTACAGGGAAACTGGACTAAAACGGATAGATTTGAGCCTCAGTGAACAGATTAAATCACCCATTTAAATTAGCAAGCAGGAGAGCTTAATTTTAAATATTAAATCAAAACTTCTTTTCCATTTATCCTTTTCAATTATTTTCCCCAAAGAAAGGTTGATACTCATCAGGCTGGAACCAGTAAGACTCTGTTGACTTAAAACCACATAAAGCCTGTCTACTAACTTTGGTACTTACTGTTACCAGCAGACAGTTTTATCTACATGTATTTACTTACAGCTTTACATGCTTTTATTAGGTCTTGATTATTACATTTTTCTGTGCTGGAAAATGGCGAATTATGCATTTTTGATTTGTTATAGGACAACTGTTTTTCTTTAGAATTGATTCATATCAGGCTGCATTTAGAATGAAATTTGAATCCCCTAAAAATGTCTACAAACAGTTTTATTAAACTCTTAGTTTATTACTTAAATAAACCACCTTAATTGCAAAACAGAAAAGAAAAGGAAGTTGTGTCAGTGGCTAGTGGGTTAAACAGGTTGTTCCAGGACACCATATACCCCAACATTGTAGATCTGCTGGATCTTGTCCTCTTAGCCTCATTTTCCTCATAGACCAGAGGAGAAAAACAAGCTTGTCTGCTTTTTCCAAACCTCATTCAGTTTCTCAACTTTGAATGAGCAAGTCATTGAATCTAAGTTGTTGAATAAACTGAAATGGAAAAAATAGTCATCTTCTACTCACAGAAGAGCAATTGCTCTCAAAAGTAGATTTAGCACTTACCAAGCTTTGGTTCCAGGTGCTTAGGCAGTGGTTTGGTTCAACTTTCTGAAATGTTTTGGCAGAAAGCATGTGTAACTTGATATTTAAAACGAAACACGACAAAAAGAAGCTTTTTATCAAATATATATTTACATATATAAATATATAAAAGCTATATATATATAGCTTCATTCCTAATGCAGATGGCCATTGTTCCACATTTAATTTTAAATAGCTCTATTTCAAAAGAGAGAAAATTTATTTAACTTAAAATTTTTAAAATTATTGAAAGTCTGTCGTTGATATTGTATGTTGTCTGCAATGGATGTTGAGAATAGTATGGGCCTTACCTTCCCCACCCAGTGACCAGACTACTTTAAGTTGCCACCAGGAGACTGTGGGTGGCTTCAGCATCACAAATCGCTGCCCCAGAGACAAAGTTTCCAGCTGGGAATTACAAGCTCCCCCCAGGATGGACAGAGCTGTCAGAACAGGCATGTCCCCCTGCTCCTTTTATCCTCCTCCACCCACCCCCATTTTTCCCCTTACAATCACCGGGGAAGTCTTTCCTTACTGTTGCATGACTGGAGACAGAACCTGGAAAATATGAGCAGAGCATAAATTGATGCTGAGATGCCTGCTTGGATTGGCAAGGCACCTGAAACAATAGAATCATAGAATAGTTTGGGTTGGAAGGGACCTCTAAAGGTCATCTAGTCCAACCCCCCTGCTGTGGGCAGGGACATCTTCAACTAGATCAGGCTGCTCAGAGCCCCGTCCAGCCTGACCTTGAATGTTTCCAGGGATGGGGCATCCACCACCTCTCTGGGCAACCTCTTCCAGTGTTTCACCACCCTCAGCATAAAAAATTTCTTCCTTATATCTAGTCTAAATCTACCCCCCTTTCATTTAAAGCCATTCCCCCTTGTCCTGTCGCAACAGGCCCTGCTAAAAAGTTTGCCACCATCTTTTTTATAAGGCCCGATCCTCTACCCCTGGCCCCTCTGCCCACCCCAGGTAGGTCTAATCCTGTGGGAAAGGGGCAGCCTTTCCCTGTGGGACACTGTGGAAAAGGTTGACACACGCTGTCCTAAAAGGTCGTAATACTGTTCTGTTTTATTGACAGTTGGCATTAATTAGCTCGTTACTGTCCTCTTTCTGAATTGTCTCGACCAAGGAGTCTCTGTTAGTGATTTATACTTGGCACTTCCCCGATAAAAGTTTTTCCACTCTAACTCAGCTTGAGTAAGACTCCTCTCTTCTTCATGCCAACTTCACTGAAGTGTCTCACCTTCCTGCTTCTGCCTCTCTTTATAGTAAATGCCATGGGAGCGCGAATGGAGGATCTTTGTGCCAGTAGCCTGTCTGCTGCTCTTCCGTCACCAGTGCTCAGTCCATCGTCTGGTGGCGACAAATATGTCGCCATTAAGAGGAATTGCTTTGGGGTCAGATCCTCCTAACCTCCAGCTTCACTGGCTTCAGTGAGATGAATCTGTGTTATGCCAGCTGAGGATCCGTTCCTTCAGGAAAACAAGGCCCATTGGAAAGACTGCACAGGAAGGAAAAACAGGGTTTCTTAAAAGGTTAGCTAACACTGCTTTAGCTAAAGCCCACCACAGCCCAATTTCTGGAGGCTTATGGCATGTAAATCTTGGATTAACTCGATATTCAGCAGGGCTTTGCAGTCCACTCATAACACTTTCCAGTTCAGTGTGAAGAATTGGGCCTCTCATGAGCCTCTTTTCAGCGTTTCTCCAAAGCTCTGGATATCCTTCTCCAGTATGGGATTTGCAGGAGACGCATTATGAGCAGGACACTAATCTGCTGCTCCACTGCAGCGTGTGGGGAAGGCAATCTCAGATAGCCTCCTACGGCATTTGATCCCTATTTCCTCCCTAGGATAACCTGGTGGAGACACCAATGTGCAGCCATTTCAGCCCAGACCCCCGTATTAACCACTAGAAACATTCTGGTGTCAAGTTTTCACAGGTGTTTTTCAGTGGAAGAACATATCCTAGCTCCTAAATTAAGTCAAGCAGATGAGGCAGTATGGAAAACCACTGCTCTCAGTCATTGCTCTCCAGAAGTTTATATCCATCTCAGGAACCATGACAGAGGGAAAGCCAGAAGCTCAGTCTGTTAAGGAACCATGGTGCCCACGTTTTTAGTTTCCATGTTCACTCTCTTAATTTGTTTTAATGCCCGAGAGGTCTTCTGTTTGCAACTCAGTGTAGGCTTCCCGCTAAAAGAAACCATTAACCATGTCTGACTGCCTCCAAGCAGGATGGAAACAGAAAGGTAGGGAGGGAAGATTAAGATCAAATCCCCAAACATAAAAGGAAATTTAAAGCAAAAAACTGAAAAGTGGAACGGCATGCTTCATCTCTATCATTGATAAAATATTTTGCAATCCTGGAAAACTTAATAGCTTCTTTGGCATAATCTTTATGACCTTAAAGGGGTGATAAAGAAGGTAATAAAAAATTGTTTCTGAAAGGTTATGCGTTTTCCTAGTCAACTCAGTTTTTCCTTCTCACCTCCAAGGCTAACATTCAAAAGGAAGCTTGGCACATACGGGCTGTGTCGGAACTTGGAAGCTGTTTATTTAGCTTCTCCCAAGATACTACCTATGTAACCTTGCAGAGCAGGGCAAGAAAGGGAGCCCTGTGGAATGGCAGCGGCGTCTGAAAAGTGGAGGGTGCATAACTCAAACTGCTCAAGTTTATTAAAACAAAATAGGTCAGTGGAGTTGCCCAGAGGGTTACGTAAGGCGGAAAGTAGCACTCCACAGGAGAGGAGAAGGGAGCCTGTTAAAAGGCAAAGCCACTCCAGTTTGTTTATGGCCGGAGATAACTGCCTTGTGGTGTGTCTGTTCTCCATAGCTGACAGAGTAAATCACACTCTTTATCTCCACAGCAGATGAGAATTTGGACTGGGCTGTTGTTTTGTGAGCTGCGGATTAAACCAAATGGGGCTGTTATTTATTATTATGACTAGCATTATTATTTTGTTCCTGCGATCCCTGCATTTCAGTCTCTACCTAAGGAATTTCATCACTCGCCAACAGTTTGCTTGCAGGGACTGTTAGGGATCATAACAACAGTAAGGATAAAAGCTTGATCCACCTGAAAAGGGTATATAAGAAAGGTGGGTTAGCAGTGGTATACAGGCAAGGGAAATGGGCAAATGTGCTTTGGGATCCTGCAGAGCAAAGCTAGGAGCTGACACTCTCACCCCAGTCCAGAGGTCAGCACAAAGGCTGATAGGACATCTGGGAACGTGGAAGTGCCCCGTGGCCTGCTGATGCACCTGTCCCAGCACCACAACCTCCCTCCATCCTGCCTGCTCCTCCTGTACCAGAAATCCAGCTTCGTATCTTAAACACCGCCCGCTCCGTTCTGGCTCCCCGGCCCTTGGTATAGACGGGGCAGGGAAGGCCTCTCCTGCAGAGATGCCAGGCACCTTGCAGCTCTCACATCTCAGTCTCAGTGAGGGTACCCTCAGTTTCGGGTACCCAGATCCCAAGCCACTAGCGGCAGTATTCATCCCTCGGAACTGGAAGCCTGTTGTCCCTTTTCATGCCTCCTACTTGGCTCCTGTGATACATTGCTCCTCCCTTTCTGCAACCTCCCCTCAGTGACAGGGCAGAGCCACTTGTATTGTGAGCTCTCCCCAAAATCAGGCAGAACCCAGGTCTCACTGAAGATCATACAATCAGAGAACACCTGATACCACAGAAAGCACCAACATTATTTTTCGTGTTTTCAGGTCTGTAAGAACGAATGAGAGTTCTTTGCTTGTATTCAGATTGTCTGACCCAATGACACCTGCCACCTACTGAATGGGCTGTGACCTAGGAAGCTTCTCAGCACCTCCAGGAACAGGTCCCTGGGAGGAAACACGGACCACGTGCCATTGAGCCATTTGCTGAGAGCTGGTCAGAGAAACAAAGGAGCTTTTTCTTCCATGGGAAAATACTGAATCATCAAAACCCACATTTTTCATAGGGGCACATCAGTTTTCATGGCATTTCCAGGAAAAAGTTTCTCTGATGCAGGATAGAAAGCAGAAGGTTACTTTTATTTTGGGGGAGGGCAGAGAGTTGAAGGAGGCAGATGGGGAAAAGAGGCTACAACCATATTCAATCCACTGGCCGAGCAATGTGAGAGCCAGTTCAAGTTTTGCTCTGCCTTATCCAGAACCAGGGCTGGATCTGCTCAGCTGTGTGCTCTGAGCAAACACCTGCGTGCTAGAGAACAGCTGGAGGGGACAGGAGGGAAGGTGTCACTCCCTGTATAATTTTTGCAAGACATGTTTGAAAAGGCCTGGGTTCGTCCCATGTCAGAATAGCAGTTCTGACACCCTGCAAACGTCTGTACATGAGGACTCAGCTCTCCTAGCCAGATTGATGGTTTGCATTCTCCTACACCTCATCTGCATCCTTCCAGCTCACCAAGCAGCAGTGGCATCTGTGCCATACGTCAGGGTCACATCCCTACAAGGACAAATTGCCCTGGGATAAGACGTGAGCCCTCTCCTCCAGTCAGAGCACCGCTTCCTTTCTTTCTTGTGCAGAAACTTTCCTCTTTATCAGCCATACTCTGCCACGCCAGCATGGAGCAGGCTCTTGGCTGCAAGAGCACTGGCTTCCTACGTGCTATGCTGATTTACCCCGGTGGAGGATCTGCACCTCTGGAGCACAGCAAGGATGCTCCTGCCCCAGCACTCAGCCCTTTCTGGAACAAGCCCACAGAAGCACTGCAAGTTCCTATCCCGACCTGTCAGAAATGCGTCAAGCTGCTGCTGCAATATCCACCTGGCACATGAGCATGGCTCTTTAGGGCCACTCTCTTCCCCCAACAGGTCGGGCCCTGTCTTGTAGGCCCTTGCTGCTGGGTGAAATGCATTTTCGTTTGGCACGTGGATGCCTTTCTTCAGCTGGCTCTGCTCTTTTCCAGGGATCATCCACAGCCCCTGCAGCTCTCACTCTGAGCTCTCTTCCTTTTTGGTCCCCCTGGAAGTGTAGCCTTTTCTGGTTCATTTACACCAAAGCTAAATTCAAAAGGGACCTGATGTGTATTTTTTTCGGTGGGCCAGGCTTTGGCAAAGCAGAAATCCTCCTCTGGTGTTGCAGCTCTGTTCTCCTAACAGGTAGCCATTTCCATGACTAGTACGGATATTCATTCGTCCTCGTGTGAGACTGGGAGCCTTAATTCCTGGGAGGGAAGAGCACAGCGTGACTTGTATGGTCCACAGTGTTACAGGCCTTTGAAACTCTGCATTTTCCAGTCCTTCAGCTTCTCGCAAGCTCCAAGAAGCCAAAATTTAAAGCAGGTCTGTGCTCTAGTGAGTAACTGATGTAATTACGCTCACTTGTTACAAGGGGAAGCTTTCACAAGAGGGGGAGGCGGTGGCCCCACGCCAGGAGGTGTGTCCCCGATGAAAAGCCACAGAGCCAATCACAGCCCCGAAAGATCATCACATTCATACCAAAAAGAAAAGAAACCGCCCCAGGGTATTTATATTGAGGAAGGAAAAAAAAAAAAAGAGTTGGCAAAGAAAGAGAAAAAGAGACTGAGAACCTGCAACTTTGTTAACTAACTCTGCAGCTGAATTCAAAAAGGCCAGGCTGGTCCCCCTACAAATCTTGCTTCCCATCCCTTCCTCTCTCTCGAAGCATCTGTGGAAATCTGTAAGCGGGAGTGAAAAGTTCAGCTGCTTGGATTGGTCCTTCTCTCCTCCTGGCAGGCAACCTTGTAAGCTGCTGCCTGCAAGGCTGCCTACCCTGGCCTGAGCAGAGCTGGTCCTCAGTCAGGCCGGGGAGGGTGAGCCCCAGCAGGCAGGGTGGGCAATGGTCCCCCGGCAGCCATCTCTTGATACCAGCAGGGCAGGGATCGGGACCGGCCAGCAGCCCTGATGATTAATAATTACCTTCACAGCACCCAGCACGCCGACGTGGGCTCCCAGGTCCCTGTATCTATGTTAAACAGCTGGGGAAAGAGAAGGCAGGTTTAGCTTTAACCAAGGGGTAAACGGTCAGCATTTACAAATGCTGAACCACCAAAAACCAGCCAGCCACAGGTTATTTATTCCGCTTACACAAGAGGACCGCGCAGTCCAAAGGATGAGGGGCCTGTAGCAGCATAGAAAGCCTGTTTTCTGCCACTGGCCTGTTGGATGAACCAGGGGAAAAAAAACGCTTCCCCTCCCTGAGCTGCGTTTCTTTCCTGCCCGCCCCTTCTGCTGCCTTTTTCTGTTTGGACTGCCTGTTCCCCGGAGTACAGACTGTCTCTGACTGCGTTTGTGGAGCCTCGCACAATGGGGCTGTAATATAACCTCAGTGCGAACATACTGCCATTAATAATAATAAAAATGCCCATCACACCCTACAGCGGTTGTGGACAAGGGACGAGCGGCACCAGTCCCGCTCCTGCCAGGGCCCTGTCGGCCGGGGGAGGCCGGTGTCCTCTGGCCAGCCGGCAGCCCCCTCTCCTCTGCGGCTCTGGCTGCGGGGGGAAGGCGGCAGCACCCCTGTGCTTTGCCGGAGGTGGAAAGAAAAGGGTCCCTTCCCCGCCCGGGGAAACTCCCAGCCGGGCTCCGAGGCCGTGCCGCACGGCGCTGAGGCGGCCCCGCCGGGGCCTGGGCCGGGCCGGGCCGGGCTGGGGCGAGGCGCGGGACTGCCCTGCCACCTGCCGGCAGCAGGGGCTCCGTGCGAGGCCGGTTGGGGGTGGGGCGGCGCGGCG